>NC_081560.1:52783270-53136918 GCF_022355385.1 Mustela nigripes
TTTGTACTTGGCATGTGCTGCTTTGGGACATCAATAAGCATAGGTCCCTTCTTCAAGGACCTTATCAAGGCTCTTTGAGGACTTTTGGGATATTGAATGGGAGAAGGAATTCTGCTCTAACTTGCCAGGTGAGGATGAGCCCCTCCTTGGGCGCTGCAAGGAAAGGGTAGGGCAGGTGGCAAAGGGTTAGTATTTCTCCACCTTGGCTTGTAAATAAGGACAGGGTATGAAAGTAGATGGAAGGGCTAATGCCCAGTTTTGAAGTACAGCCGGACTAAGAGAATAGTCACTTAGAAAATTGAGGACGTGTTTTCAATTCATTGAGCCATTTAAAGAAAAAACAAAAGTGAATTATGAACTTTTAATTTTATCAACTCAAGGTACTAAACCATACCAAAAAATACCAAAACTACATTATAAAAATAAAACAAAAAGAAAAAAAATTATTACCATTTTTTCTTACAGAAATGAGACTGCAATATACTGTAAAGAATAGGAAGAGTACTCAGAATAAATGACACCCCCCCAAAAAAAGGAAAGGGGCACTTGGGTAGCACAGTCGGTTAAGCACCTGACTTGGTTTCAGCTCAGGTCATGAGCTCTGGGTCATGAGATAGAGCCCTGCCTCAGGCTAAACGCTCAGAGTGGAGTCTGCTTGAGACCATCTTTCCCTCTGCCCCTTCCCCCCAAATAAATAAATAAATCTTAAAAATGGTAGGAAAGATTCTCAGAATAAGGACATTTCATTAAGTTAACTAACTTTAGCTTTATCACAAACTCATTGTAATATTCCTGTTTTTTCCCTTTGTCACAGTTTGGGAAAAATTTCATCATGGCCTGGATTTGGGGTATAGTGATTCCCAACCTTTTTGAGTAAGAAGACCTCCTTTTTATTGAGACATGACTTAAAATGCACAGTTCTTGAGGGTACAGCTTGAAGAATTTTTTAATTATTATATACACCTATGTAACTATTATCCATACCCTAGGTAATTCCTTAATGTTTCTTTTCTCATCACTGTCCCATGCTACCAACTACTTTCTAAGCAGACTCTTGGCAGAATCTGAGGTACCAATGAGCAAGGGAGGGAGGGGAGGCTGGGAGAACTACAGTGAATTAATACTTTAAAATCCCATGCTAAATTTTTAAAAAGATTTTACTTATTTATTTGAGAGAGAGACATACAGAACACAAAAGCGGAGTGGGAAGGCCAGAGGGAGAAGCAGACTCTGAGCAAGGAGCCCTATACGGGACTTGATCCCAGGACTCTGGGATCATGACCTGAGCTGAAGGCAGATGCTCCACCGACTGAGCCGCCCATGTGACCGAATATCCCACATTAAATTAACCACATTAGTATACATATAGGTTTTGAAAAATATGACCAAGGTTAGACACGATCTATTCTGTTGAGAAAGCATGTTTTTGTATATACGGACTCATGAACCTCTTGAAAAAAGCTTACCCCCTACCTTCCAACCCTCTGTAAGCAATTCATAGCCCGAGGTCTAAGAACCTTCAGTTTAGAGTCCGGGCCAAGTAGACATGACAGGTGAGAACAGCAGTTGCACTCATGGCTGGACCACTTCACATAGAGCCTTTTGAATTTTTTTTTTTTTTTAATACTTGATATCAATTTTAAACGTATCTAATTATTTTTCATTTTTAAAAAATAAAAACTGATTGAATAAAGCTTTGGGTCTGAACATGAGCTGGCTCCTGCGATTCTTTTTAGCTACCACCCAAGTCTCTGTGTAAGACCTGTCATTGCTCTCAGTGCTCTACGTGGTCTCCATGGATAGAGATTGAAAAAAGCATTGGGAGATGTACGTTAATGAGGTTCATGGAAAAGAACCATCTATCCAAGTTAGAACAGATTTAGGGTTCGGTGGGAGTTGAATGGGGAGAGAGCATGTGCTGTGCTATTTCAGAGTCCCCGTGGTTGGGCCAGAACTTCCTGTCCTTCACAATATAAAGACTGATTAGTGCCCGGGGTCTAAAGACAGTGCCAATGTGATTGCCTAGGATGAGTCGTTTTCCTTTGTCTGGTAGTAAATTGAGGAGTGGTCCCCATGTGCTACATGAGAATTACTTTCAAAACTTTGAGATGTTTTCTTTTCCTTTTGCACTCTAGAAAAAAATCATACTGGTTTCTGAGACTTCAAGTAAGTCTCTAAATACCGTCACCCCATTTACATTTAAGATTAGGGTTCTTTCTGTCTGCAGTACCATGAATGAATTGCTAAAAGTGTAACTAGAGACAGAAGGAGACCAGAAACCGGAGCTGAAATCATGTTTAGTGTTATGTTGTAGCAGTCACTTAGCCTGGTAGCTGATCACCTCTGTATCCCAGTGTTCCTGCCTCATAGTGCAGCTGCAGTTAGATCTACATGTACTCAAACGGTTTCTGGATCCGCTACAACACTGAAAATACCCTGGGAGGTAGAACTGGGTGTTGAGATCGCTCCCTTCCATCTATCCCTTTTCTTCCTCCTTGCTCTCCCCTGAGTCCTGTAAGCTTTAGGTATGGTAGCTGCATTCTTGCAGCCCTGGCCAGCAAGTCAGGAGAGGAGTGCAGTGCAGGGGCCCCTAACCTCATGTTGTCTGCTTTGGTGATATTAATCATAGTGTTGCTCTCTGTTCCTAATGGGGCTTTCCCTCATGCAGATGGGTTGTTGAAGGAGATTTGAAACACAACTTAAGAAAGTTGGGGGTGAAGAAGGGGATCCCGAGCACTTGAAACATAGCTTGCTGGCTGGGGTGGGGAGCTCCAATGAGCTGTTATTGTCATGGCAGTGTTCTGGTGATATGTTTCAGTGTGTGGACTCAGCTCTGCTCCCCAAGACAGAGTGAGCCCTTCCCAGTGAGAAGCTAGAGCTGGTGGACTGGGGCTTTGTAGTCACCAGGGTCATCTGGGCCCCATTCAGCCACACTGCGTAAGAATCTACACAGTAACCGAATCCCCCAGGTGCTCCTAAACACAATTTTGAGGAGCCCCAGTCTAGGACACTTCTTCTCCATCGCCTGTGAGCAAGGCAAACATACTCACCCATCAGGCCATCTTTTGCAGTTTGGTTTGTTTAGTAAATGTTTGGTTGTGTCCTGTTCTGGGTGGTCAGACGCTGAGAGCAGGTTGAGGACTGACTGGATTGTTCTTAGAATAGGGATTATGATGATACAGTGTTTTAATCCATAGGATAAAAGTGTTTTACAGGCTCAAAGATGCTGGCTAATTGACAGAGGTGTTGAGGAATTAATTAACACTTTGAGCCTTTAACATGAAAGGTGTCTTATAGAATTAGAAGTTAATATTGACTGTTTTGTCTGATTGCCTAGTTTATTGTGATCTGTTTTCTCCCTTTTCAAGAAACATCCATTTATTTGACAGCTAATCTTTCTAATGTCTTAACACTAACCTGCAACTAAATGTGTCTGGTATTGCCCTAATTGCCTTAGAGTATCTTTCAAATAGTGACACTCCCCCCTGCCCCCCAAAAAAGGATGCTTTACCTAAAGCTGGAATATTTGTTCATATACCTCAGCAGAGGGGTGCCTGGCTGGCCCAGTCCGTAAAGCTTACGGCTCTTGATCTTGGGGTTGTGAGTTCAAGCCCCACGCTGGGCATTAAAAACAAAAGCAAACAGACCCAAAACCACAAAACAAATATCTCAGCACAGAAGTTTATTTTTCCTTTTACCCCTGAAAATGTAGGGCCTCATGGCATTTCTTGACATTGTTGGTTACTATGTGATTTCTAGGTATTGATGGCTATGGCCAGTCACAAAAAAATAAGCAGTATTTTTTCTGTTTTAGGAATAAAATAAATGTTGATGTGTTTTGGTCCTTAAATACCAAATACTGAATAAAGACAACCATTTACACGATGCATCTTTGAAAAAAATAAATGGTGACATTTTCATAAGGGAGAATGATTTTCAGTGAAATTTCTGCAAATGAAAACTGTATTTCAGCAAGTTGTCTTCTTTTGGGTTTTCAGCTGAGGCTGATAAAGATGAAAAAGTAGGCATGAAAATACTGCTTGTAATGCCCAGATTGGGGCGTGCTTCGAATATAGCTGTGTATTTTAAGACAGATTACAGGGGATATTTTTGTATGTGTGGTTAGTGGAATCCATCAGACACATCTGGGTTTGTAGGTTTATGAGTTTACGACTTAGGCTGCTTAGCTAGATTGCTTAGATGATATTAAAAAGAATGGTTGTGGTGGTGCCTGGGTGGCTCAGTGGGTTAAGCCTTTGCCTTCGGCTCAGGTTATGATCTCAGTGTCCTGGGATCGAGCCCCGCATTGGGCTCTCTGCTCCCCCCGACCCCTGCCCCGCCACCTGCCTCTCTGCCTACTTGTGATCTCTCTCTCTCTGCCAAATAAATAAATAAAATATACTTTTTTTAAATAATGGTCATATTTATTGTTCTTTGAGACAAATTTTAAGATTTAATGTGTTTGGAGAGTAGCAAACAAAATTTTTTACCGCTCACTGTGGTCCTGACTTTGTGTAATCTTCTTGGAGTTACTTTGTTCTCAAAAAGGCTAGATAAAAATCTATAAAGAGTTGAACAAAAGTTTATCACCATCACCTTGAGGTAATTGTCTTACCAAGAAGAAGCATTATCTTTATATAAAGGATCACTACATTTATTCCTTCATTTGTTCAACTACATGTTTTGAGAATTTGCTTTGTGCCTGGAATGTTCTCACTGTTGAGGTTTAGCAGTGAGTTATGTCTGTAGTCCCTGATATCCTGAAAATGATTCTGAAGTGACGGAAGCCAATATTACTCTTTCAGAAAGATGTACAATTACTACATGGTAGGTGATTTGAAGTAAAAGCACAAGAAGGTGTGATTCTAAGTTTTCTTACGGAAATGATAGTTGAGCTGAAATTGGAAAGATGAGTAAGAGTTGCCTGTTCATTTATTATTGAGTCCCTTGGAAAGGATAATATTAAATATCAATTCTTGGGCAAATGAGTGGCAATATTGTCTTACTATGGAAGGTTTTCCTTTTGTTCTAGGAGGAGCTGTGTTGGGTCAGAGCTGGTAGACTGGCTTCTGGAACACTGTCCTTTTGTCCAGTGCAGATCTATGGCCATAGGGGTCTGGCAGCTCCTACTGGATATGGGAATTATGTTATCAGGTCAGTATTTCATGTTTTGTGAAGCATAGAAGTGTTAATTTTATTAAGCTACCAGAAGAAAATTTACCTGATTTTCTAGAGGCTGTTACAATCTGGATGGAAATTGTTTCCACAGGTAAATATTTGCGTTCTCTCACATTTTATAAACAAAAATGACCAGTCATCTTTTGGTTGTTAATTCTCACACCTTTTGTAAAAATAAGTAGGTACTTGCTGATTCATAGACTACTATGTCTAAGCGTCTTTCCCTTACCTTCTCCTCTACTCAGAAGTCTGCTCACAAAAAATTTTTTTTTATCAGTGACATCTTTAGTTGCTCTAAATGTCTAATTTATCTAGCTGTACTTAAAATAATTATCAGAAACTGATTTTATGAGTGGAATGTTATGCCTTTTTAATTGACTAATCATGAACAATTAGAGATATGACCTATGAAAATTAGCTGTTTAAATAGAACGCAGAATTGATGTTAACTAGCAACTAAAATAGATGGCAGATATGCTTTTCTTAGTTGAGCCCAGGGAATTAAAGGATTAGAAGTTAAGCAATTCAGAGTCTTAATTTAGCTTCATCATGCAGGTGCTAGTTGGTCACTCGGAAGTTCCTTTGTCCCCATAGATAATAAATATTGAGGGTCAGAGAACATAATAAGGTTCGGAAAGGCTTATCCAAGTCCCAGTGTAGTACAGATGGGGATGTGGCTATAATTTCAGTGAGTCGTTAATACCCAGCACCTGATACTATGATTTAGAAAAGTGGTAACTACCTTTGAGGGATGTTACCAGCTTGCTCATTGAGTCTCATGTTTTGGTGAGCAAAAAAATTTGTGTCAGTATTTTTTTTAGGTTTAGTCTCCAATTCTTGATCCCTTTTAAAACAGCCTTGGTGGCACTGACATGTTGAGCTAGATAATTCTGTTGTAGGAGCCTGCCCTGTACATTATAGGCTGTTCATCAGTGTCACTTTCTGTACCCACCAGATGCCTGTAGCACCCTCTGGTAGTGAAAACCAAAAATGTCTCCACACATTGCTGAATGTCCCTTAGGTGTCACAGTTGCTCTTGATTGAGAGCCACGGCTTGGAAACTTGGGATAGTTTTGTATTTGTATACCACTCTAGTAATTAAATCTGTTTGTTTGCTTTGAGACACACAGAAATTCTCCCCACTTTTTGAATCGTTACTGATTTCACCTGTCTGTGGAGCTGAAGAATCGTAAAACCCATATGAATATGCTGGCTAAAGCCTCAAGTAATAAAAATAGATTGGTCAGTAAGTCCCTTTTAATTCAGTGGGATTGTGAGCATGAATGGACTTAGACGATGTAATTATAGTCCTATGCCTTGATTCTCCCTAATAATTAGCAGGGCTTTTAATTTATTATTTGGTTTATGACTCTCTAAATAATAGACTTTTAAAAACAGATCTTTCCCTTTTTTGTTTCCAACAGTGGACCAGAATTTATACTTTCAAGATACCTATGTTTTCTACCAGTTTTCTTCTGATGAATGTAGCTACTTGTACTGTGAATTTGAAAGGGAAGAAGAATGGCAGAATGGTGTCAAGCTTTTACTGCAACTTGTACCTCTCATTCCGGCTAGAGCTGGCATCTGTGAACTGTAAGTAGATGCTCTTTTGTTCTGATATAAAATTATTCTCAACTTAGAGAACACTTACTGTTTCTGGGACTGTGCTCTGCTGTTTAAGGTCACCATCTCCTTTAAGAGATAGCTGTCCCGTTCCCATTTCTCAGATGCAAGTTCAGAAAGGTAAAAGAAATGACTGGAGAAAGGTAAAGGAAATGACTGGAAATTAAATCCAGCTAAAAAAATGACTGAAGTGGTATTCGAATCCCAGAAGCGGATGCCTGGCCAGCTGTGCTATTCTCTATCTACTTTAATCATCACTGTATGAGCAGTAATCTAAATTAGAGGTAAAGATGATTTGGCTTAGGTTGAAATAAAATAATAACTGACATATTATCTGCTCTCCACATCGTGACTTTCCTAAGAAAGAGAGCTTTCAGTGAACAGACCTTTCTGAAAATAAGTGAGAAGCAACATTTGGCAAATTAAAACACGTGAATCACAATCACATGAAGATAGTGAATCACTATATGAATAAAATGAATTAAAATTCATTAGAGAAGCCTTGGGCACAGAGCTTGAGTCATGATATGGTGCTGTTGACACGTCTTTGTCTTTCCACGGAATTCATGATAAGCTTATTTTGGAATAGTAAATTTCAGGTTAAAACTTTCCATCAATAATTTTTCCATATTCGGTTTTCCAAATATGTTCCCATACTGTTGACTCTCAGGTCTGTGAGATCAGCAGGGCAAGTGGTGTCATTTTTATCTCATGGGTAGGAAAGTGGGTTCCAGGGGAAACACCTACAATCATCACAAAGATCAGTTACTCTTAAAAACAAAACAAAACAAAAACCACAAAACTGGATAGTTAATCCAGGCTTTTAGAAAAGAAATAAGTGTTAGGATAGTAATGAGACACCGTGCTAATAGGTTGACTGTAGAAACCTATCTTATGTCAGGAACTATGCTAACTGCTTTGTATTATTTCATCTTCAGTTGAATTCTAGAAGTTAGGACTATTGTCACTATTTTTAAGTGAGGAAAGTTAGGCACAGAGGTCAGTTGGCCTGTCCAAGGTCACACGAGTGGTGAGTGGAATGTTAGGGTTTGCATCCATGCCCATGTGATCTAATACCCACTCTTCTAACTCCTGCCAGAGTGTGTTTGTTCCAGGAGTTATAGGGGTCATTCCAATTTCCCCTTCTAAGACACTATAAACAGAAGCTATAAAAATGTTAGACTCTGAAATGGTTATGACTTGACCAGCACCACTGCACATAGAGGACCTTGGAATGGTAAGGCAAAATTCAAATGTAATTCTTCATTCAACTGTCTAAGCACAGAAGATGTTCTTCAGTGTAAGATGCTTTTAACAGAGGTCAGAATTTCCTGAGAAAAGTCAAGAAGCGTTTTAATAAACTTTAATAAGCTTTCCGAGGAGCGTGTGCTTTGGAAGCTAGAGATGAGATGACTGTGACTCGCTTTGATGCCGTGGGACTGGCCTTCTCTAGCAGCTCTCCTTCAGTTCCCATCCTGCACGCAAGAAGGAGGAGGGGCCAGCCCCCTGGGTGCACGCGGGTCACCAGGGGCGTGAGGGCAGCTGAAATGAGCTTGCAGGCAGTCCTCATGATTTCGCTCCACTGCTTTCTCCCTGACTCGGGCAGCAGATTGGAATGCTACTGGGGGAGATGACCTTGTTACAGGGAAACCCGAGTCCCCTCTAGAATCTAAAAATTACTTTCAAAATTCAGTTCCTAATATTAGTTCCAGATTACCTGCAGTCATTTGTCACACGTATCACTGAGCACCAGCGTCACACCTCTGGAGTTGAGAATCACTCGTGCCTTGTTTATTGGCAGGTTTTTTATTGGTGGTGGTGTGAACATGCACATTGGCAGTGGTCATTCCTCTGGGGCAGTTGTCACTGGGGAGCTATAGATCCATCTGTTCCTTCTTATAACTACTAACTATAAACAGGTAAAGTTAATGAACCACAGTGAGTCTCTAATGGCAGGAGATAGGTGTATACACATGTATAACATATGTGTATATAATACACAAATATATAGTTTTTTTTCTATGCTACAGTTAAGCAAACCTCTAAGCTAGGGTAAAATTTTTGGCTAAATTTTGGAAAGCCAAGGTTGAGGTTATCCAGACTTGGAAGAAATTATGGTCAGAGAAAAGGTGCCTAGGGACACTGTCCTCTTCCAGCTGTGATGGCGCAGCCTTCCTGCGGCTTGATGCATGTGATTCCCGTCGTAACTTCTGCTCTCATCTGGTGATCCCCATTCATTCTAACCCCCATCTCACCCCGCTTATTCCCTCCTGCTCCTGCGGTGCTCTGCTCCTTCTAGGACCCCTTTCCTTATCTAGTCAAATTCTACCCACCCCTCAAGGGGGAGCCCAAGTCCTACTTTGACTACAAAACTTACACAACGTCTCCAGTTCCTGTCTGTTCGACTTTCAGAAACTAATGGCGCTTGTTGTTTGCTTCTGAAAATTTTCCATTCTTCTGTGTCATTAGTCTTGTGTTACCCATTCTGCTCTCTTAATCCGTTTTTATCCATTCTACTGAAATGGCCTCTCAGGTCCTCTTGATTCATTAACTTGCATCATCCATTCACGAGCTGAAAATCCTGTCCTGTGGTCCTTTTGATATTGGAAGGCTATTAAGGTCTGTATATGTGGTTCTGCATTAGGTCCCTTTAATTTGTTGTCTTCTAAATCTCTGCAAAATTATGGGAGGAAACCACTTAACGTCTCTATGTAAACACAATTCTGTACAAATGTATCCTTTTAAAGTGGATTTTTTTTTTTTCATTTAGGAAAGAAAGCTTAAAGGAGGATGGCAAATGGGTCTATTGCAGGTTTCTGGGCTAATTTGAGGGGGGAAAATCCCGTTCTATACCAAATTCTATACCAAATAACTTTTACATCCAAACTGAGTAGATAATTTCAACGGAGTGTTGAGAGTACTGTCTCTGGGAGAAAAAAATAGCAGTCATGGTATTTTATTCAAACTGAAAGCCAAATCAAGTCCTCCAGAATGGACTTTTTTCTAGCTCTTTTTTAAATTGTTGTTTTTTTTGTTGTTTGTTTTTGTTTTAAATTTTGTGGTGGGTGGGGTGGGGGGGTGGTGTTGTTTAGAAATGCTGAAGTAAGAGCACAGGGAAAGACAGCCTAATCTTACCTTCAGGACTAGTGAGAAATTGGAGGACTTACTCTGTGAGGAAGCTTGGCTGTTTCACTTTAACCACCCTTACAGCAGCTGCCTGCTTACCAGGGAGCAGTAGGGCTCTGGAGGACTGAGTCTATGAACCTCAAATACACGAAACTGTATTCTCCAATTACAGGGCAGTTTCCATTTAAGCTGTTATTTAAGGAGTTCTAGAGGATTGCTCAAAGATAACTCATGTTACACCTAGACATGTAAAGAAAAATGTCATGTCTTCATTTTTCCTCTCAGCAATCTATTATTTATTGTCCACGTGAACCTCCATCTTGCTAGGTAGCCAGAAAGAAGGGACAGAAGCCCATAATTGTAGTTTAATCCAGTTAAGTTATTCTAATAAGGTAAAAGGCTGTGGAGCATATTGCGGTAGAAAGGTTCAGTCTGTGCCCACTCCCTGTTCCTCAGGAAGACAGTCTCTGGTATGTGGTGAGTGGTATTGATCTCTTAAGCCTGGTAGAGAAGGCTCTCCTGTCAGGGTGGACCCTTTCCCATCCCCACTGATTTTGCCTAGTGGATGGGCAGTCCCTTTTCTAATGATCCCTGAGGTATAACTGGGGTGTTCTGTTGTCATCTGCTGTGGAGCCTGAGGCTGGTACAAGTTGGGTTTGTCCATCCTGGCCGGACCAGTGTCTGTTCTTCCTGCCTGGCTGGTGGGACTTCCTGTGTGCCTGCTGGTGTTGCGGGTGCTCCTAAGGGTCTGGCTGTGATTTCCACAGAGAGTACATTCAGCCCTATGACCTCTGTTCAAACAGCTCCCTCTCATGGCATCCCAGCCTGTCTTCCTGATTCTAACTATTGAAAAAACAAAAACATGTTTATTGTTGTTATTCTTATTTAGCCGGGTGCTTAGTTAAATGGTATCTTAACCTCAGTCCAGCAGGTTAATGTGAGTTTATTAGCGGGTCCCCTGAGTGGCTCAGTCAGTTGAATGTCTGACTCTTGATTTCAGCCCAGGTCACGATCTCAGGGTTGTGAGATGGAGCCCTGAGTTGCGCTCTGCCCTGGGCGAGGATCCCACTTGGGATTCTCTCTCTCCCTGCCCCTCCCCTCTACCCCTGACCCTCAAACCCCTTTCCCTCTCTTAAAAAAAAAAAAGAAAAAGATGACTTTCATAGCATTCATTATTCCATGCTCTAGGCAGAGACGCAAAAGGATACTTGAGGTAGATGGCACAGGGTGCCAGGCCTGCAGCTTGGAAGAGCGGCGGCATGTCTGGGCAGCATGAGGTAGGTCGCCACAGCTGCCGCAGGGAGTCACAGCGAGAGGAACTCAGGTTTTGAGAAGAGTGGGGAGCACGTCTCAGATGGAGCCCCCGTAGGGAACACAAGCATTATCTTTACATTGAAGAAAGAAAATGACCTACCTGTGTGTCGTCGGTTCTGAAAGAAGTAAAATACAGTTTGTTACTTGAATTCACAGTAACGTTTTTGTCGTATGTTTGCTTAATCAACATGGACAGAGTTCATGGTTCTGTGATCCATTTCTACATAAAAGGTGTCTCCCTACTTAAAAAATGGGGAAGAATTGGCTTTGTCACTTGACCTAAACTGGCCTGGAAGTGACAAGAGTAATAAAATCAATCGTAGCAGTAATGATGAACACTTCTTAAAATAGTTTGAAGTTCCAGATGAAGGAGCTGTGGCAAGGCGGGCTGCAGTGATGTGAAATGAAGGCAGAAGGTGAACTTGGAAGTGACCTCTGTGGCAGTGGTTCTCAACCATGACCCTTTCAAAAAGAAGGAGGCGTAATATGAGATCTGTTGAATTAGGCATGGGATGGAGAGCTCAGACAATCATATTCGTACTTAATATTAAGTTCTAAAGGTGAGGCTGATATATACCAAAGTTGAAGTCTACAGTTCTGTAAAGTCAGCCATACGGAAAGTGCTGGTTTAAGAGGTAGGAACCGTGAATGTTAACTAAATCAAAGTTGTAAACTACTATGTAAAGAAGTCAGATTAATGCCATTATGATGAAGATTTTATCAAGCATGGTACTTACCGCCACTTGGCTGACACTCCTGAAATTCCATGCATTTAGCTTTATAAACAATTATTATTTGGAAGGGAGTCTGGAGTCCTTAGATAACTGAATTTGCTCCTCTTAGCTTTAGATAAAGAAAAGGGGCAGGGAGAAGGTCTGGGAAAAGGCAACGACTTGTCACCAGTACTCTTCCTCATCAGACTTTCACTGACCATGAGGTTTGTATGAAGTACAAGTTTGTGCCCTGTGGGAATGCAACTCTATGTGAGTAATATAAGACCCTTTAAGAGGCCAGCATGATTAGGACAAAGTTCAGAAAGAGAAAGTGAATGTGAAAACCAGGAACTTTCTCAACAAATTTTAGTAGTAGATGGAATCCATCAATATATACAAGTGATAATACATCATGAAAATCTGGAGTTTATCCCAGGAAAAAAGGGTTTTCAAAGTTTAAAAATCAACCAGTATAATTCATCAGATTTAGTCTAACAGGAAAAACTGTATGATAAACTCCATAGATATGGAGAAAGCATTTGAAAAAAATTCAGTATCCATCCGGGATAAAAAGTCTTGGAAAACTAAGAATATAAGGAAACTTCTTCAATCTGATAAACCTTACATAAAACCTGTGGCTTAATTTAATAGTGAAAGACTGACTACATTCCCACGAAGGGAATGAGGCTAATACATATCCTTTTTTTTTTTTTTTTTAAGATTTTATTTATTTTATTTTATTTGACAGACAGAGATCACAAGTAGGCAGAGCAGCAGGCAGAGAGAGAGGAGGAAACAGGCTCCATGCTGAGCAGAGAGCCCGATGCGGGGCTCAATCCCAGGACCCTGGGATCATGACCTGAGCTGAAGGCAGAGGCTTTAACCCACTGAGCCACCCAGGCGCCCCAATACATATCCTTTTAATCACTTCTCTTCAACACTAGTCAGTGCAATAAGGCAAGATAAAGAAGTAAAAGATATACAGACCAGAAGAAACAATATAGCCACCTCTTTCTGCAGAGGACCCAATTATATAAATAGAAAATCCCAAGGCATCTACAAAAAACCTACTAGAAGTAATAAGCTGGTTTAGCAGGGTCATAAGATACAAGGTCAGTATACAGAAATCAACTGTGTTTCTATTTACTAGCACAAAAAACACTCTGAAGTACTTAGGTACAAACCTAAAAAGTGTGCAAGAGCTGTATGTCAAACACTTCATGAGTAATAAAAAAAAATCAAGACTTAAATAAGAGACCTCTCCATGTTCATGTAATGGAAGACTCCGAATTATTAAGACCTAATTGTCCCCAGACTGATTTATCTTTTCAATGGCAATCATCTCCTTGTCTGTTGGCCTCACCATACCTGCGTAATAATAAAACCTACTTTTGGAAACACTGACCTCTGAACAGGGAGTGTCCTGGTGCTCAGCCCTCAGACTTCTTCTTCTTCTTTTTTTTTTTTTTTTTTAAGATTTTATTTGTTTATTTGACAGAGAGAGAGATCACAAGTAGGCAAAGGGGCAGTCAGAGAGAGAGGGAGAAGCAGGCTCTCTGCTGAGGAGAGAGCCCAATGCAGGGAGAAAGATGCGGGGCTCTATAACAGGGCGATGAGATCATGACCCGAGCTGAAGGCAGAGGCTTAACCCACTGAGCCACCCAGGCGCCCCAGTCCTCAGACTTTTTTGTTTGCTCTTAACTCTGGCTATGTCCTCACCCAGTTCTTTATTTAATATCCTCCCCACAGTGGTGATTTCTAAAATTCAGACCCCTGTCTGCCCTTGGCACCCTACCTACACTAATGCTGCCACCACCCTCCACCCTGTTACCTCCTCTCCTTTGTTGTCCTTATCCTGCCTAACTTTGCCTTGTCTGCCTGACATGTTTAAGCAAGGTAAGAATCCATTGGCATTCTTGATTTCTGAATTGGTGCCGGATTAACATCTTCTAAGTGGGAGATCAGCTTCAAGTCCACCATTCCTATGTCCCAAAACTACCTTTTATATTCCTGACTTTTCTTAATTAGATTCTCATTTTATGCTCTTTGGGGAATAGGAAACAAATACTGGATAAGTAAACATTTTTTGAGTATTTCTCAAAAAAAGATTCATGATGGAACTGGGCACAAGTTTTGTATTAGGACCATAGGTGAAGAAAATTGCCATTTACTACTTTATATTGTATAAAAAATGCTATGAAATCAGCTGGTCTTAGTCTTTGTTATTACTCATCACCCCCTCTCCCAAGGAAACACTAAGCCCTCCAAAATTTCCATTGTTTACAGAAAAGGCTTATTCTAGCTGTGGGAACAGATTGTTTATTTTTATCAGAGTGCATAATTATTTAAGAGTATAGGAATTTTAACAAAAATTGAACTTTTAAACCTGGTTTTGCTAGTATTTGAAATGCTAGCTGTTTACTTAAATATTAACTACTAATCTTCAAATCTTCAATATAAAATGCAAAAATATCAGTAGTAACTAATGTTATTTGATTTTGGATGAATGTGTAACTAAATATCCTGGACTCAGTGAAACCTGTCACTTTCACATTTTACTGGTATTTGGTAAAAGGCTACTAGTTGTGCTTACAGAGGCCAGATCCTGTGAAAAATTAACTTCCCTTTAGAAGGTTGAACAGAAGGTTGTATTCATGATATCAGACATTGCAAGAAAAATCTAATTCTCATTTTTCTACCATCCCAGTTTTTTTTTTTTTTGTCATAAGAATTTGTATGCAAAATAGATGTGTCCAGAATATAGGTGTTAGAGAAGGGACAGTACTTGAGTGTACTTTCTTACTCTCCTGGAATCAGTGGCTGTTGGATGTGGTGGAGATTAAGTCTGTGTACCTGGAGAGCATTCTCTTGGATAGTGTCTAGGATTTGCTATCAGTGATTCCTAAGAAAGAAAAATCTCAAGTCTGCCCCAGGAAATATTTCTGCAAGAGAAAAGCCCTAAAGTTTCCTTGCCCAACAGTCAGCAAGTACGGAACAGACACTGAGTTGTCCCCGGAGAATGTGAACTGTGGCATCGTCTGCTGACCTGACATCATTTGTTCTCAGTTTGGTGGTGGGAGAGCCCTTCTTTCTGCTCACGACACATTCTTCTCTCTGGGCTGTGGGTCCTACCCCATAGCCTTTCCTTTCCTGCTTTCTCAGTATCTCTCTGTTGGCTCTTCTCTTTAACAAATGATTCCCTTAATCGTAATAACCAGAAACCAACCAACCTTTTAATTTTATATCCTCTTCTTGTTACTTCTCCATCCATTTCTAGCCCTCAGCACTAAAGAGGAACTCTCTAGCCCTATCAGATAGAGCGGTGACTGGTCTGGCCTTGGGTTAATCTCCTGCCATTTCCTACTTCCTGCTGCAATTCCAGGGCCACTCCTTACCCATCCGAACCTCACCCTGATATCACTGCTCCCAAGAAGTAGCCGTTGACAATCACAGATGAGGCTGAGTGCCTCTCACTTGGGTTGGCGGAGTATCTTAAAGGTGGATTTTGCTATGTTTTGTTTTGTTTTCATAGGTGCGTGTGCCGTGCATCTTCTGCTTGTTACAGGATCGTGTTTAAAAGATTCCTATATAGTTTGTCTTGGTTCTGGTTTTTTTCTGCACCCTAGAATTCTATCAGCCTCTAGCAGAGGTAGTCTGGGGTCCATCCTAAATATTGTATTTCCCTCTGGCCCCTCCAAACCAGACAAATAGCACAGGACAGCTCAACACCAGCCCAGCTTTGGGGGATTGGGGGTGATGGTGGGAAGTAGTGAACAGGCCTGCTTGACATCCCCCTAGAACTCTTCCCCGTTAGAATTCTGATTTGGAGGTAGGCATGTTCCCCGCCCTCCTTGGGTCCCAGTCTAGATTATCTCTGTTTAATGTGAAGATTGATGTGTTTGTGAATGCAAAAAGCACCCAGACACAAAGGGAGTCCCTGGGAGAGCAGTAATAGCATTTCACATGAAAGCTGACTGAGGCCACAACTCCTCTTGTTGGGTTTCTTCGTAATGTGCAGCTCAGTATGGTGTCAGCACAAGTATGGCTGGAAGGTGGTAGATAACCAGCTGTTTTGGCAGGTGCCCGTTATGCACAGTCTCTGCCTCTTGAACTACTCGACTCCAAATCTTTGCAATTCCAACAACCATAAATAGACATGTAACACATTTTCCTAAAGGAACAATGTTATGCATAGCGGTAGCTCTTGGCAGCCCACGTATGCTATTCAATATTGAGACTTAGATGGACAGACAACTCATGCATTTTTGAAGTATCAATATACAAATGTAAAGTGGTCTTATTTGGATATTTCCATAATAAAGTGGCTCCAGTTTTCCACCCCGAAATACCATGAAAACTTCTTCCAGTTAAAAAAGAAGTAGGGTTTTCCAACTCGAAGATGGTATTGGTTGCTTTTGAATCTTAAGGCACAAATGTTTGGCCAAAATCTGGTTGAGGAGCGTGGGTTCTGTCTCTCATATAGAAGATGTATTTTTAAGAACTTCATTGGAAAAATTTCAAACCCATTATACTAATTCTCATGAAGGAATTCTCACTGAGAGAATGCTGGGAAGCCCTACAGGGATACCAGTTAAATCCAAATTGTTAGAAATTATACTGGACCTGAACGGTATAAAATAAATTCCATTGCCCAGATAATGGCTGCCTTTACTGAGAAGGGCCTCAGTACCTCCTGAGCCCCGTTATTGGAACTCAACACTATGTGACTACAGAGCTGTCAGAGCTAAGAAATGTTCTTGGCTGGGGACTTACTGTTCTTTTCTGCTGTGGGATGAATTGTACGAATGATTGTCAAATAATTGGCTGGGTCACTATGTCTATACTAGTTATTTCTTAGAAAAAGGTGAGAAGGTGGTGGTGCTTTGTATTGCTATGACTTGAAAGATATTTTCAGCTACTACATCTCTCGTATGTGATATAAGAAAGTCATGGTTGGATGTGAATGGCAAGGTCACTGAAAGACAGAACTGCTGCAGGGAGCTGGGAGAACCATGGAACAGCTTAGGGAAAGCGTTCTTGAGTAAAAGCAGGGTCCTTCAGTTGAATTGACTGGAGGTAACAAGCCAGCACCTTCTGCATGGTAGTCTCAGTACAGAGAGTCATAGAGCACTCCTGAAAGTTTCAGGGACTCCGTTAATTTATTCAACTTCCAGCTGGAAAGTTGGGGTTGTCACTGATGAAGGAGAAAGACTGTAGAGAGGGCAGCGGTTGGCTTGATTTTGTTTTTGGTGGGGACTGGGTAGAATGATACTGTGTTCTATTTGATGGTTTAAAGGACAGAGGCAGCTTTTGCGATTCCTGTGACCTCCCATTGGCACCCTTAGATCCTGCAGACCTCTGAAAA
Source organism: Mustela nigripes (assembly GCF_022355385.1). Classification (NCBI taxonomy): domain Eukaryota; kingdom Metazoa; phylum Chordata; class Mammalia; order Carnivora; family Mustelidae; genus Mustela; species Mustela nigripes. The sequence goes on from NC_081560.1 coordinate 52,800,590, forward strand.
TGACTGAAGACATCTGCGCACAGTACCAGCCCTCGGGACTTTCCGTTGGAGAATTCCTGGACCTGGCTTGGGCTGTTGGGAAGCAGGGACCTTGAGAAACAGCCATAGGAATTTGTAAATCTGTCCTGCCTGCTGGGTCACAGCTTCCTGCTGGCACAAACACTCTGGGATGGGTCTTCCTTCCTGGGGTCACTGCTGGTTTCTTTCTGTCTCATGTCACTTGTCATGGCCATTACCTGCTGATGCCAGCTGGGCTTTTTCTGCTTCCCTTCTCTAACCACTGACAAACCACACAGAGCTTCTCTCTTCCTCTTCTGTTCGTTGATCCCCTTGAGTAATAATGGGAAAATAGGCAACTATTACAGTTGATTCTTTTCTTTATTCCCCCCCCTTGCCCTGTTTCATTACCTGTTTTGATCTGACATGGGAGAGCTTTGTCTTCACTGGATTGTAATGATGTGTGTTTCTATACATAAAATCAACATTTATCTTCTTTCATAAAAATAAATTTGTTGGGTAAAGAAGGTCTGGTATTTCTGGGCATTTTGGCATAGATCTGGAGAGGGGACACAGTGATTAGGTATTAGTCTTCCCTTTCTCTAAGCTCTTCCACTCTTTACCTCTTACCACCAGACCCTCTCCTAAGACCTTACTCTGCCAGGTCAGATGTGGGTACCGGCCAGCGCAGGGGGTATGGGGGCACATGAGCGGGAAAGGAAGAGTTCTGGTGAATTCTAGATCTTTCACTAGGCTGTAGATAATCTCTGAAGGTTTGAGCTCTTAGAGGAGCAGGATCAGGTCTCAGTTTTAGAAAGATAATCCTGGTATCTATAGGAGATGGGACACAAGAGGAGAACCCAGAGACAAAGAAGTTGGTTAGAAGATAGTAAAAATAATTTGTGCAAGAGAAGTAGAAGGCTTCAGTTGTCAGTGAGGTTTAACAGGGGGGAAGTGAAGGAAACAGAGGGCATGGCCACAGGGCGACCATGGAGCTGAGTTGTGAGAGGCATGATGCGGTAGGAATACAATGTAAGTTATGTTGACTTCAAGGAGCCCATAGAAAATGAGGTTCCTGGAATTGCCCCCCAGAACCCCTTTGAAGGCAGATCGTAAAGCAGGGTGAGCTCGGGGGAGATTCAGGGGCTGGAGAATGACTTGAGAGCTCTGGTCACAAGTCGTGGTGGTTGTGGTGATAAAAATGGAATGGGGACTGGGGCGCCTGGGTGGTTCAGTGGGTTAAGCTTCTGCCTTCGGCTCAGGTCATGATCCCACGGTCCTGGGATCGAACCCCATATCAGGCTCTCTGCTCAGCAGGGAGCCTTTTTCCCCTCCTCTCTCTCTCTCTCTCTCTCTCTCTCTGCCTACTTGTGATCTCTTTCTGTCAAATAAATAAATAAAATCTTTAAAAAAAAATGGGATGAGGGCTGCAGGATGGCTCTTGGGAGGTCACTTCTGTCTGTCTTACACATACTTCCTTTGGAAACATTTTTGGTTGTTTTGTTTTGTTTTGCTGTGTTTTGCCAGGGCATGTTTTGTGCTGGAAGAATGACCAAAGGTAGTTTTGCTTCTGAGCAGGAACTAAATTATCTGTCAATAAACCATCAGTGGTTCAGCAGTGACTCACCAGGTAGCCATTATCAGTCACATACACAAGAACTTCCCTTCCCTTGGAATTCAGAGTTCCTTTCAGCAGTGTATTGAAAACACATTCACGACGGAATCTTTGCTGGTACGAAATACCTCATCCCATAAACTCATTGCTTAGCTATGTGCCAGGGTCTGAAAACCAGGAGCTGGCGGGACGAGCCCCTGCTTCCCTGCAGACGCGGACAGTGCCCAAGCCCTTGCTGGTGCCCGGGTGCTCAGTGTGTTTGGCTCTCAATTTCCCGTCCCATCTGTCCAGTGAACTCAACTTAACCCTGTACCCCTGGTTGGATGGCTTAGGTTAGAAAGGATTGCAGATCTCTTCTCAGGAGAACGTCATGTATGTGGAAACCTCATGAATAGATAATTTTAATAATAAAGTTCAGTGTTCAAAATATGCATTATCAGAGTAACTTGCTTTTTAGGGAATATGGGGATTTATAATGCTCAGTTTGCACTGTCTTTGTTGGGTGGATTATTAGCTTGCATTTCGAGCACTTTGCAGCACAGGTGGTTAAAGGACTTGACAGCGCCAGCCCCGCTTCCTACCTACCTACGGCATGCAGTTCTGGTAAAGGCGAATGGCTTTTCATCCACCGCTCTGATTTAGAGGGTTGGGGTTTGTTGGTTGGTTTGTTTGTTTTCTATGAAAGGTTTTAAAAACAGGAACAGGAAGCCAATGCCAGAATTGATCCAACTCGCTTTTCCCTTCTTAAAGATCTTCTCCTTAGCCCTGCTGCCCCACCAGGCGAGTGCTGGAGCCGACCCCCGGCTGTCTCCGAGATTGAAATCAATCCTTGCCCTGCCATTCTGGTTAACACCGCCCTGCAGGGCAACTAACCCCTGGTCCCTCGGAGTCCATGGAAGGTGGTGAAAGGGATTGCTGTGGAATAGATCTGGGAGATAATTACCTATGCTCAATTAACATTAACTTTTTTTTTCTTTGACCAAGCCAGGAAAAAAAGATGTCATTTTATAAAATTTGCTTTAAAGATAATTTTAGTACACCTGAAACTAAGGTAATACTGTGTGTCAAATATGCTTCATTAAAAAAAGAAATGAATATTTATAAAAATAAAAAAAATTTTAAAAATGAATAATTTTATGTTCATGGATACATTGTTGTGGTGAAAATATTTTCATGAGATACATTACAAAGGTGATTCTCCTAAGCCGACAAACTGATCTTATCTTATATGTTATACCTCATTTTAGTTATTTAGCATATTTAGCATATGTGCAGTTTTCTTGGCTTTTCAACTGGGTTGTGGCATTTTCTTTTCTTTCTTTCTTCTTCTGTGTGTGTGTGTGTGTGCGTATGTGTGTGTGAGGGCTTAGAGCCTTAGAGTACTTTAAAAAAGAGTGAAGAACTTCTGCTGCTGTTGTATTTCACATAATTCCTGTCACAGTATTAGGCCTATAATAACATTTCAAAATATATCGGTTTTGGGTGAAATTCAGATGTGGCAGGAAATTTATGTGTCAGATTTTCAAAATCTGGATTTCATTTAGACTAGTAGGAAATTTTGGTATCTAACCACCTTCCAGTTGTATCTGTATATGCTTTGTGCATGCCCATGTTCATAAAGCTTGTGTCAGAACTATTCTGTGATATCATTTAGAGACAAATACTTGATCCTCAGGATTTAACTGGTAGACTGTAAAGAAGTCCCTGCTAATTGATTTTGAAGGAACACAGTTGGGCTGCCACAGAGCTGGGTCCCCTGGCATTACTGACACCATGCTATTTGCATGGGTACTTTCACTCATGTATTAATAATGCCATTATTTGCTATGTGTTCCCCATAACTTGGTAGATAAATTTGAGCAATCAAAATTAAGAATAAATTATTCTTTGTTTTTCAAAGGTCTCATCAGAAAATCGAAGACTCAGAAGAAAGCAGTGATGAAATTCTTGTTCGTCTAACATCTGCGGTAAGGCATGCAGTTTTTCCTAACTATGGGGGCAAGAAAATAAGGAGGGGTGGGGCTTGAAGGGGGGGCAGTTTGGGTAGCAGTGGAGAGAGACATTTGCTCTCTGGGTACACATCAATGTGGGAGGCCCACATCAAGGCAAAAGGAGACATGGCATTGACTCCTCGGTGCTGTTTCTCCAGCAAGATCATAGATATTCCTGGTGGAAAGTTCTAGAACCGTAGCGGAAACATTATATCTGATTTTTAAAATACAGTATGACTTAACCTAGGGAATGTTGTGACCTGCCACACAAAGGAGAAAAGACCATATGTTTCATTGGGGGAAAAAAAAATTACCTCAACCAAGAAAAGGCCAAGTCATTGGTTTCTAACATGCTAGGCTGCAACATTTTTCAGTTGTTTTCTAAAGGCACCAATCAAGAGCTGGTAATTGCCTTGTTAGTTGAAGAAAAGCTCATGCCCTTCTTAATAGAAAAAGCTAGCAGGGCACCTGGATGGCTCAGTGGGGTAAAGCCTCTGCTTTCAGCTCAGGGTCCTTGGATCGAGCCCCGCCTGCATCGGGCTTTGGCATTGCATTGGCAGGGAGCCTGCTTCCCTTCCTCTCTCTCTGCCTGCCTCTCTGCCTACTTGTGATCTCTGTCTGTCAAATAAATAAAATAAGATAAAATAAAAAGATTCTCCTAAAAAAAAAAAAAAAAGGCTAGCTATGGTTGCTAATCATTGAGCCCTAGTTTTTGATGGACTCTTACTATCCTGTCTGACAAAAATCTTTTATCCATTGGTTTGGCTTTTGGGAAACTTTTCTAATCTCCCCAAAGATTCTTCAGTTCTGCTTTAACTGCATTCTTGAAATGGTAATTGCTGAAAATTGTGTTAGATTGGGTTATATACGTGGAGAAAACTGATGTTTCACAGAATTTTATACACCAGATCTTAGCATCTGCACACAGCTTGAAAGTTAAAAGTTGCCTTACCTATTCTTGGAATGTAGCTTCAAAATGTAGTTTTTGACTAAATACAGTGATTGGTAGTGTAAAACTTCATGTGAAATGGAATCCTGACAGCCTGTTAAGAAAAAATATTTAATGTGACCTTTGCAGTTTTTTATTTAACCTTTTTTTTGAATTGAGGTATTATTGACATATAACATACATTAGTTTCAGGTATATAACCTGATGATTCGGTATTTGTATATATATTGTGAAATGATCACCACAATAAGTCCGCTTAATATCCATCACCTCATATCACCTTTTCTTGTGATGTGGACTTTCAAGATTTGCTCTTAGCCACTTTGAAATATACGGTCGTCACCATACACTACCTCCCATGACTTATTTTATAACTGAAAGTTGACCTTTTGACTCTCTTTGCCCATTGTGCCAACCCCCAAACTTCTCACGTCTGGCAACCACCAATCTGTTTCATCTATCTATGAGCTTGTTTTTTACCGTTGCTGCTGCTGTTGTTTTTAGGTTACACATATATGTGTAATATGTGAGATCATATGCTATTTCTCTTTCTCTGATATATTTTACTTAGCAAAATGCTTCAGCTTCCATCCATGTTCTCACCAATGGCAAGATCTCATTCTTTTTTATGGCAAGGTCGTATTCAATTGTGTGTTTCTGTGTGTGTGTATGTGCGCACATATAGACATCTGTATGTCACGTCTATTTTATCTGTTCATCAATGGACACAGGTTATTTCCATATTTTGGCCATAGCAAATAATGCTGCAGTGAACATAGGGGTGCATATGTCCTATAATGTTTTTGTTTTCTTTGGATAAATGCCCAGAGATGGAATTGTTGGATCATATGGTAGTTCTCTTTTTAATTTTTTGAGACTCTTCCATACTGTTTTCCAGAGTGGCTTCATGAATTTACATTCCCATAAACAGTGCACAACAGTTCCCTTTTCTCAGTATCCTCTCCAACATTTGTTATTTCTTGTCATTTTGATTATAGCCATTTGGACAAGTGGGAGGTAATTTCTCATTGTGGTTTTGATTTGCATTTCCCTGACAATTAGTGGTATTGAGCATCTTTTTAAGTACCTGTTGGCCATCTTTTGTCTTCTTTGGGAAAATGTGTATTCAAGTCTTCAGCCCAATTTTCAGTTGGATTGTTTTATTTTTGCTATTGATTTGTTTTAGTTCTTTATATACTTTGATAGATAAATGACTTGTAAATATTTATCAGATATATGACTTGCAAATTCTCCCATTTAGTGGTTGCCTTTTCATTTTGTTGGTGGTTTCCCTTTGCTGTACAGAAACTTTTTAATTTGATATAGTCCCACTTACTAATTTTTGCTTTTGATATTGGTTCCAAAAAACCATTGCTAAGACCAATGACAGGGAGATTACTACCTATATTTTCTTACAGGAGTTTTATGTTGTTTCAGGTCTTACAATCAAGTCTTTAATCCATTTTGAATTTATTTTTGTATATGATGTAAGAAAGTGATCCTGTTTAATTCTTTTGCATGCAGTTTTTCCAATACCATTTATTAGATCATACTTTGTTCACTGTATATTCTTGGCTTCTTTGTCATACATTAATGACTGTATATGCATGTGTTTATTTCTGACTTCCTGATTTTCTTCCGTTCATCTGTGTGTCTATCTTATGCCAATACCATAGTGTTTTAATTACTGTAGCTTTGTGATACAGTTTGAAATCAGGGAGCATGATGCCTCTAGCTTTGTTTTTCTTTTTCAAGATTGCTTTGACTTTTGAGGATCTTTTGTGGTTCCGTACAAATTTTAGAATTGTTTGTCCTATTTCTGTGAAAAATGCCTTTCGAATTTTGATAGGTATTGCACTATATCTATAGAGTGTGCAGTTTAAAATATTTACTGAAGAGAAGTACCTGTTGTGTGCAAAATCATAACAGCCATCTGTTTAGAAAGCACTCACTGTGGATCAGTTACTGTGTTAAACATTCTCTGTGTTTGTGCACACACACATATACACATTCTGTTAAACATCACAACAACCCTATGAAATAGGTGGAATTATCCCTGTTTTACAGATAGGAAAGCTTATAGAGGTTAAGTAACTTGCCCAAGGTCACTTACCTAGAAAGCAACAAAGCCAGAGTCTGAACTGAGAATTTTCTACTTCCTAATCATGTTCCTTAACTACTATGCCTCTTTTTTTTGGTAATGTAATATATTATTGGAATAGTTTCAGAAGCAGCAAAGACATAAGACATGTTTCCTATAGTTGTACCAGGAAGACAAGTACATATAAAGAGTTCAGGTACAAAGCAGTTGGCAATTGAACACTGAATATAGTGGTGTATAGACTGTAAGTTCAAGAACAGTAACAGCTTCATCGAAGAGACTTGAACTACCAATGAAGGCAATCAGGATTTGAACATGTGGTCATTAGGAGGACAAGTACTCTAGCAGCAGGGTTTATTGTGCAGTTGGAGGAATGAGAAAGTAGGAAGGGAAAATGCTGAGTAGAGCCAACTGTTTAGAGAAGAAGCTCCCAGTTAAGAAAAGTGAAAGACTTTTTGAACAACAGATTAACAAAATGAAATAGACACGTGTAAGAAAAAAGAAAGATGAGGGGCATCTGGCTCAGTCAGTAGAGCATGTGACTCTTGATCTGGGGATTGTGAGACCAAGCCCCACATTGGGCATTGAGCTTACTTGAAAAAAAAAAGATAGAAAGAAGATGAGCTGGAGGTGGGGATACTGATTGAGAGGCTGCGAAAACCTACTTTATCATGGTTTTTGTGGGAACCAAGAGAAAAATGAGTTCAAAAAGGAGCACAAAGAATTTTTTAAAAATCAGTAGGACTAGATAAAGATAGAAGACAGAATGAAAAAGTGATGATACTCTTGGGAAGTTGAATAAAATATCGGGAAGGCAACATGGAGTTTAGACATACTGAGTTTGAGGACAAAGAAATGTAAAATATATAAATATTCAAGAAACACCTGGAGATGTGAATCTGGAGCCTAGAGAGAGGTCAGGACTAAAGGTAGAGGAACCAGTCATAGAGAAGTTGTCTGTTGAGGAGCATACTTGGAAACCTTCAAAGACAAAAAAGAAACGTGAGTGTCTTTGAGTAGGAAATAAAGTTAATGATGAGCTTCCATCTTTTGCTTACTTAAGACCAACGTCCAAAGCAAACCCAATTAAGCTATTTCTCTTTCTTTAGACTAAATTTTCATGATGGAAATTGTAGATAAGAAAACACAAATATCTTGCCTGGATTTGACTGGAATTTGCGATTTTTGTTTACACAGTGTGATTGTCGAGCCGCTGAGGGTAATGTAAGTTAGGCTAAGTTGCGAATGATATGTATTAAATGCCTGTTTGGTGGGATGGGTACATTAGTGGTACTTACAGAAGAACGAGGGGGCATGCGGTGTGGTATGCTGTGCTGCTTGGTTCAGTGAAGCCAGCCATCACTCAGATGGTGGAAAAGAACAGTGCTGAGTATCTGCGCTGAAACACTAACCTGGTAGTGGTAGTGATGGAGAGTTTGCGGACATATCTGGAGAGATGAATTAAAATTACAAATCAAGGGGCACCTGGCTGGTTCAGTCGGTAGAGCGCGTGACTCTTGATCTTGGGATTTTGAGTTTGAGTGCCCCTGTTAGGTGTAGAGATTACTTAAAATCTTTAAAACAAGTGACAAATCGACTGTGCTGAATTTAGGAAGAAAGATCAATGAGGAGAGGGGCAAAATCTAAAACTCTGGGATCATTAATTAGACATACTTACTCCCGTGTATTCCTTCTAAAACCTGATTTGGTTTGTCATTCTCATCAGTTTCAGTGTTTCTGTATGGTATTGCTCTATCCCCTTGCTCATTTTCTTCAGTTCATCCAACCTTACCCTAGAAGCTCTGCATATGATGCTTTTAATGGAATTCCTAAATTCCTTCTCATAGGGTACAGTATCACTCCTCATAGGGTATATTATCACTCCTCTAAGAAATAGCACTGAACTGAAAAAAAAAAAATTATAACCCAAATTGTAAATGGAGTGTTGGTACAAGTTCTAGAAGACCTTGAAGCAAGTACATCCCCCCTCCAAAGCTAAAATGCGTGCTAAGATATATATTGTTTGTTTAAAGTGTTAGAGAAAAAGAAATGTGCTATTAAATCTCTTTTAACACCTCTCCAGGAACAAGAAACATGGTTATAACTGATTGCTGCCCATTGTCAATGTCACAAAAACATTTTTCCTGGCTCAGTGTCCAGAAGTTGTGGTGTAACTCAGTTTTCACATCACCTGTGAACTTGTTCTCTCGTGACTTCTAGCGTTCTTTGTAGTTAAAGTCTTGTTCTCACTTTTTTTTTTCCATTTAGGATTCTACTTTTCGGGTAGAGCAGATCCAGTTTACTCTCATTCACTAAGACCTGCACTGAACTGAGGCCTTTGATTCTTCTCCCTATTTGTCTTTTCTTAGAGTTCTCTTGGGAAATATTTGTTACGGAAGGACAAGTAACTGGGTCTTAATAAACAGGCAGTTGTTTCGTATCATCCAGTGCCCGAAGGAATTCAAGGATGCAAACTTTTCACAACGCGCTATCATGCTGGCTCTCTCCTTCCTCTGCTCTTGCCTGTTCTTGTGTTCTGCTTTTGTGTATTTGGGTCTTCTTTCCTTTGCCATCTTACCTGAAGCTCAGTCATTTTCAAGGACGTGCCTTTCACAGGACTCTGTCTTTTTTGGGTCTGGGAAGCATGTAATGTGGCTAGGATTCCCTCCATTTGTCCTTCTTGATGAACCTACACATGGGGTTTGGTACATTGGGGGGAATCCCTTTTTGAACAGTAGTATCTGAAGATAACAGTGACAGATTTTTCAGTTGGAAACTTTCAAGAAGTACCAGTTCAGGAAGCAGAAATAGCATGGGATTTGGGTTTTGATGAATCTTTAGAAAGTTAGAATTCTCTTAAGAGATTGTGCACCAAGTTAGCAAGGTTTGGAAATAATCTTGGGTTAGTGAGAGTGGGGAAGATTCGGTCACATTTAGTATATGAAGAGCATAATCCAGTGATGATTTTTACCATATTTAGAGAGAGATTTTTTTTTTTTTAAACACTGAATGTTAATTTCCACTTACCCTTTTTCCTGGCTATCTGCCTCTCCGTTTCTGAGGAATGGAGAAACGGAGTGTAGTTAATCTCCCTTTAGTCTATCACAGACCTGAGTGGGCATGTTTGCTCAGAGCATAAAAGTAAGTTAATTCCCCAGGGAATGACTAACCTTCTGTCCGACTGCTACAGGATTACGAATATCTTGTTACCTTATATTTCTTATCTGTGGGGAACATAAAATTCCTACTTGGAATCCTTACGTTGGCTCCAGTTATCCCAGTGGCCTAAAGAGCTACTGTGTGATTGGGGAAAGGCCAAGTAGCTTGAGTTTTCAGACAAAGTGTCAAGGGAAGCCCAAGAAGACAGACCTGGTTTCAAAGATCATCAAAAACACACCAGAGGAATTGTAGCACATTTTGGGCACAATATTCATTGTTCTTGTTATTTCTAAGGAGCCATGGGAATTGTCAGTACCTTTCCTCATTATTCTTTAGAACTCCCTCATCTGCTATAGTGTCCACAGGGCCTTGGGCTGTAGATTGTAGGTCTCTGGGAACCCATGAACAGCTGCAGTTTTCCTCAGGGAGGGTCTCACAGTAACACCTCACCAACCCATGCTTGTTCATACCTGAGCCAACAGGTGAATAGTTGATTGCTATCTTTTCTCAGTCACAAATGCTTATGTGTTTTATATCTATTACACATCAAAATGATTTTCCTCGAGTAGATACCTAAATGCCATATGCACACAGACACACACACACACACATCTTTTTAACATTAATTACTAAGTCACCTCTACTTCCAAAGAAACCATCTGCACATACTCTGATTATGTGGTAACCTCATTTAACTCTAGCCTTGAGAATTTGGTTTTGGTGAGCAACATAATACATGCTGTTTTACCTACTGAAATGATGCTAGTGAGGGGATGTTTATTTAAAAGCATTTGTTCAGCAAGGTGTGAGTGTGTAGAACCCATTCAAGAGTAAAACAGGTCTCAACAAATCCCTTGTGAATAGAAGTGTGTGCGTTTGTATGTGTGTACCTATATGCATTTGTGTATATTAAGGTATCTGGGTATCTCTTCCCAAGGTGAGGAAAATCATTTTGATATGCAATTCACATGGAAAACATAGACATTTTTAATTGACAAGGAATAAAAATACACCATTCAGCTATCAATTTATATATTGACAGTCATGGGTTTGTAAGATATAACCATGAAATCTTATCTGAGGGGAGTTGAAAGAGTTTTAAAAGGATGATTCATGAACATTTCATATAGGTTGCTGCTTTGTGCATTTGTTTAAAATAGAACTTCTAGCTGCTTAGAGGAAGTGTAATTTTGCATCCTTAAGGCAATGTTATAGCTTTATACAATATGTCCACAAGTGCAGAAGGACGAGAAGTATTAATAAAAGAGTGAAAAGTACTTGAGCTTTTGGTAGTGATGGAATAAAATAGATTTTTACTTACTTCCTGTTATTTTATATTGTTGTAGAATTTAAGTATATAATGAAATTTCATATGAATGCTGGGTAGAGATAGTGTGAATTCCACTGCTATTTTCGTAAATGTCAAAATGATGGTGAAGTGGCAGTGAGTTGTCCTTACTGTAGGTTATGTTTGCAGTTCTCTTTTATTTATCTGACACTTGGATTGTTTGGTTTGAATATAAAGACTTTGCAATTTAGAAAATCCCAGAATAGAAAAAAATTCCGTAATGGAACCATTCATTAGTAACTCATTATTAACTTAAGTGTTTATTAGTTCCTAGGTTATTTTTCTTTTATATATACTTTTTACCAAAAAGAAAAAAAAACACCCTTTTATTTTGTGGTCTGTACTTTTCACCAAATATGTTATCAGTGCTGAAAAGTTCCTCCTATGGCATTTTTGTGGCTCTATAAAATATCGTGTTCCATGGATTTTTCATTATCTCCTATCCTAGGCATTGTGGTTATTTTCAGTCTTTTGCTGTTATAAACAATGCAGAGATGAACTTCTCTGTAGGGAAATTATTGAAGAAACCTGCTTGCAGATGTCATTTATTAACGTGCTATTGATTTAAGAAGACCAAGTGAGAAATGGGTGAAAGGCTAAGACTGGCTAATATTTATTGAGCTCTGACCTTGTGCAGGCATTCTGCTAATGCTTTTCATGCACTCTCATATTTTAGTATCCCTCATTCACGTTAGATAGATGGGGAGTTCAAGACAGGAAATATTGGGGCCCCTGGGTGGCTCAGTCAGTTGAGTGTTCGACTCTGGATTTCCAGCTCAGGTCATGATCTCAGGGTGGTGAGATTGAGCCCTGAGTCAGGCTCCATGCTCAGTGGGGAGTCTGCTTGGGATTCTCTCCCTCTCACTTTGCCCCCTCTCCAGCTCTCTCAAATAAATACATGAATCTTTAAAAAAAAAAAAATAGGAAGTATTAAGAGTCCACGTTAATTTAAAATAACAGGTTAGTGTTCAAAAAGCAATGTTTCCACATTATCTTCACTTAAAATATTTTATAGTTACCGAATAGGTCTCAGCAAGTTGAGTATGGTATAGGATTATAGAATTCTCTTCTTATTTAAACAATTTTATGAAATGAAACCTATGAAGTTACATTAAATAGTATTTTAATTTTTAACTTGTTGGGAATCATTAAATACTGGTAAACATGACTGCATAGTTTAGCAATTGAGACATTCATTCGGACTGGCTCTTAAGGTCTTCTGGTTCCATTGTGTGAACTCAGGAGGTACACTCTGATTTTTATGGCAGGTAGATCATGTTCCAGAAGTAGGCTCTATTGGCAGGTTATGACAAGGCCCTAAAAAGCGTTCAGGGATAATTTTTTGGAGGGCCCTGAGGATCTGTGTTACTCTTCGTTGGTAGAGAGAATGGTCCTCCAAAGATGAATACATTACTTGGCACCTGCAAATACTACGTTACAGAGCAGAAGAGATTTTGCAGTTATAATTAAGGCTTTAGACCGGGATTGTCCGCACAGACCCAGTCTAATCACTTAAGAGCCCTTACACACAAAGACGTTGGTCTGGCAGGAGTCAAAGAAAAATGGCAGAAGAGAAGGTAAAGAAAGAATTCCAAGCATGAACGGGGTTCAGTGTTGCATAGCTGGAAGTGAGAACTAGGATCCTATGTTTAAGGACCAGAGAAAGGTCTCAGGAGCTCAGGGCAGGCTGCCAGGGTCCAGCAAGGAAGCAGGCGCCTCAGTTTTACAGATGCAAGAACTAGATTTTGCCAACAGCCTGCATGAGCCTGGAGCCACCAGTAAGGAATACAGCTGTGTCTATACCTGGTTCTGGCCTCGTGAGTCTCTAAGCAAAAGATCCAGGTGAACCACACTACACCCAAACTCCTGACCTCCGGAAGCATGGGATGTTCAGTGGATGTCATTGTAAGCCAATAAATGGGTCATAGTTTGCAATGGCAGAAATACAAAATAAATACACATTCCTTGTTGAATACATACCCACTGTCCCTTGATTCATGAAAGAGCAGTTAATCTCTCATACATCCAAAGCTGCCAGGCCATAGCTAGTTAAGTTCATGGCTATCTCTGAAATTTGAAAGTGAATTTTTTTGTTTAAAATCCCAACTTTTTTTTTTTTTTTTTTTTAAAGATCATATTGATTTATTTGACACAGAGACAGACCGTGAGTGAGGGAACATAAACAGGGGGAGTGGGAGGGAGAAGCAGGCCTCCCATCAAGCAGGGAGCCCTATATGGGGTTCAGTCCCAGGACCCTGGGATCATGACCTGAGCCAAAGGCAGAGCTTAACAACTGAGCCACCCAGGCACCCCTGAGAGTAAATTTCTAAAAATAAATTCTGTCCTTCATACATTTATGAAATCTTCAGAATTCTGTGGACATTTAAAAGTTTATTCTTAAAGTAAATGCTGAAAATACAAACACTTTAAACATGGTTCACAACTTCTCAATGAAACGTACCAGTCCTTTTATATGCATTGCAATGGAGCAGGGGTTGGGTAGGTAGAATGTAACAAGCAGGGGCAGTACTGGTTGTCAAGGAGCATACTCCAAGTGGGAAAGAGGGGCTTAAGCATATGAAGTATTAAAGTAATTAAGGACCGGATCCTTACTATATTTATTTTAAGGCCAACTATATTAATTATAATAACAATATGATGACAGTGTCAAGCAGTGTTCAGATCCTTTAGGTGTTAACTAGTTTGATTCCAAAAACAACCCACTGAGGTAGAAGGCAATGACTCCACCCCACACCCTGGGATCCTAGAACTTCTTCCAAAGTCACCATAAAATAAATGGAGATTTCCTTCTCCTATTTCAGGCTTTTGGATCGTAGGCTCTGAATCTGTTCTTCCAGGGAGCCCTCTCATGTTAGCAATTTTTATAGATGGACTTTCTGATTGGAAAGGGATTTTGTTGATCTGAATTCATCCAAATACAGGTGTTTCCCATGTAACATTCAAACAGATAGGAGACCCCTAGAATTTCTGGGACCTGACTGGTGTTACAGTTAACACTGTTGTTGACACAGTTGAGAATCTTACCTCCAAAAGTGCAATGATTGAAAAAAGGCATCTTACCATGGACATGTAATAAGGAATAAAAGAAATGAGTTTGCAACATACAATATGTCCTTAAAGGTAACTTTTGTTAAATAAATTCTAAATCCATTGAAAAATTATTTAAATGTGGTATAGATTGAAAATACTCTGAGCTTACCAGAAAATGGAAAAAATAATGAGATGTAAACACTAAAAATATAAACAAAGTAAACATAATGCTTTATTTGGTTATTATAACTAAAATTGGAATGTTCAACATATAATTGTTTACTTAAAATACATTTCATATATGTGATATTTTCATTTGTTAAGAAATTCATGCAGCCCAGCAGTTAGGGCTTTGGGGAAATCCCTGATCAGAAACAGTAAGAGCAGTTGTGAAGACTGAAAGAGCAGATACATCTGTTCTTTGGAGAAGATGTTAGTGTTGTTAGCTTGCTCTTTTCAGATTTCTTTCAACCAGTACCTCTGTAGCTTCTCCTGCAGTTTGTGTCATGAAATTTATGAGATTTCCAAAAAAGGCCCCTGGCAGTTATTTTTTATCTGTTTAAGCTTTGTGCCACCTTTATCTCTGTTGGGTGGCTTAGGTGGCTGTGACATCACCAACTCTTCAACTGTAAGCTGACAGATACCACTACCTACAGGAGGCCTTTGCTTGTTCTCTTTTGGTGGTGGATGATTTGAGAAGGAGGCACTGGTAAAACAAATCTTGAGAACAGTCCTTTAAGCTGAGTGCTTCTGATCTCTTTACCTTCCCCCATAAAGCGTTCTCTACTGAACTTCGCATGGGAGACCGTTTCCATGGTGGACGGCTCTGATTATTTGAAAGCCCTCAGAGCTAAAACATACCTTTTTTTAACTTCACTCCATTGGTCTGAATTGTATCTTCGGCCTTTCAGATATCTGAAGCTCATGATCATAAGATCATCTCTTCTCGGCAGCAGGGACACCTCACTTCTGTTCTCAATCACAGACGTCCATACTGCAAGTGGTACCAAGATGATGAGTAAAGGAGTTCATTTCAAGGGTCTTATAATAAACTATAATATAATAAACTATTGGGGATCCCAACTAAATGGGAGGTTTCGTTAGCCTGTGAAAGCTCACTGCTCAGTTTGTATCTTATCTGAAAGCGTGTTGTTTAAGGAGCATGTCTATCTGATTCTTTCTGGAGTTCTTAATGTCCTTACAAGCTTAAGATTTTAGAGTGGTTTAAAGATGAGTATATTTGGGAATAGAACAGGGAAGAGAATTGGATTATGTTTCGTCTTCCATTTAATATAGAAAATTGAGAAAATAGCTTCTAGGTTTGTAAAACATTTCCATCACGGTATCAAAATTCAAATGTTTCTAAATAGATTTACTGAAAACCTTTAGGAAGTCTTTGGCAATTTATTCAAAGTTAGTTTGTGAGGACAGTGCTTTGGTTAGCTAAGGCCTTTGCCACAATTTTTCTGTCTTCCCAAAATGACCTTCATATTAGGCAACGTGGCTTTCAGGGGTCTCTTCCTCCAAGTCTTTTCAGTGAACCTCTCCCAGAGATGCTCCCTGGTACTCAGGGTTTGCACTTGACGCTTCCTCTTGCCTCTTGAGCCTTGGCATTGCCACAAAACAATTTAGTGAGCCTTCGGATTTGGGGGGCTGAAGGTACAACTAAAGTGCCAAAGAGAAGACAAAACACTAGAAGTAAGACCAGCTCTTACTCTTGTTGAATTTCAGGGCTGTTTAGTGAACAGCCCTGCTGATTGTTGAAGAAGTTTAAAATATTGCAACATGTTTCTGATGGGTCACAAGGGGAGAGGGACACTTTCAACAAATGTCTTCTTTGTCCCTTAATTACCCTAGCTGTATAGATATTCACAAGAGCAGATACACCCTAAGCTACAGATGTGTTTTTAATTATTTAGTGCTCTTGTATATTGAATCAACTATGATTTCAGTTAAAGTTTCAGCATCTTAAAAGTGTCCTTGCAGTTTTCCTTGTTCTTCAGCCACTGGAACTGCTGATGCAGGAACTCGGTCTTATCATTTGATTGGATTATAGCATAATTCTAGAGCTACACTACAGGGAAGGCCATGTTCTTCACAAATGAATTAAGTTAGAGGAGAACAACCTACAAAGGAAAGATGGATTGCCTTTTGAAATGATTATAAGATTAAAAGTTGAGACTTGGGAAAACTAAGATAACCTTATTGAACAAAACAGTGATGGTCAAGCCTAGAGTCCATTACTTAGGGGCCTTTGAAACCACAGCAGAGCAAGTTTTCTGCACTCTCCCACAGAGTCGGACTTAGTTGGGGCTTAGTGTCCAAAGTTTTTTTAAAGATTTTAAAGTACAGTCAGACTTGGGAACTACCAAAATAGCTTGATGAAAATCCAAGCTAGTTAAAGAAAGCATTTCTTAATAAAGCAGTGACTCCATAGCTATTTGATAACAAGAAGCATGAGGGGAAAAAATGAGGAGCAGAGATTTTAGTGAACAGTTTGTAGAGGTTTACCATCTCTTATTCACTTTTGAAGCGCAAGAGCTCTGGAAAACAAGTTTCTCAGTACTTACTCAGTGACAAAACCTAACCTACTCTGAACATATATAGTGGAAAGTCCCAAGGCCCTTTTCTAGTCTTCCATTGTCTCATTTGGTATGAATAATTACACATTTCACTGCAGAAATTTATTCATGTGTCTGATTTCTGATGATGAGTTGTTGCCCCAGACCTCCCTGAGGATGTGACATTGATAGAGTCCCTCTCTGAAATGGATAAAAGTTGGAATTCTGAACTACATCTAGCCCCAGGGGGTGCAGATCATGGTGGGGAAGGGCTGTCATGGGGAAGGTCAAGGTAATAGTGTACCCTCCTTCTACTCACTGAGGCAGTGGATTAGCACCTACATTAATTAGAAAAAATGGCCAGTAGCGGCACATGGCTCTTGGCTCTGGCCACATCCATGTCTTGAGCCCAATCTTAGAAGAGGGTTCATTTCAGCCACAGAGAAAAACGAAGGTTAACCATCAACACGAGTAGATCAAATAGAAAAATAGTCATTTTCTGATAAAAGACTCCTCGGGAGAACAAACTGTCTCAGACTTTGGTGGTTTGGAACTACACATTTATTATCTCAAATAGTTCCTGACTGTCAGGAATTCGGAGCATCTCACAGCTGGGCTGCTTTTGCTCGGGGCGGCTCAGGAAGTTGTCAGAATGGGAGCCAGGATCCCGGCTGTCTGGTGCTGGGACCGGGACTTTGTGTTCAGTGCCAGCCAGTCCCTTCCTAGAAAATTCTAGTTTCTGTTTCTGCAGATGCCCAAAGTTTCAGTTTTCAGTATAAATGTAATAATTATTGGCAGAGGAGGCCCTGCGTCCTTCTGATATTCCGTTCTGAAGAGACCTCCTGGGAGTAGCTTCTTAGTGGAGAATGCCTTCTCCTTGTTGTTTTTCTCTCCCCCTAGATCCTTTCCATGATTTTCCAGAAGTTGCATAGGCATCCACCTCCTGTGGGCTAGTGAGTGACTGTTGATGACTGCTCTGGATAATACCAGGAAAAGACAGACAGATCCCTGCCTCGGTGGAGCCTCCTCTAGAAGACAGCACTTAGTCATTCATTTGAAAACTAGTAAATACTTGGCAGTGTGCTCTCAAAAAAGAAAAAAGGTTCTGTGGAGATGCTGTAGGAACATATAATAAGATCTTAGCTAGTTTGTGTTTTTGCTTGATCAGTGCTTTGTCCTTTGTGTTTTATACCTACCCGAAGGGTGTTTGTCAAAAGCATTCTGGGGCAAAAACATGGAAGCTGTTGCATACCCCACTCCGCATAACACACTTTTAAATCCTCCCTGACTACAGACACTTGGGGGATTTTGTGTGGTTCTGTAGGGTATTCTCATTTACTTTAAAACTTTTTTTTTTTTTTTTTTTTTTTTTAACTTAGGTTCTTTCTACATTCACCTGTGAAGTTCTCATCTCTCTCATTGCCCTCTGTCCCCTCCTTCCGGCTCGGCGGAAATGTTGTGTCCTTTCCTCACGCATTCCCTTTCTCCCTTTCTTGCCCTACCTCATCTTTGAAAGGATGAGGTGTTATACAAAGCTGGGAATCTAATACCTTCCTTTTCTGAGCTCTTTGTCTTTTGAGACATTTCTGATTAGAAGAAGAAAAACTGAAGATCTGCTGAAGAGAATTTGGGGAAACTGAGAGGAGGCTGAGGAAGACTGTTTTTGATCTTCTGTAAGCAAAGGAAGGGATCTGCCTCTGGCTACTTTTCCCCGTCTGTGCTTTCTTCTTGGCCGTGAGCCCCACTGGGATCTTCCCTGTGAGGTCATAAAATCAGAAAGCCGTTGACCAGACCCTAGTGGATGTTTATGGTCTGCCTCTTTGCCGCAAGTATTTGTGACACGGCGAGGGAAGAAAATCCTGAATAGAGAAGGTGATAGAACTGTTACAAATATGTCAAGTATGCAGTAAGTGATGTTTTTAGTGTGTGGCTGTTTTTATTTGACTACCCGTACAAGTATTTGTAAAGGTTTTTCTCTGGTCATGTATGCCTTCTCTTTCCCATCGCCCTCTTTTTCTCCCTAAGTTGTTCAACTGCAGATTATCCTACTGCGAGCATTTTCAGAACTTGGAGAGGGACTGATGGACTTCTCATTACTGCATAATTTCCCAGAGAGGGAGCCTCCAGAGGTATCAAAGAATGGGCTAAATGAAGAGTAAGCCCTTCTGCGTGGGAAGCATAGTAGCCAGGAGGGGAAAACACAGCAGTAAGGCAGTGGTGGTGGGGAGAGAGGAGAGCTGCCTTCCTCAGGGGCCATGATCCTGGCCGCTGAGAGAGCAGTCCACAGCAGGGTCCCAGAGGGTAGCATATAGATCTACTTTTGCCTTCAAGTAAATGAATATAAATTAGATTAACTTCAATAGCAAGTCTTATGTAACCTTGAACTTGTGTGTTCTCCCTTTAAAATGTCATTAGTATAATAAGCTGCAGGGTGCTTCCGGACTCACCAGCACCTCGAAACACCTGAACATATGCACACTTCTGAGCTTAAAAGACCGTCCTAGAGAGGAATGAGCTTGTGCATTGTGGAGTTTTTATTGCTGCTAAACATAGATTTCCCAAAGATTATCTTCATGGTATCTTTTTTTTTAAATCTTGTCTTTGAAAGTGACTATGGTTATCATTTTTGTCTCTTTTTTTATGTTCCTCTTTGGGAATGCTTTTAGGAAAGGATTTAAGCCTTCAAAGTTGAGGGGGAGTGAGTGTGTGCGGAGAGAGAGAGACTGGGAGCAAGCAGAAATGTGGACAAACAAGTGGGGTTGAGGGGTTTTAAAGGTCGTCTTGTCTGTTCCCATTTCACCTCCTCTGGGACAGGGTGGTGCTTGCTTTTCTGTTTTTCATGTTTTCCAAAATGGCTGCTGTAAACCTGCCAGACTTCAAATGAGCATTGATTGTGTTTGAGTAGAGATCCAAGTACACCAGAACCACCTATTTAATTTTTCTAGAATTTCTGTGTAAGCTAGAATCTTTGAAGGGTTAAAGAGTGTTTAATATCTTTACCAAGGTGTCATGCATGTTTTAGTAATTGATTATTTGTGTCATTTCTAAGTATTTTATAATTACTGTTTTGAGGCTTTTCCCCAAAATACCAGTGTTTTACAATGTATACATTCTGGCAACTGCCTAATTTCTTGTGAAAGTAAGTCAATATGATTCTTCCAGATTTTTGGCCTAAAATTTCTATGCAGAGGGTTTTCCCTGATACTAAAAACAAACAAAACCCCAAAATGGGACAGCAAATATAATTTCTATTGCCATAACTCCTAATTTCGGTTCATACCTAAACACAAAGTACTGCTTTTGATAACTACATTTTTCTTATTCTAATTTGATCTTTTCCCCCTAATATCTTACCAGGTACAGAGAGAACTAGCAGCTGTTATTGCTTTGAAAGCAAGGAAGTCTGGTGAGTAGTCTTTCCTGGAACTGGGTGTATCTCAGGAAGTTTAGGTGCAGAATGCAGAAAAATATCACTGTTTCTTTTTAAAATGATCTATTCTGCCATTGAAATAGCACAGAATACTCTATGTAGTTCTTTAAAATTTCACTGCTTTGCTTTCATATTTTAAGGAAAACTGAAATTAAAAATAAAAAAAAATATGTCTGTAATCTGTTGCAACCATGAAGAAAGTCTCTGTACACAACCCAAGAAGCAAATCACATTGCATTTACCTATCGTAATGACAGAGGAAAATAACATGAAGTTGGTCTTTGTTTAAGAGTATATTTCTCACCTCAAAGCAGTTTCTTCTAAAAATAATTATGTAATGACTTTAAAAGCAAGCTTTTATGTAGGACTAATTGCGTGGATCTGATCCCTGATACCTGTAGGACACAATCTGGAAGTGATCTGTGGAAAGGAAAAGGGAGCTTTCAGATACATTTTGAAGGAGAGAAAGCCATACTCTGGTGAAATTCAATATGAGATGGAGACTTAGTGAGGTAGAAAAACACTTAGGAAGAGTGGGAGAAGGGGGCATTGTTTGCTGTTCAGAGGGAGGAGGTCATTGCTGAATAGAATGACAAACTGAGGGGAAATGCTACTTGGATCACGGCAAACTGGAGTAAGACTTTTCGAGCAGAAAGACTATGACAAAAATCGAAGAAATAAATGGAACAAAATGCCTCAAAAACACAAACCATGCATTTTACATTTTTCTTTTTCTACTTAGAAACGCTAAGAGTTTGCTTTTCCCTCAGTTACTTTTTGAATCCAATACACCTTAGTGTGAATGAGCTTTCCCCACGTAATCTCTTCTGCTTGTTGCTTTGGTTGATGGAGAGGACACAGAGCCTGCATGCCATAAAGGCGGAGAGAGGATGCGAAGAACAGCCATCTTGACCCCCGGGGTAATGAGGAGGGGGCAGCCTGGATAGGGCTCATAAGTGCCAGCGTTAGATCGTGGTTGCTTGCGTAGGTGGAAGCCTGATGGAGAAAGGACATCAGTATAGAGGTTTTGGGAGAGAGGGCCAAGAGATCAATTCTGCTAGAGCTGCTCTTTGTTCCCATAATCATAAGGAAACAAAACCTATGGTCTGTTTGAGTTGGAATGGTAGGATTTTTTTTTTTTAAGTTTCAGAAAAAAGGGAAATAATAAACTTGCAGTGTGTCGTTGCTAGAGAAAAACAGAGCAAATAAATATAGATAGGCTGGAGAAGTGGGATGGAAGGGGACATTTGAACAAAACCCTGAAATCAGTGAAGGGATGAGCCATGTGGAGAGCCAAACAAGAGCATCTGGGCACAGGTACGTAAAATGTAAGACTTAGGTGAAGGGTTTATTTTTCTGTGTTTGTTGTTTGGGTGTTTAGGCTTATGAATGTCCAGTTGCCCCAGCTCCTCTGTTGAAGAGACCATCTTTCTTTCATTGAATTGCTTTTATGCCTTTGTCAAAAATAAGTTGGGCATATTTGTGTGGGTATATTTTGAGGTTCTGTGTTGTTGTTGATTGAACAGATTCTGTTGGTATGCACCCGTCTTGATTACTGTAGCTATATATAATCCTTCTAGGATTTATTTTCATGTCAGTAGTATAGATCTGCATCATCAGTAGTTTTGTTAGCTAAATATATGT
Organism: Mustela nigripes; assembly: GCF_022355385.1. Classification (NCBI taxonomy): domain Eukaryota; kingdom Metazoa; phylum Chordata; class Mammalia; order Carnivora; family Mustelidae; genus Mustela; species Mustela nigripes. Next base: position 52,822,436 of record NC_081560.1, read on the forward strand.
ACACTTTATTTAACTAATTCTTGGCTGTACATTTAGGTTTTTAATTTTTTTCCTATTTTAAATAATAATAGAAGGACCTAAATATATATTCTTGTGCTTGTGTTATTTTTGCTCTTTTCCAATTATTTTCTCATTATTATCTATAAAAGTATATAAATGTTAAAATTGGAATATCTAGGTTGATAGCTAGGTGTAGACACTGTTAAAGTTTTGTTCTTCATGTTTAGGACTTTAAATCATCTGCAGTTTGTTTTTATATATGCTGTCAGGTAGAAATCAAATTTTATGTTTTCTTTATGCTAAGCCAGTTACCCCAGGAACATTTATTGGACATGATGCTAACTCTATCATACATGGAATTCATATATATTATTTCAATTACCTACCAGAACTTTATAATAATAAGACTTTTTCTGGGGTAGGAATAGGCAAATCTCTTTTTACCTTTCTTCTTCTCTTCATAGTATTTTTTTGGTTAGGTTCTGTGAAATCTCCTTCAGAATTTTTAAAAGTATATTGCATTTATAGATCTCTAGATAAATTTGACATTTGTGAAGTAAGTGTTTCCATCCATGAACTGAGGATATCTTATTTTTTCAAATTTTTAGTACTGCTGTGAAAATTTATCTGTAAGGCCTTGTACATTTTGTTTGTATTTTTAGTTACCTTGTGATTTTGGTAACTATTGTAAATGAACTATTTTTCTGTTCTCTCTCTCTCTTTTTTAGTTCTCTTCTGTGATGGTTTCTCAAGTCTTCATCTTTCATGATACTTTTTGTTTTAATAGATGTACTTTTTTAGGGAAGTTTTGGATTTGCAGAAAAAGTGAACAGAGAGTACAAAAGTTCCCATATACTCTTTGCACCTAGCTGTAGCTGTGCACAGCCTTTCCTACTATCAGCACCTCAGAGTGGCACAATTGTTACAATCAGTGAACCTACACTGACACATCATTATTGCCCCAAATCTATAGTTTACGTTAGGGTTCACTCTGTATTGTACATTTTATAGGTTTGAACAAATGTATAAGGATATGTGTCTACCATTATGGTATCATATAAAATAGTTTCCCTGCCCTAAGAATCCTCTGTGCTTCATCTGTTTCTTTCTTTCTCCCAATCCGTGGCAACCATTCATCTTTTTGATGTTTTCATAGTCTTGCCTTGCCAGAAAGTCATGGAGTTGGATTCATACAGTATGTAGCCTTTTCAGATTGGCTCCTTTTGCTTAAAATATTATGCATTTAAGTTTCCTTCATGATTTGTCATGACTTGAAATCTCATTTCTTTTTAACAGTCAGTAACATTCCATTGTCTACATGTTCTACAGTTTATTTATCCATTCATCTGCTGAAGGACATCTTGATTGCTCCCTAGTTTGGGCAGTTATGGAATAAATCTGCTATAACACTGTGTAGGTTTCTGTGTAGATGTCAGTTTTCATCTGCTTTGTGTAAATATTAAGGAGCACAATTACTGGATCGTATGGTAGGAGTATTGTTCATTTTATAGGAAACCACAAAATTGCCTGCCAAAGTGGTTATACCATTTTGCATCCCCACCAGCAATGCACGAGACTTACTATTTTTCCATATCTTTGCCAGCATTGGTTGTTCTGAGTGTTCTGGATTTGGGCCATGCTAATAGTAGTGTAGTGGTAACTCACTGTTGTTTTAATTTGTTTTTCCCTGATGACATAAGATGTGGAGCATCTTTCCATATGTTTATTTGCCCACTTTATATCTCTGGTGAAGTATCTGTTAAGGTCTTTGGATTAGTTGTTTTCTTATTTTTGAGTTTCAAGAGTTTTTTTTTTAATATTCTTTGGGGAAGAATCCTTTTTGGGATATCTTTTTTGCAAATATTTTCTCACAGTCTGTGGCTTGTCTTCTCATTCTCTTCACATGGTCTTTTGAAGAGCAGATATTTTTGAATTTTAATGAAGTCAAGATTTTTTTCCTTAATGCAATCATGTCTTTGATATCTAGAAGATCTAGATATCTAGAAAAGTCATGCAATATTCAAGATCATCTAATTTTTCTCCTACGCATATTCTAGGAATTTTATCATTTTGCATATCCAGTTTGAGTTATTTTTTGTGAAAGGTCAGGTTTATGTCTAGGTTTGGGTTTTTTTTTGCATGTAGATATCTAGTTGTTGCAGTATCATTTGATGAAAAGACTCTTCTTTATCCATTACGTTTCCTTTGCTCCTTTGTCAAAGATCAGTGACATATTTTTGTGGGTCTGTTTCTAGGCTCTCCATCATTCCATTGATCCATTTGTCTGTTATTTCTGTAATGCTCCACTGTCTTGATTATTGTGGCTTTCTGGTAAGTGTTGACATCGTATAGTGTCAGTCCTCCAACTTTTGTCCTTCTTTACACTTGATCTTATCCAAAATTTGTGTTGGCTATTCTGGATCTTTTCCTTCCATATAAACTTTAGAATCAGTTTGTTAATATCCACATCTGTTGTCTTTTATAATTGGTAACTTCTACTGTATGAGATTTTGGGTCTAGCAAAAATGTAAAACTCAAATGAATTCTAATAACTTGTTTTAAAATGATCTGGGATTTCCCATATGGGCAAATATATCATCTATCAGTAATGGCTAGTTTGTCTCATCCATCTAAGTAAATCCTTTTTATCTCATACTATTTTATTAGACAGAGTCTTCCTATATAAGGTTGACTAAGGTGATGATAGTTGGCATTCTCATTTTGTCCTTGGCTTTAAATATATTTTTGATTAGAAAAGTAACATGAGGGTGCCTGGGTGGCTCAGTGGGTTGGGCATCTGCCTTCAGCTAAGGTCATGATCCTAGGGTCCTGGGATTAAGTCCTATATCAGGCTCCCTGATCCTAGGGGAGTCGCTTCTACCTCTGCCCTTCCTCCCACTCATTCCATCAATCTCTCTCCCTCTCTCTCAAATAAATAAATAAAGTTTTAGAAAAAAAAGAATAACATGAGTCAACAAGATTATTTTACAGATGGAGAGGGTGGTTGGGTTATGGACGTTGGGGAGGGTATGTGCTGTGGTGAGATCTGTGAAGTGTGTAAATCTGATGATTCACAGATCTATACCCCTGGGACAAATAATACATTATATGTTAATTTTTAAAAAGGATTATTTTAGTGAGAAACAAAGACATTACTCTCCTGCACTCTCAAACAAATTCGGTAAGCAGTGTAAGGACAGAAATAACCAATAAGTCCAACAAGTTGTATACTGAAATATTCAAAGAATCCAAATATGGAAAGTACTAGAGATACTTACCTGTTTAACTCCATACTCTCATCGTTTGAGTTGACGTTGAGAGGAGATGAAAAATGACAATGGCAAGATACAAGAGAGGCTATCATAGGTCTGGCATTCCTTTGTGCCTTTCTCAGATTCTAATTTGGTACCTGCTGTATTCCAGGTACAGTATAAGATGTGAGGATAATGGCAAAGATAAATGTGACCCCTACTGTTTTTAAATTACAACAAATGTTTCATAAATGGAAAACATTAATGAACCACTGGCTGTTTGAAAAAGAGGAACGTATTACTATGTGGTTAGGAGGTGATAAAATGCAGAGACATTCAGCATAGCCTTAATTAGAGTTCCAGCTGCAGAATGGTGCTTTCTGTGTATGCTTGATGTGACTTTCTAAAACTATTCTAAGGTGGTTTTTCAAGGAAGAAGAAAAAGAGGTTGGTGTACATCTAATAAAAAGTATGAAAATGATAGCACGACTGGGGCTTGGCAAAAGGAATTGATTACCCTAATATCTTATGTCTTACAGTAAAACTGTTAATTAGGGCTCAGGTGGTCATGCCAGATTTATGTCTCATTGCCAAGGGTTATTAAAACAAGAATTAGTATGAAGCAAAAGTTTTTTATTTCAGCTCACCCTACAATAGAAATAAAAGTAACTGCCAATTGATAGATTATATAAATGATTCAAGGCTCTAGCTTAGTAAAAAATCCACTTTGTTGTAATTTTCTAAAAGGCCATTAGGATGTGCCTTTAAACAGTCTTCTCCTCCAAATGTTAACCTTAGTGACTGTGAATAGCATTTTAAGGCTTCAACAGATTTACAAAAATTAGCAGAGATATCCTTGCACGTTCTTTTTGTTCGATTGCTTATTCTGCTGCTAATGTTAGCTAATTAGAGTCTAGGGAGATATGTTTTTTCCCTTTTGCATGAATCTACAGCCAAAGCACTTTCAGCTCTCATTATCTTTAGATCATATGAAATTTGTGCCGTGGTGGGCTTCTATTTCTGGAAAGCCAAAAATACCATATTGGTAAATCTCCTTGGCAGTTGTTATCTTTTACTCTGTCTGCTTAGTCCATAGCTAGTTAAGTAAGTGCTTTAAAACTAAGTATACAGGAAATGAAAGTTTGGAAAAGAAAGAAAGGGGTTCTAGGCTCCGTTTATGCCATTAATTGTCACTGTGACCTTAGCAGAGTGATTTTGATTTTGCATCACGAAGGGATTGATGTAGAATCTGATAACCTGAGAGATGCCTTTCAGCTCTATTATTTAATTATAGCAATACATATTTTTATTAATTACCTTCATTATCCTTAATGGAGTCACACCATTGGGAATATTTTAGACAGGATTCTTTTAGGGACAAGTGCTAAAACAAACAAAATGAAAACTGCAAAGTGAATTTATGGGCTCAGCGAACCTCTGGAGTCCATTGCAGCAGAAAGGGAAGAAACCTCTATCTGGGTAGTCTCCACAGATGTCTCACTGGGGACCTTCTTGGAAGAATGACGTGCCCACCTCGGGAGCAGGAGAAGCCTGGTGGGGGTTCGAGACATCAGGGGGCCTGCATACAAGAGAAGACACATGCACGGAGGCTGGGATGGATGTGGCCCCTCCAGGAAAACTAGCTGAAGAGGGACCAGCAGTGAGCGGACACTGTGTATGCTCACCACAGGTGGCGCTGTTTGCATCGTGTCTCAATGTCAGAACAGAATACTGAGAGGAAATGTTGGGCCTGAGATGGCCTAGGCCAGCAAGCTTGCAGCCAGAATATAGCAAGCTTGCAGCCAGCTTGGTTGAAACCAAGTGTTTCAACCAAGTGTTCCAGCTACACTATGCTTTCCCTCCCTTGTTAGTGATTTTCTGGATTATGGGACTAAAGATGGGATTTGCGGAAAGACGTTCCCATTTTCCACTTTGGTTCCTGAAATGGAAAAAGACCAGATAAAAGCTCATACATTTTTCAAGTAGCAGATAGCAGCATTTTTTTCCCCTCTTCCCAGGATCGATTAGCCAGGGATGGAGGTTTAAGTGGTATTTATGTACCAAGATATTTTATTATTTCTTGGGGATGTTAAGTATATAAAATATAAAATAGTATAAAATAGCTTCACTCAATTGTGTTTAATTTGAGCTTTTGGTAAAAATTATTTTTAATAGGCTTTAACAAAAAAGATGGAAGGGAAGCCAGTGCTTTTCATTGAAGGTAAATTGTCTGTCCTAGCCTTCTAGATCCTCATGTTTGTTTTTTCATCTTTTAGATCCTATAGTCCAGCTTATTTAGGCATTTGAATGGGTGTGTGATTTCAACAGCCTGGTTGCTACTATTTGCCGTGCAGTGAACTCTGTGCGTGTAACATATTGAAGCAGACAATGCCGGATCTGGTCATCAAGGTGGACCCATCAGGCAGGTTGAGGGGCTTCTGTCACCCCCATAGTCTGCATCAGTTGCCAGCTTTGAAGATCTCCTCTGTTAGTAATAATCACTGGGCATCAGCAACACTTACTAGGAAATTTCAGCAGTGTTAAGCCTCCTTCTTAAGAATGTGTATGTAAGATTGGGGGAAATGAGGTGTTGACAGGAAGCTCTGGTGTGAGACTTGAGGTCTGACACAATTGAAAAAACATCTTCTCCTTCAGGGCAGAAGCATTACAAAGACAAGATATTCATGTTGCTTTGTCATGAGAAATGAAATAGATTGATTACTTTTAGCAGTAGAGAATGCTTTGCCTTTTATACTTTTAGAAGAAAAAAAGTAAGCATTAAACCTATGGAATTGCTCCGACTTTTATGATCTCTAAATTTTTACTTTTTATTTTTAGTTGACAGATTTCTCCTTTTCATGGAGAACACTGTTTGACTTGACCCTGTTTCCCTTTTGTAAACCCATAGCTCATGTATAGGAGAGGGCACAATAGAATGAGATTTTAGAGTAGATGTTAATAATACAGTTAAGATGTTAATAATACAGCAAAGACAGTTCCCATGCTAGTACAGTTACTGCTGTGTCAGACTCCTTCGACCTTTCTAGTTTTCTGTGATAGTTTATATTGAAAATCTAAAAGTAAAAACTATGATGATCTTCTTTTACAGGTGTTTATTCATCTGGTCTCTGAGGGCTCTAATAATGACTGTTGGAGCTAAAAAATACTCTCATGGCAGAAGTTTGTTGGCTGGATTTTAAATAATGAAGACATTATGCTTAATTTTTAGGGATACTTTCAAACACTTAAATTTTCTCGAGTCTTCCTTAGCCTGCCCCCTAAGGATGCACCTTGTCCTTCCAGAATTGATATTTCCACACGGTATGTTTTTTGTCCTTTTCTTCTCTTTTGACACGTCCCAGATGCTGCGCCGGCCGCGGACCGGCCGCCATCACTCTCATTCATGGTCAGCCCAGACCTACACTCATTGTCTTGGAGCCCCACTGAATGTGTTCTTTAGCATTTGTCAGCCAAGAGGAAAGAAGTCACATGTGTTTCCCCCTTAAATAATCAACACAACATTGTGGTCTTCCTGATTGATTGATGATGTAGAATTTCTTTTCCCTAGAAGAGAGAGCTTTGCCTAACACCAGGCTGATTGTTGAAGCTTGTAAAAATCTCTCTCCTTCTCTGGCACCATAGTAACTCCTTGTTCTAACATTTCCAGAGCCTGTTCTGTCCCCGCTTGCTGGCAGGTTTTGTGCGTCCATATCCCATCTCCTGTAGTGTGTGTTCTTATCAGAGATCAATTCAATGGTTAACAGAGTAGGTCTTTCATTTTTTTTTTAATGGCATAAAACCGCAGTAAAAGTCTTAATATAATAATTATCAATGCAATGTCAAGTTAAAGGATCTTTGAAAATGTAAAATTCTTGCAATCAAGAAAATAATAGCGTTGGTAAAACTCAGAAATGATTGAAAATGCACGCAGCAGATGCTTTGTGAATTTTTCTAACTCTCCCACTGGGATACAAAGAAAATTGCCTTTAAAAAAAAAAATCCCGTGACACTGTCTTTTGTAATTAGAGCTATTAAGTCTAAATGATAAATAACCATCAATGGCATACTATAAAAGAAAATAGCCCTTTGCCCTGATTTCTCCTTGAACAGCAAGAGATGTGAGTGAATTGAAGTTGGGTTCCTTTAACCCTGAGGATTGTTTAGAATGGAGGAAAGCAAGCAAGCTGATTTTCTTTTTCATCCTTTAGCATGGTCATGTCCATTAAGATAGTAAATGAAACTGCTTTGCCAAGGAGGTGAATAATTTACAACCACAACAGAGTGTGCTCCAGAATGCTGGGGTTTGGTTTTCAAAACAAAGTTCTGTGGGCCACTTCAGGGGCGGTATGTAATGCTTATAAGGCTCAGTAGACAAAGGTAATTATCTCTCTAAACGGGTGCTTGTCCCTGTCTCAGGGAATCAGGCCCTGGGAAGGAGAACTGAGTACTGATGGCACCCGTTTCCAGGAACATGAGGGCTCACAGACCAGGCTCTTGTCCTGCATGGTCCAGGACAATGATTTTATGTCATTCAGATTTTTACCTGTTAGTGTTTGTGTTTTATATATGTTGCCAAGCCTCCCTGAGGTTTGGAGCAGAGAGGTGGGTGGAAGGCAGGGGGGGAGGCTTTAGAGGAAGAATCCAGTTTTCTATTTGAGTGCCTGAAAGCGGCTTCTAGCGTTGCAGCTCCTGGGAGCGTTATTTTCTGTGAGGAAACTAGATGAGTATAATGAGTGTACCCTGTGCACAAATTCAATATTAGTTCTACACCCAAGGTCAAATGAAAGTTAATGACCATTTGCACACCAGAGATCTGAAACCCACATTTTACTTCATTCTCATAATGACAAAAAAGGAGAGCAATTTATATTTAAATTGATTTAAATTTCAAAGCATAAACACAGAGGTCTCCCCGGTACTCTCTCCTTGTCGGTGAAACTTCCTGGTAGGGCTCGACTTTCATAAAAAATTGAGCCCCGTCCCATTCCAGTTCCCTAGTGTGGGCAGGTTTGCGTTTCCTGTGGAACAACCCTGTTGCTGCCCTGCTGGATTGGTGACACCAACCAAGTGACACTTGGTGACACTTGGGTTGGTGACACTTGACACTGAGTCAGAAGCCAGCGATGCAATCAGGGCCACTTTCTTCAATGATTCAGGTTGGGCCTTTGTTGGGCCAATTAGTTGACTGAGGCAACTGATGGGTGTCTTTAATCCATGGTGGACAGGGCAGCTTCTCCCTGAAGCCTGCCAGCTCCTTTGTTCTTGGTCTTCTGGGGAGTGGGAGCTACTCCCCAGATGAACATAGGAGACATGCCACCCAGTATCCCGAGGCCAGCCTGAGAGGCAGCCTCCATGTGTCCTGAAAGGCTGGCCTCCACGTAAAGCCCTGTGGCTGACAAAGTCTTTGTGTATGGACAAAGGTCTGCATTTGAGGGGTGCCTGGGTGAGGCCGGGGAAGAGGATTGATCTGTCATCTGCTTTCAGAATTGATAATTCTGTGATGGCTCCTTTGTATACCCCTTCTTTGTATACCCCATTTTGTACCCTTTGTATACAAAGGGTATTTTTTTTAATGGCATAAAACCACAGTATACAAAGGGTACAAAATGAAAGTGATGTAGATGATTCAAATATTAGCATATTTGAGGAAATATTTAAATAAGATGATTAGATAATTAAATGGAAAGCTGCCTTAAAATGTTCCTTTAAAAGAACCCTTGCCATATGCTGTTCTTACAAAGTGACGACGTTATACGGCCTGATAAACACACCTTCCCACCAAAATCCAGCAGTCCTGGGCATGTGGCTAGGAAGTTGGACTCCCATGCATTCTGTGTCCAGTCACTCTGCTAAATCGACTGGCTGCCCTCAGCCTCAGTCTCCATCTTTCATAAAAGGAAGCGGGCATGCGTGGCTGATGATGAGAGGTCCATGCTGAGCCTGTCGGGTCGTGTCCTAAGTACCAGGTTCTTGACAACTTTCCTTCTCTTTATAAGTTGATGCCTACTCAGTAAGAATATGGGAATAATAGCTTTTGATCATTTAATTTCCTTTATAAACTTTCATGATTCGGTGCCTTTTTCCTCCTGAAAATGTGCAGAAGGCCCTTCCTGCTCCTGCCCCCCTCCTCAGAGAACATTTTCCAACTCTCATTTGTATTGACAAGTAAGAGCTATCAAGGGAAATCTTTGTCTTGGCCACATGACCCAGCTATAGTCCAGCATTCATCACATTAAAAGTCTAATTGTGTAAACAGCCATGAAAATGGAGCTGTTCTCAGTAAAACTGCAATGACATGAGCACAGGGTATGTAAGGGTAAGTAAATAATGCTCCGTAGTACAGAGGGCAGCAAGGCATTTGATTTAGCTGAATTCTACCAGTGATGCTGTTGCGATAAAAGCGAAATTTGTTTCATGTACTTTCTTTCTGTTTATGCAAAACACACATAAATACTGAACATTGGAGAATTTCTAAATCAGACATTTTCTTTGTAAGTGGCCAAACTGTGGTTTTAGCTATTTGCTTTTTTTTTTTTTTTTTTTTTCCGGCTGGGTCATAAAAATACCTCATTTTAATGCTCACACAGTGATTGAGATCTGTTTTTGCAGTGAGTGGGCCATAGAAATTTTGACCCCAGAGTCAATGAAGTCTTGTATTATACGACTTCTTAAATTTTGACAGTGTTTTTGTTTGGAGTTGAGGAAATAGAGATGGATAGATACCTTTAAAATAATCGTACTTTTGTTCTTGTAAAGCATTTAATTTGCACAGTAGTTAATTTGCAGTGCTTGTAATTCCTGCTCTCTGTCCCCCCTTACCCCACTCCAGTTAAGCTTGGATGGAGGCCTTGGTGTCTGCATTTTTAACCAACCTTCACCCCTAAGTGATTTGACAGACACATTCCAAAGTCTGTGCGATCCGTTGTCTCAGGGAATGAGCTGGTGTTTTACGAAGGGTGTTGGTCTAATGAAGCAAGTGTGGAGGCAATCAAAATGTTGTTTATACATTGGCTACTAACTCATTTATTAGACAACTGCGTAACTTGTCAGTGTTTCTCTACCCGACTGGAGATTTTGTCATGGGAATGATAACAGAATTCTAACGCTCTCATGGCATTAGCAGTACAAGCTTTATAAATGAAGTGAATTATTACCATGGTTTATTTGCTGGGCAGACTCAGGAGTAAGTGTACATTCTCACTGAGGTTTTCCATACTAAACTTACCAGGAAGACATTTGAGAGGGGAGTGGTCAGCATCATTTAAAGGAGAAGTAGATTTTTTAACCCTGGCTCCCAGCAAGTGCCCCTGAGCCAAAGCCACATCCTTGTAAAGCCAGTCCTTGTAAATTGTGGGCTCCTCCCAAGTCGGTAGAACAGATGGGCTTCTCTGGTTCCCCTTTTGCTAAAAAGCAGCTACCTTCTATCTTTTGAAAATTCAAACATTTAATAAAAACAAAGCATAAAAGAAAAAAAGTGAAGCATTCACTTTAAGAACTATTAAAATCAGTGGAGGTTTACACGTTATCATGTCATGGTTTTCTGGTAGAAAAATGACTGTGGGAAATGTGAGATTGAGGGTTCTTTGTATCTATCCTGAGGAACAGATGGTAGAGAGCCAAGCATCACGGATACAGTCGCCATCTCAGTTTTACAGATTCCTATTTTCTTCATTTTGATTTTTAGTTTTGTTGTTATATGTTTAGAAGGCCCATTTCTAAATCATAGTTCCAAAGGTGAAGCTAAGGAGACATGATTTTCCTCTGTCCAAAGGGGGCGGTATACAGTAAACACAAAATTGTCCCATATTAACAAAAAAACCAACTTCACCACCCTTCAGATGTGGGTCTTTAAGGGAGTTGGGAGAGTGACCGTAAGCCCTGGCTGGGAGCCTCTGTTGCTGACAGTGAATATGGGGAGGGGGGCATTTTCTCCACCATCTGTGGTCCCCAGGCAGTGTGTGGTGTGTGTCTGCCTTGTCAGGGAAGGGGCACATTCCATCATGGGGCTTCACAGTGTTAGCACCAGACACGTGGGCTGTGGGTTCGTACAGTGAGCATCTTGGACCCTTGGGGCCTCTTAGACTCATTTCTGAAACTAACGACAGATGTAGAAATCACACTTAGCATTTGTACCTAAGTGCAAGTTACTGAAGTTGCTTTGTTTTGTTGGTAACATTAGGCCCCCGTGTAATAGCTAATTAATAGTCTTATAACCAAATGGACAGTTTCATCAAACGATGACATTATATGGGTGGTCAGCACCCTCCAAGGAAATTTGCAGAGGACCTGCTCTAAGTGCAGTTTTTTTTTATTACCTTGATATTTCAAGAAGAAAGACAAATAAAACTACTGATAGTTATCAATTTTGCATGAAAATTCAAAATACATATACTTCTCTTGATATTTCAAGAAGAAAGACAAAACTACTGATAGTTATCAATTTTGCTTGAAAATTCAAAATACATATACTTCTCTTGATATTTCAAGAAGAAAGACAAAACTACTGATAGTTATCAATTTTGCATGAAAATTCAAAATACATATACTTCTCTTGATATTTCAAGAAGAAAGACAAAACTACTGATAGTTATCAATTTTGCATGAAAATTCAAAATACATATACTTCTCTTGATATTTCAAGAAGAAAGACAAAACTACTGATAGTTATCAATTTTGCATGAAAATTCAAAATACATATACTTCTCTTGATATTTCAAGAAGAAAGACAAATAAAACTACTGATAGTTATCATTTTTGCATAAAAATTCAAAATACATATACTTCTCTTTGAGAGGAAATATGACTCAGTGCCTTTGGCATGGATATGAAAAATAGTTTGGGTTGACAGGCCAAGCTGTATCAAAAACCTTTTTATCCCCCACATGTGTTTTGGCTTGGTTTTATTATCTGGTAATCTTAGGAGATTATTTTATTTTGTGAGTCATTAAAGTACTTGCATTGACCTTCTAAAGTGGTCATTAACAGAGTCTCAGAATTATTCTCCACACTTAAATAAAGTAGGAAATGCTGTGCTCTTTACTTGAGACCATGACACTGTGGTCCTCAGCGAGCTGCCACCTCCCGCCAGGGACCAACATTTGAGCTCTTTTGGATTGGAACTCTTTTTTGTGATACATGGTCCATCCAGGATATTGCTCCTGCCTGGGCTGATGGTGAAATATCCCTGTTTGGATCACTCAGTCCCTGGCATGGGGGAGGGGGGGTCTTTGGAATCCCACAGTGCTCCTGGGCTATTCTTGTCTCTATAGAGGTGTCCATGCCAGCCACATCTCAGCTGGGTTAGGGTCTCTGAGTCTTTCTGGCTGCCTTGCCCTATGATGCCTCTTGCTGAGGCTGCAAACCCCACTGCTTTGCTGCTGCATACTCCCTGCAGCCTGTGGCCCTTTATAAGGTGGGCTCCCTTGCTGGCATCTGAGCCCAGAGCATGTAGAAGCTTTTGGGTCTTTGCACATTTCCCATCCTCGTAAAGAGGATCAACTCGGGAATAATAAGCTCTGGACCCCATCTGCCTCTTGCCTGTCAGCTTTACTGTGCTCACTGCTGAATGCACCACGAGCACGTCGACTGCCTCCTCAGGCTCAGGGTAGACTGACAGTCTCCTCTGCGTGTCAAGTTGCAATCTGCATTTCAAACTGTGTTCCTGTCTTCAGGGTTCACTCAGCCATCTATCTGGGCTCACCTTTCAGAGCCCAAGCCCACCAAGGGAAGATGAGGCTCGTAGCTCTTACCTTTTGTCTCCGCTGCCTCTCTACTGCCCTGGCCCCTGAACCCAACAGTCCCCTTGCAGTAACTTGAGGACAGCCTTGAGTTTTTCTAGCCCATTACTTCCTGACTACTTCTTGAGGGGAACAGACCTGTGGCTTCGTTATTCCAGATTTGGAACCTATAGAGTTGGTTCTTGATGTGCAAAGGAAGGTAACATTTCTCTATAAACTTCGCCCTTTCAAGGAAAAATTCTAGCTTGGGTGTCAGAAGATGGATAGTAATTACTTTGTTTCTATGTTCCTTATCTTGGACTCTACCCCAATAGTGGTGGGCGGGTCTGATTAGGAGAAAGGCCCCATCCGTGGCTAAAAGTGAAAAAGGGAAAAAGCACATTACTGTGTTGGGAATAGAAGGTAGCTACCCTCAATCAAGCACTTCAGGCCCCCCCTTTCTTCCACATACTCATCCTATGGGGTGCTTGGTGGTAGTGATTATCCCTCTTTTTCAAGTAATGAATATGAGGTTCGGGAAAGTGATACCACTTGGCAAAGATCATACACGAGAAGGACTGTAGGAACAATGCTGTATTTTTTTCCCCCCAAATGTGTCATAAAAGGCAGTTTCTTTAAATTCTAGCAGGACAGCTTAGATGAGGGTTAAGGAAAATTCACATCTTTGCCTGCCCCCTCTTGAGCTGCATACCCACCATTGATTGCTCTATTGATTGAACTGTTGGTGTCTTCGCTTGTATTTGCAAACAGAGGGACTCTTAGGGAATTGGTGGTGGTTGCTCTGTCTTAGAATTTCCCGGTAATGTCAATGGGAAGATTTAGCAGTAGCATGACTGACATTTCAGGAACAAAAAAAGCTTGGGAACATCACATGTGTGGCAGAAAGCTGTAATGTTATTTTTTAAAAGCAGATCGCTGGTCTATCATAAAACCTTAGTGAAGTGTCAGTGTAGATATGACCTGTTGTTTTTTTCTTTTTTACAATCCTCAAGGTGGATTTGTGTAGCAGTGAAAAGCAAATCAAGAAACGCAGGTTCAGGGGCACCTGGGTGGCTCAGTGGGTTGAAGTCTCTGCCTTCGGCTCAGGTCATGGTCCCAGGGTCCTGGGATCGAGCTCTGCATCGGGCTCTCTGTTCGGCAGGGAGCCTGCTTCCTCCTCTTTCTCTGCCTACTTGTGGTCTCTGTCTGTCAAATAAATAAATTTAAAAAAAGAAAGAAAGAAAGAAACACAGGTTCAGTTCTAACTTACCCACTTGCTATGACTTGTGGCTTCCAGAGGCTCATCTTCTTATTCTGCAAAATGGAACTAACGGCATATGTCTCTGGGGCTTGTTAGGAGTCGGGGGAGTTAAATGAGATGCCCTAACGCATGTAGCTCCACATTGACACGTAGTTAGACTCAGAAATTACTTTTCTTTTATTCCCTGAGGTAAAACTTTTACTTTTTTTTTCCTTTTCAAATTTTTATTTAAATTCTGGTTAGCATACAGTGCAGTGTTGGTTTCAGGAGTAGAATTCGGTGATTCATTACGTACATACAACGCCCAGTGTTCATCGGAAGTGCCCTCCCTCATACGCACCACCCTTCTCGCCCATCCCCTACCCACCTCACTCTGTCAACCCTCAGTTTGTTCCCTATCTGTAAGAGTCTCTTACGGTTTGTTTCCTTCTCTCTGTCTCTCTCTCAGTTTCTCTTTTCTTCCCCCTCCCCATGTGAAGAGATACTGAGCATCGCTTATCATCAGGGAAATCTAAATCAAAGCATGATGAGATACCAGCTCACACCTGTCAGAATGGCTAAAATTAACATCACAAGAAACAACAGGTGTTGGCAAGGATGCGAAGAAAAAGGGAACCCTCTTTCATGGTTGGTGGGAATGCAAACTGGTGCAGTTACTCAGAAAAACAATATGGAGGTTCCTCAAGAAGTTAAAAATAGAGCTACCCTATGATCTAGCAATTGCAATACTAGTTATTACCCAAAGGATACAAAAATACAGATTCGAAGGGATACACATACCCCAGTTTATAGCAGCATTATCAATAATAGCAAAACTATGAAAGAGCCCAAATGTCCATTGAGTAACGAATGGTTAAAGAAGATGTGGTATATTTTTATATATATAGTATATATATTACTCAGCCATCAAAAAGAATGAAATCTTGCCATTTGCAATGATGTGGATGGAGCGAGAATGTATTCTGCTAAGCAAAATAAATCAGAGAAAAATAAATACTATCTGAGTTTACTCAGGTGTGGAATTTAAGAAAACAGATGAGATAAATCTTTAAAATTTTTAATTCCTGAGAGACGTGTGGAGTAGAGAAGTGCACTGGGGACTTTTTATTTTATTTTACTATTTTTTGTAGCAGGGGAAAGAGCAGAGGCCAGGGAGAGAGAGAATCTTAAACACACTCCACACCCAGCTTGGAGCTGGACTGGGGACTCCATCTCACCTCTCTGAGGTCAGAACCTGAACAGAAATCAGGAGTCAGTCGGTTCACCTACTGAGCCACCCAGGCATCTCTTCACTAACGTCCTTTTAAATGAATGAACATCTTGGAGTGTCTAAATACCACATCTTTAAGATGCAGTTATAACAGATTGCCCTAAACCTGTCCCATCACCAGAACATATCTCTGTAAGGTTTTTAAAAACTGAAAGCTTTTCTGTATCCCAACAGAAATGGTGAAGAAAAACTGTAGCTAGGGTTAGTTTGACCATGTACACACTGTCTTGGCATTAAAAAGAAACTTGTGTTTTTCTGGCATATTTCCTCAAAAGAAGGGCAACCAGACAGGTTCCTGGGCTCAGGTACTTACGACTCTGGGAAATGGGACAAATATTTATGATCTAATCAAAGGATTTCATACAGGACACACTCTGCTCTTTTGATGTTATCATTTTTCTCTGTTGAGTAGCTTTTCCATTGACTAGACGTCTATTAAATGTTACTCAAGAGAAAGCACTGTAAAAATCTATTATGAAGTGAAGGAAGGGAACTTTGAAGGGTCTCGGCTCTAAGACAAGGCATAAGAATTGAAGGGGACACTTTCTCCCTGAGGGCAGGTTAAACCCTGCAGTCAGCAGGCGGGGGAAGCAGTCCAGAGCTGGTGTTTCTCCGGCTTGAGCCACCTGCAGCCCAGGTCCCAAGTATGTAGCATCTGATTGGGGGGGGGGGGGGATGGCAGTTTTTCAGCTGCCTCTGAGTTTCTTCTCTTCACTGTAGATTTATTATGTTATCTGAGTGATGTCGATTTCCAGAACATCAGTGCCTGTATATTCAAATGTTAGTACAAGCTATACTTTCTTTTGTGCAGCAAACATGTATTATCTTCTCTCTATTGGATCCAGGGTTTGGGAAGCATGGTGAGGGTACATGGGGTATGTGGGAGCAATTAACAATGAGCAAGTCATTAGGACTCTTAATTTTTATAGACTGAATTCCTCATAGGAAATTCATGTCAGTTCTCGCCTAGACTGTTTACAGTAAACCTCCTGTTTTCCTCTGTTTTCAGTCTCACTCCTGTTCAGTTCCTTTTGGACAATTTAAGTCTTCATGGTGTGTGGGAGCAGGTAAAGAGTCAGACCCAGGTACTTAACCATCTCCTCCGCGGACTTCGTGTGTGATCCCGGCCCAGCTAGTTAGCATCTCTCAGCCTCCGTTGTCTCATGTCTGAAATGAGGATTATCATAAGAGCTCTTGGAATCGGATCAAGGAGAAGGCCAACCGTACACCTGTCCTAACACATCAGTAGGATCTGATTTAACTCCGTTTTCTCTATGAAATTAATTGAGTAACTGTTAAATGGTAAATGGATCCTACTTTGGCCAGGAAGCTAGTTGTATCTACTGGTAATGGATGAATGTTCCTTGCTGGGTCTGAATGTGGCCCATCAGTACTTTGTCAGTGAACGTATCACATGTTGCTGAAGGCCCACCAAGGTGGCCCCACCAACCTAGGGACTTGCTAGCTTTTGGTTGGCAGTGAGTGTCCTTATGAAACCAAGTCAGGCATGGGGTGTTGTTGGGTTTGGGCAACATGGTTTTATCCATGTCTACAACTGACCTTTCTCTTTAGTTAAGTGTGTTGGAAAATTAATTCAGAATTAAGAATGTCAGTTAAGGATGCCTGGGTGGCTCAGTCAGTTAAGTGTCTGTGTTCAGCTCAGGTCATGATCCCAGGATCCTGGGATCAAGCCCCACATCAGGCTCCCTGCTCATGGGGAGTCTGCTTCTTCTCCCTCTGCTCCTCCCCTGGCTCCTGTGTGTATACACTCTCTCAAATAAATAAAATCTTTAACAACAACAAAAAAGAATATCAGGGGCTCCTGGGTGGCTCAGTGGGTTAAAGCCTCTGCCTTCAGCTCGGGTCATGATCCCCCGGTCCTCGGTTCCAGCCCTGTGTCGGGCTCTCTGCTCAGGAGGGAACTTGCTTCCTCCTCTCTCTCTGCCTGCCTCTCTGCTACTCGTGATCTCTGTCTGTCAAATAAATAAATAAAAGTTAAAAAAAAAAAAAAAAGAATGTCAGATTACCAAATGACACAACTTAAAAGAAGCAAATTGCTAAATTGCAAGAAAAATGATTTAATAAATTACTAATTTTTTATTCAACAGTTAAGTAAAAATTATTGAAAGTTCTTTTAGTAATACAAACTAAGTGTCTCACGAGCCCTACTAAAAAAGTACTGAATAGATATTTAACAAACATTGGCAAAAAGAAGGATTAAATTATTAGCCTGCTCTCAGTGGCCACAGACCTCCTGCCCGCCTTGCCAGTACCTCCAGCAGAAGGGCGTGAGAAGGAGGAGATGGGAGCACCCACAGTGACAACTCGTGTCCAAAGGAGAACAGCTCAAGCAAGAGCTGGGCATATTTAGCTTAAGGATGATAATAGTTTCTTTGCTCACATCATCTCACTTGCTGCTAAATGAGCCTCCTCAGCCTGACATAGAAACCCAGCTAACTTTCCTGGCTTTGCTTTCTGGCATTTCCACAACACCGTGTGCTGCTCGCTGGGCCCGTGTCAGATCCCTAGCTTACGTCTGCCTTACCTCTGTTGATACCAGCTCTCTGCCTTGACTGCCCTTCTTCCCCTCACCTCATCCACTCACCAAAATCCACCTTTTCCTCGAAGACTCTTCTTCCGTCATCTTACCCTCTCCCCCAGACTGGATGTGACATTAAGTGTTTGTATCTGCCTTAACATTTTTACTTTCTGAATCGGTCCTATTCGTCAGTTCAATAGACAATTACTTAGCAGCACTCTGTTGTAGAAATGATTCCAGGTCCTTAGAATAGGAAAACATACCCTCTCCCACTCGTGGTGTAGATTAGTCAAGACAGAGGTTTGTGTTGCTAAGTCTAAAACACTGAGATAAGAAAATGTACATGTACAGAAAAAGAACTTTGTTAGGCCAAGAGGGGGGACCTCGTTTAACCTAGAGTCTTGAGAGGACTCAAAAGGATCGTCACCGAGGAGATGGTGTTAGACGTGGAGAGCGCAGTGGACAAGAAAATTATCCCCTGTCGAAGGCAGGAACAAGGCAGTCCAGGCTAGAAAGAAAGAAATGTGGGAGGTGCATCTGGGGAGAGAGTCTGAGACCCACAGGGGCCTGGACTTCAGGCTTGGGTTGAGGCTTCCACCTGAATGTTCCACAAAGTAGGGATCCCAGGTGTGTCCAAGCTCTCAAAGCTGCACAGCCTTCTGTGCCCCCCTGCATCAAGGTTGCCGGGGATGGGGCCTCACTTGGTACTCAGGCCCCTGTAAGACTATCACATCTGGTGGGGAGAGGCACCTGAAGGTGATGGGGATTCTGAAGGGATGGGGAGCTAGTGTGAGCAGGCTTGCCTTTTGGAAGGGGAACTTGGCACCCATGTGGAAGAGAGAATGAACCGGAGGAGAGGCTGGCTGGGCGGCTGTGCCCATGGCCCCGGGGAGAGGCGGTGCAGTCCTGAGCTCTGACCATGGCAGAGAGGAGGGAGGATGGAGACATTTCAGGGGTGGAAGTGATGGGGTGTACTGAGAGGCCGATGTGAGGGCAGAGGGGAAGGAAGAGAAGAACATGAAGACACCTGGTGGTGACATAAACTAAAATTCTGTAGGAGGAGGGAGAGGCTTGTGAAATCCAGTGGATATGATGCTTGTGGTTTCAGATCATTGTGTGCCCCTACCTCCCCCTGCCCCCTGCAGAGGACAGAGGCTATGCCCCTGTTCTGTGATAGCAGCTTGTACCTTGCAGGGGTGTGATGGTCTGCAGCATGGAAATGTTCGGTGTATAACTGGAGATGGGATCTGGGGCTCCAAAAAGAGGACCGAGATGGAGACACAGATCTGGGAATAACCTGCATAACTGTGAAAATCGAAACCATAGGAACAGATAAGATCACCGAGGAAAGAGGCAGAGAGAGAAGAGAGAGCCTGTGGGAAACTTGCATTTGTAGAGGCTTCCAAGATGATAAGGACCCAGAACAGAGAGTTTTAAAACCGCAATCCCAAGTTCAGCTCAGAGGACTGAAGAAAGACAGTTGGGACAGAGGTGTCATAGGCACTGGTCAGCTTTCCACGTGAAGTTCAGACAGTGCTCTGGGTGGGCCTGATTTGTCATACTATTTGGCCTATCTTGATGGGGAATGCTGAGCAATATTTTTCAAATTTTAACACTAAAAAAAATATGACGATGAAATGAAGACTGTAACTGCTTTTTTTCCAATTATGTTTTAAAGCCTAGAAAAGATTGGAGCAGTTTGAAGCATTTGTGATTATATATTGGTAACCAAAAATAAACAGACTCGATCAGCATTTCTAGCTGCCAGCTCGTTTGCACGCCACCTCTGGGGGAACGCTCTGCCTGCCGAATGGGGATGGAGCCTTGGGGAGGGGCTTCCCAAAATAAATATTAGGGCCTTTCTCCAGGAATGGTACAAAAAAATAGCTGGTTATGTAGATAATGCGGAACAGGGCTCTGCTCCTGTGGCCTGGAAACACCTCTGTGTTTTTCTAGCATGGTCAAGTCCACGACCCACTGAACACACGAAGCAGCCCAACCTGATACACGCCTCATCCACATGGTGAGAGATCCTCGATGTTACTAGTGGGGAGGCATTGTGATGTTTAAACTTCATTTCTGTTCTTTCTATTGTATCATGTTGTGTTTCGTTAGAAATGGTGGTCAGGACCCAGAAGAACAGACTCGCTGGTGTGCGGTCTGACCAGCACCGTACCATTCTGTCCATGACAGACCCAGACTTGAACCATCACAGATAACATATGTCATACAGGGAGGGCTGGTGCAGGTTACTTAACGTCATCTCTAGAATTGGGAGGATTTTACCTGTCCCCGTCTTCGGGGCGTGTGGACATCAGAATGAGACCCTTCATGAAAATTCTCTCTCTGTAAAAATTGCCCAAATTTTAATTCTTGGCAAGTACTCAGTGAATTCTTTTTCTGGACTGTGCTGGTTTCTCACATTAAAACTTGAAATGCTGAATTTCTATCTGTAGTGAAATTTTGGGTGGGCTTGTCAATTAAAAAAAAAAAAGAAAGAAAAGAATAGTTTGGTTAGTTTATAAAGAACACTTTTAAGTATAGTCACCCAGTGCATAATGATCATTCTGTTTAATATTCTGTGAGTACGGCTCTTTCATATCTTTGCAAAATGGATCAGAGATTAAATGAGCATTTTTTGAAAGGACATCAGCCTTCTTTGCAGTTAAGTAATAATATTAGTAGAGTTACTAAGTTTTCTTAGCAATCGATTGTCCTCGGAAGTCATGAGGAGAGAAAACCTGTTCTGAAGGTAACACAGAAGGGATATAGTAAGGCAAGCCCTAAAATCTTGGAGGCTGTCTCCAGTAGCTCATCTTGAACAGCTCTTGGCTAACTTACAAATAGAGACATTTAAACTAAGTACTCTTCTGTGAATTCGTGCTAATTAATCCACAGATATACTTAGTTCTCATGCGGGCTCTCATGTTCACTGCTCAAAATACATGCTTTAGATCTTGTGCTTATGACTTTTGTTGTGGTTAAGTTATTTTCAAAGGCCTTTTCTTGCTTTTGGACTCTGTGCTGAGAGATAAGGAGATGGTTTGTGTTGGCAGAGAGGGTGGCTCCGTGCCTCCCTCAGTCCCAGAAGCTGTCATTCCTGTGTACGTGTTCCGCCAGAGGGAACTGTCCCAGAATCAATATTTATGTAGGGATTTTTCCCCAGCCTACTCTTACTCTGATCAGATAAAAGAAAATTCAGCTCAAAACTCTGAGTAACTGCTTCCTCCTCCTCCTAGCACATGAAGCACACCACGAGGAGGCATGAAGGGAGAGATCGTGTTTGTATGTATTCCTTGACATTTGTCTTCGTATCCAGGGGTCACTAGAACACTCTTTCTTACGTGACTGACTGCATATTTCATACATGAGGCATCCCGGGGTGATCATAAATCCTCAGAAGCCCAGCATCAGTATATTTTTTTTTCCAAGTAGTGTATGTGAACTTCCGGCTAACATACTTGGAATTTTACTTTTTGGAATCATACTTTTTCAGTATTTCTAAGAAAATGATGTTATTTGTGTATTGGAGGAGACCACACTCTTGTCCTGCTTCAGGACAAGGGCTGCAGATAAGAGCCTCCCAGAACGTTGAGAGTCTCCCTTGAGCAGACTGAGACGGATTGCCGAGTTCCCTTTGCCACATCCTTGCTGAACTTGCTTGTGTGTACAGTTCTCGCTCTGTGAATCCAACCTTAGGGCTGGTCAACTAATTTTGAGGTCTTCAGAGATGTGACAAGAAATGTAGTATTGTTTGGGGGTAAGCCAGAAGTAGAGGACGGAGTCTTTCTCCCACTATGTTTTGATGCTAATCCCTGTCTCCTTTGTTTCTATTTATATGTACAAAGAATTATGCCTAAACCTTAAAAACATAGTGCTTGCTCTCAATCCTGAAACTGTTTTTTATTGTCGTGCATGTCCCTGTTGTAGTGTAATGTGAAATAGTTCATGCCTAGGTGCCAGAATGTTGTTTCAAATAAACAAATAAAATCTTTAAAAAAAAAAAAAAAACATGGACAGGATGGTTTCTGCTCACACGGTCCTGCTTTTGCGTCCTTGCCCCTTCACAGTTACTATGACTTAGCCGAGCTAGGTTGTCTCCTGGCCTCAAAGTATCCCTTGTCAGAGCCGTGGGTCCCTGTGTCTGTTCACTTAGGACTTGGTGGACCATCATCACAGCCTCCTACACAGTGGCCACTGGCTTGCCTGGATGATCGATGTGGGAGAGTCCTTGTTAGCCATGGTTTTGTGTAAGTCTAAAAGCAACATGGATGGACGGCTCAGCTGCTCTGGTTCCTACAGACTTTCCTCTTTGAGATAGCATCTCTCTCCATCTTGATTGCTTATAGACCCAAAGGCCAAAAACACACTCAAAGAAGGTATTCAAAAACTTTCTCTGCACTTTTGACATTCAACTTCACTGTTTTGGGGGTGGGGGAGGGGAATGCTGGGGAATGCTGAGTTTACTTGATCTTTCTACTTTCCGGAAATTGAAGACCCTCTACTTATTCGATATTCTTTCATATGCTCTGGTTGAGCTTGACCAAAAACAGGAAAGGATTTAAGCTTCCCAGTTCTGCAGACTCACCTATTTGGCCAAGGGCTTCCAGCTGCCTTTTTGAGATCCTTGGCAGTGTTGGTGCTCTTTCTGTCGTCTGGTTGAAGCTGTGTACTTAAACTGCTTGTTGGTATGACTTTGCTCGCACCTTCTAAGACACCATACCCTTACCACCCTGTCTGAGCTCTCCTTTCCCCCAATTTTCCCCACCTTTCTGAACCAAGACAGAGCAACACTTCCACCATACATCACTTCCACACACACACCAGGCACCTGTGAGGCCGGATCTTATCCTCTCAAACTTCCCTTTCTCACACCACCAAGAAACATAAGGAAGATAAGCACGTGCCTGGAATGGGCCAGGCCACACAGTAACCTAGAGGCACAGAAGATGCGCTGAGTACCAAGAGGAGAGGATGGAGGAGTGCTGTCCCTGATGCAGCTGGCCAGAAGCCGCCTTTTCCTCCACGTGGCCCCGAGGACAGCACTCTGTGGTGTGCAGGGGTCTGATGGCCCCTGCTAGATGGCTCCTTCTGGTCAGGATCACATCTTAGACAGCTTGATCGTTTTCCAGCGCCTGTCCCTTTGCTTTGCACACAGGCGTTCCGTCAGTGTTTTCTGAACCATGGACGGAAACTCTGAATTAACTTTCCACTTGTTCAGTATCATTCCAGTTGTTATCTGAAAACTGTGGACCCCACTCAGTGTATTCTGTTCTCAAAGAAAGCACAGCACTAACCTTGACTGATGGTGCCCCCTTTCTGTGGTTCCCCCCTATAAGAAACCTGTATCTTTTTCCACACTTGCCTATTTTTAGTCATTTTCTCCAGACTCTGTAACATCTCCCTCCAGCCTCAAACACAGACAGTCCAGAGGTGGAAGTTCTAACTGGAAGCTAGTTACTACCTCTCCTGCTCAGCTGGTTAGACCTTTTTACTGCTGACTGGTGAGGGTAGGAGGGTCACTGACTCTGTCCCCTGACCTTGGCAGAATGTCACCTGGGAGCCCTTAGGGTTCCTTTCCTGGAGGACCACCTGCCTGTTGTCTGGGAACTAGACCTTGTTTTCCTTCTATGATGCAGTAGGGCATGTTCTCACTTTTAAGAAACCATTTATGAGAGACAGCCCCCTCCCCTACAAAAGAGGCCCCAAATAAGAGTACAATCCTGAAAGATTATGGACTATGAATTGTTTCTGATGGAGATCATTTTCTACAACTAAATCTCGGTTTTCCTGTTTCTCTTGTGATGAAGGGATTACCTTTTGGTAAGGAAAAAGATTTTAGAGATTTTTAGTTAGACATCATGGAAATATAACCCAGATTTTTTTTTTTAAGATTTTATTTATTTGTCAAACAGAGACGACAAGTAAGCAGAGAGGCAGGCAGAGAGAGGAAGGGAAGCAGGCTCCCTGCCGAGCAGAGAACTCAATGTGGGGCTCCATCCCAGGACCCTGGGATCATGACCTGAGCCAAAGGCAAAGGTTTTAACCCACTGAGCCACCCAGGCGCCCCAACCCAGATTTTTTAAAAGTGTAGTCCTGGGATGCCTCGGGGGCTCAGTTGTTAGTTATTTGCCTTCTGTTCAGGTCGTGATCCCAGGGTCCTGGGATTGAGCCCTGCATCAAGCTCCCTGCTTAGCAGGGAGCCCACTTCTCCCTCTCCTACTCCCCCTGCTTGTGTCCCTCTCTTGCTATGTCTCTCTATGTCAAATAAACAAATAAAATACTTGAAACAAATAAAGGCATGGTCCTCTCAAAAAAGAAATAGCAATGCAGTAATCTTAACATGACAACAATATGGCAGATTATTGAATGAAGTGGATTAACCTGAATAAATTCTATGAAATGTCTCTTAAAAAATTAAAAATTAGGGGCACCTGGGTGGCTCAGTGGGTTAAAGCTCTGCTTTCGGCTCAGGTCATGATCTCAGGGTCCTAGGATAGAGCCCCACATTGGGCTCTCTCCTCAGCAGGGAGCCTGCTTCCCTCTCTCTCTCTCTCTGCCTGCCTCTGCCTACTTGTGATCTCTCTCTCTCCCTGTCAAATAAATAAATAAATCTTTAAAAATTTAAAATAAAAACATGAACTTAGTTGGCAAAATATTCCAAATTCAATTTTCTTCATTTTCATCTAAATTAAAACCTTAAAGAGCAAAAATTCAAATTACAACATAAAGGAAGTACCAAGATACGGTTCCCACTTCATATGGGCACACTTGTCCCACGTTAGTTGCTCTCCAGGAGAATGCTCCCCACTACAGGCTGAGGAAAGACTTATTTCAGTTAGTTAAACAGAGTTCCTAACTCTGTAGCCAAGGCTTTTTTTTTTTTAAAAAGTAGGTTCCATGCCTAGCTTGGAGTGCAGTGCAGGGCTTGAACTCACAACACTGAGATCAAGACCTGAGCTGAAATCAAGAGTCAGATGCCCAACTGACTGAACCCCCTGGGTGCCCTGAGCCATTGCATTTTTAAGTGGAATTTAAAATGTTATTCTGTATTTTTCTCTTGGCATTCTTGTTTCTAGTTTTTCAGAGAAATCATGGGAGTTTTTCTTTCTTCTTAAGTTTTCTCATAATCGGGCAACAGTAGCAACAGGGGACCCCCTTTGAACAAACATTAATGAAACTTTTTGCTGAAAATAGAAGAGAAGCTTCTGTCCACTTCCGCTGTTCCTGCCTGGCCTATAGATGCTCAGTGATGGGAGTTATCCTAGTTATTCATGGTGTTTAAAAGAAGAATTTCCCTTCCCTCTTTTTCATAAATGGTTATGAAAGCAGTTGTTTCTGTAAGTAGGGGTAGTCATGTTGTACCGTTTGGGGCACTCGGGGAGGAACTGCTCATCTGCTGGTTTTTACAGAGCTCGTACTGCGTACCCAGCAATTTAGATGCACTTCATGCCAAGTAATACACAGTAGGCATAAAAGGCATACAAAAGCCAGAGGTACATGAAATGCTACTCTAAAAAAAGTACAGAGCAGAGAGCACAATATTTGAATGTCTACAAAACATTACGAACCGAACCCATAACTACGGTGCGTGACTTCACTGTCAGAAAGATTGGTAATGTTTTTGCCCTGCTTTTGATGGAGAGAGCAAAAGAAAAAAATGGCATGGCAGATGCAAGGAATAATTTCTTCTACTTAGGAGTCGTGCTTGATTGCTTCTTATCCTCATCTACCCTGACCCCCAGCCATCTTCAGTTCATTGGCAAGGGGTGTCCATTTTGCCTAAAAATTCAACTCCAGAGCTCTCTGTATCTCCACCTCCCTGGCCTGAGTCATCATCATTTCTGGTCAGGATGTCAGCAAAAAACTGGTCTCCCTGCTTCCTCTCTTGCTTCTCTCGAGGCTGTTCTCCACAATGAAGCTAAAGGAACTCTTGAAAATATGCATCAAATCATGTGATTCCCAATTTAAAAGTCCTTAGTGCTTTCCTCTGTTCTTAGGCTTATATCTGAATTTGCAGAGTGGTCCATGTTCTCTCTAGCTCCTGTCACTCTCCCATGCCATGGGTGGCTCCATCTCAACCTTGAGGTAGCAGCACAACTGTCACTTCTTCAGGGAAGCACCATCTCCCCACTATGCCACCACCAGAAGTGGCCAACCCCCAGTTTGTTTTCTGTCATATCCCCATTTATCATGATCATCTTATTTTTAAATTAGTATTATATTATTTTTAAATTAAATTATATTATATTTTAAATTATTATATGTTATTATATATTATATATAATATATATAATATATAATATATTATACATATTATTATATATTTTAAAATTATTATGATTATTATTGTTTGTTACAGTAGTAGGTGTGCAGTGACTGTCTTCCCAGCTAGGATGTGTAATTCATCATAAAGTCGGAGCTCACCTGCCTTTTTCCAGGAGTAGCCCCCATGCCAGGCACATAGTCGACACTCAGTAAATATTTTGAAAGTGAAAGAGCAAACTGTACCAAGAGTAAAATAATTAAATCCCTCTGCCTGGATCAGGGTTGTATAGAATGTCATTGTGAAGTTGGAGATTAGGAGGAAGCTAGAGAATTCAAGGAAGACCTTTCGTGATGAACAGGGAATTCATACTTGATAAGATAAGCGATACATAGGCCAAAGCATGGCACTCTGTTTGTTTTTGGAGACTGATTATTTAAGCGGTGGTGCCCCAGCTGGATTGTATTAGAGGAATTAAGAGCTTTGTGTTAGGAAATGATTGCACTCACATGGAAAGGGTGACAAGGACTTGGATAGGGAGATGCTGGGGAAAATAAGAAGAGGTCGATTTGAGATTCCAGAGTTTGGAATTTTATAATAATGATGCACTGAAGTGGTCTGAATAGACAATATTATGCTTTCTTTATATGTGACCATAAACTACCAGCCAAAAACCCCCACTTTATTTAAAAAAAAAAAATGTTCTCAGATAAACTTGACCAAAGCTTTCGACTACACCCCAATTCCCCCTTGGCTGAAGCCCAGTACTGACATGCTGATGTCGGGGTGGATTTAGGTGAAGAGAAGAAATGAGAGCAAACTTTTCCACTGCCCTTGATTTAATAAACAAGATAATGTACATGAAAAGTGCTCCCTGTGGTTAGTTAAACTTTCACCCAAATACTTAAGAAAAAAAAAATAGTGCTGATATTTACATTTTGTGACTCTACCTGGCATTATTTTTTCCTGCCAAATTACCATCTGAAAGAGAATGATCTGAAACTGTTTTCTTAAGGATACTACATTTTTTAACATTGTTTCTCTTTTTTTTGTTTAAAGCAATCGAACAAGAGGAAGAAAACGGTGACAAACACGTGATTGGGACAGAAGCTAGAGGTGTCCCAGATTCTCAGGTATGATCAGTTCTGTGGCCTTCTCTCATGACGCCTGTCTTCTGCACTGGGAATGCTGACATAAGGCAGGGGTTTGCAGATGATACAGATACAACCTTCTGTGTTCTGGAAAGAGTGGTATTCCTGGGAACAAAGTGCTTATTTTTGATAGAGAGGCATTTCACAGGAAGGATCCTAAATTGTTAATTATATTTGTAATTTGACTCATGAGGAAGGGACAGAGGGGCAGACATCCTCCACTTTCCAGAGAAAGCAAGGAAATAATTAAAGAGCTAAGAGAGACCACCCTAGAGCAGCCCACCCCCTGGAGACAGCAGAGAAGAATGGGCTGGCTGACAGCAGGACAGGCAGGGCTGGGCCACACGGATGGACGTGTGATGCCTTGCCTGCCAAAGATTCTCTGCCAACACCCACCATCTAATTCACAGCACAGATATGCTTTGACCAGCATCTCATCTCCAAACAGCACTGTGGCCTCACCACGTACACCCTAGCGTTCTCAAATGCTAACTTGGTGTAGATCAGAGCATTTAAAGATTCTTGGCGTGGCTGACCCATTATACTTCCTTTCCAGCTCTAAATCTATTGGTTCTGGTCAGAATAATTACATTAGCTTTTTCAATCAAGATGGCACAGGCTGCACTAGTTCAGTAAGTTGAAGGAAGGAACTGTTGGGAGCGTTTTGCTGTGGAGATACTGAAAATTCTGCCATCACCAAACTTATACTGAAATCGCCTTTCAGGCTTTCAAGCAAATGTGGGCAGGGATTTCCCCCACTAAATGTATTCCAGACTCTCTCAAAGGTTTCTTAAGTCATAAATTATTAGTGAGACAGGTATTTCTAAACATACGTTGTTGTTCTTTACTTGTTTTGAGCTTACTCTGTGGGCAAAAGTCTGTCGTAAGGGAATCGTATTTGTGTCTCAGGAGGATACACAGACCTGGCTTTTCAAGATTCTGTGGTTTTCTGTGGTTTTCTTCAGCTTTGCCACGAGTGTACATATACAGGAGGTACCGAGGTTCGAAATGAAAGCAGACAAAGCCAGTGAATCCATAATTCGATCAGAAATGGTTTCAATTTAGGTTTGAAAGGCAGGAATTAAGTTCACTGGGGGCCTAACTGTGGGTGACAGGCCTAGGCTGTGGAGGAAGGCAGGGAGCTGTCACCTCCTCTGACTCGTCTGAGAAAGCATGACCTCCTGCCACAGGACAAGCATCAGTTTTGTCAATTTTCGATTCTGCAGGCTATCTTTCCAAATGCTCTGGAGTTAGCATCCTCAGCGGTTCAAGTCATGGAGGGTGAGCTCAGAGAAAACTTTGAGAGTTTTGCCCTCAGAATAGAAATAAATGTTTGTGTGTGCCGATGGGTGTCTACGTTGACTCTAGAACATATTATTTTGATGTTTGGTGTACACACACATAACAGATAGAGCATCTGTATGCTGGGCTCGCTGGTATTTCACATTGTTGCGGTCTTCACTCCGCAGAATATTTTAAGCAGGCAGAAATTGATTTCTCACTCCTTCCCCAACCGCAGAAATACATTGCTCTGGGAAAAATGCCCTGGGGCTGTTGAAAACTTTGGATGTGTAAAGGGTTAAGATGGAGAGATGGGATCTCCTAGACACATTTCCCCCCTCCTGAAAACTCTAATTCTCTCCTCAGATGTTCCCTCCTTTCTTCCTTTTCTCCCTAAAAATATCTTTTCTGCCTGAGAAACTCCCTGTTTTAATGCAGGGATGTGTGGGGGGAGTGGAGCGAGCATGTAGACTTGGGTTTGCCTCCCAGCCCTTCTTCTGCACAGCCTGTGTCCTTACATGAGTTCTTCAGTGTCTAAGCACAGGTGTTCCTGCAGGGTGACATCAGTGACTTCATCACCATGGTGCCCTCAGCAGCCAAGTCCCTGCAGGTGACCGGCATGCGGGGTTTTCATCTCTGTGAAGTAGGTGGTCTGGGGGCTGACATGAGACAGTGTAGGACATACCAGCATGTGAGAGTTTCAGAGGCAGCATGTCTGAGGTCCAGAGTGAAGCCTTCAGGGCCGGATGGCCTCCTGGCTCTGCCGCTGGAGCCTGGGCAATGTGTTCTCTCCTGACCTTGGAGCCCTCTTCTGTCATAGTACTGAAATTTGGGTAGACTGTTACATGCAGTAGGCGCTCTCCAAAGCACTTTGTTTTATTCCCTGCACAACAAGCCCTTGATTTACCACCGCTTTACAGATGCACTGGTATGTGCCAGGGCCAGGAATCAAACCCAGGCGGTTCAGCTCTGACACCCTGGCTTTTAAAAATTTTTTTTCCCCAGTGTTCGAGATTCATTGTTTATGTACCACACCCAGTGTTCCATGCAATACACGCCCTCCTTAATACCCACCACCAGACAACCTGGCTTTTAATACTTGTGCTAACCTGCCTTTCTAACATCTGTAAAATGGGGGTCATGGTTGGGTTGTTTTAAGGGTTAGATGAAGATGTGTGAGGCAGAACAGTGCCCAGCACATAGTAAGTACTCAGAGAAGTTAATCTCTGTGAGTTACTGCCATGGTTGTGATCATCTGTCACATTGCTTTTCGGTTTGAATATCAAAGGTGTCTGGCTTGCTGGCAGTATTACTCTCTAACATTATGCTGTCTTCACATACATAAACGTTCTACACTCATTTATCACTCTTTTTTTTTTTTAAGATTTTATTTATTTATTTGACAGATCACAAGCAGGCAGAGAAGCAAGCAAAGAGAGAGGAGGAAGCAGGCTCCCCGCTGAGCAGAGAGCCCAATGCGGGACTCGATCCCAGGACCCTGGGATCATGACCTGAGCCGAAGGCAGAGGCTTTAACCCACGGAGCCACCCAGGCGCCACTCATTTATCACTCTTTATATAGGACTAAAGGATTAGAGAATTTTTTAATCAAAATGTGTAAAATTTGGGGGGCACCTGGGTGGCTCAGTTGGTGGAGCATCCAGCTTGTGATTTTGGCTCAGGTCGTGATCTCAGGATCGTAGGATTCAACCCCATGTTGGGCCCTGCACTCAGTGTGGGATCTGCTTGGGATTCTTTCTCCCTCTCCCTCTGCCCCTCTCCCAGCTCTCCCTCTCAAACAAATCTTTTAAATTATATATATATATCTATATATAGATATATATCTATATATATATATTTTTATATATAGATTTTACATTTATATATATATATAAATATATATATTATATATATATAATTTTATATATAGATAGATATATATCTATACATATATATATATAATTTTTGCAGTGCCTGGTTGGTTGAGCATCCAGTTCTCAGTTTTGGCTCAGGTCATGATCTCACGGTCATGTATTGAAGCTCACATTGGGCTCTGTTCTCAGTGGGGAGTCTATTTGAGACTCTCTCTCCCTCTGTCCCACACTCTCTCCTTGAATAAATAATATTGTAAATTTTTTTAAAAATGTAGAATTTTTGCCAGGTTCTAATTCAGGGCCCTTAATGTGATCTTTAATGAGTAATTTATAACATATTGAACTTTGTAAATTCTTCCTTTGCTTCAGGCGTCCATTGACCACTGATTCAGTAATTATTTTCATGTCTCCTAGCCTCCATTTGTATCAATCATTTTAATATTAAGTGATGATAACTGTTAATTGTATAAAGTAATTGATTATCAGTAACCAAAGTGTGACTTCTTTTTTAATACATGGAAGAAAGCTGTTATTTAAGGCTGTGATCGTGATCATAGAAAATAGATGATCATTTAAAATCCTTTATGTTGGAATCTATTAGAATTTGCTTTTTTCTTCTTCTTTATCATTTGTCAACTTTGCTGCCCTGCTTAGCAGTGCGGAAAGTAATGTTTACAGACCTGAGCTGAAATTTCAGGTCCAAACAAGACAAAATATTAGTGTCCTCCCTACTCCAATATGAATGTTCAGGGAATCAAGTATTTGAAATACATAAACCTTTTACTTCATCAGCTATGTAAATGTATGGCAGTGCATTTTTTAGTTTTATCAGAAGAGCAAATTATGTAAGTATAATAGATTAAGAAAATATTTGAGGGAAACAGCAATTATAAATTCCATGTAATTATGGCTTCTGCCTCCTTCCCTCCTCCCACTCTGCTCTGGCAGGATGGAGCTTCATACAGTGTTTATATAGGATGGTTCTGTCTGACCAAAATGCAATTACAGAAAGGAGGAGGATCCGAGAAGTGAGCCTTCCTGAAGTTGGTGCCTTACCTGGACAGGGAGGGGCCAGGAGTCCCTGAATGACTCTCAGGCTCTGTGATGCCCCAGCATGGTGTCTGAGGCCTGTCCTAGTGATGCCCTGGGCGGGAGTAAACCTGCCTCACGCTCCCCATCACATGCACTTTTCACTGTGGACGCCACGTGGCCCTTTCCCTCAAGGAAGGGGTATATTTTTGTAGCCCATCCAAGAGGAAATTTTTCATAGTTTCTTTTCCTCTCTGAAGAAATTTGAGAAAATGAATACTTGGTGCCCTACAAAATAAAATAGCTATTTATTATTATTATTATTAATTTATAATTTATTATTATATTTAATATAGTATAAATATTATTATTCTATAATTTCCATATGATATATTCTAGTATATATTACATATTACGTTATGTTATTATTTTTAATTTTTCTTTTTAAGATTTTTTAATTTATTTGTTAGAGCGCAAGCACAGGCAGACAGAGTGGCAGGCTAGAGGCAGAGGGAGAAGCGGGCTCCCCGCTGAGCAAGGAGCCCGATATGGGACTCGATCCCAGGACACTGGGATCATGACCTGAGCCAAAGGCAGCCGCTTAACCAACTGAGCCACCCGGGCATCCCTATTTTTAATTTTTTAAAAGGTTTTATCTATCTATTTGAGAGAGAGCATGAGAAGGGAGAGGTCAGAGGGAGAAGCAGATTCCCTGCTGAGCAGGGAGCCCGATGTGGGACTCGATCCCAGGACTCCAAGACCATGACCTGAGCCGAAGGCAGTCACTCAACCAACTGGGCCACCCAGGCGCCCCCATATTATGTTATATTATTGATATGTTATATGTTTTAATGTATTATTTTTATATATTTGCTATTAATATTATATCTAATTTATTATTATTTAGTGTGAATTGTGTTCAGAATTTTCCTGGAAGGGATTCCTTTTTTTTTTTAATTTTTTTTTTTTTTTTAATAAACATATAATGTATTATTAGCCTCAGCGGTATAGGTCTGTGAATCGCCAGGTTTACACACTTCACAGCACTCATCATATCACACACCATCCCCAATGTCCATAACCCCACCACCGCTGGAAGGGATTCTTAATATTTGTTGCTTAGGGAGTATGTGCATACAGTTGAGTCAAATAATATATCTTCCCATCCTATCAGTGTTTCATCATTTGAATTTTCTAATTTACTTTACAAATTTCTGTGTGAGATTGAATTGTTAAAGAAGTGACTCTATTTAGTAATAAATAAGAATTTATCCAAATACCATGAACCTGTATTAAGTAGCATTCTGTTACTACAAAAGTGCTTACTTGAAACGTGGGCTCTTTTGTTCTAGTTTTCCTTCTCTTTTTGCATGATATTTTACCTAAGTGTTTTAGAGAAAGTGGTTTTTAAAGTGAAGATAATGCAAACAGTGTTTTCATACACGAAATGTGCTCTTTCACCTTTTGTCATGAAGGTGTTTCATATATCATCCTTGTAGTGTTCCTAAGGGAATCCTGTCCAAGCACCATTTAACCACAGAAAGAATGGACCCAACATTTTTATGACTCCGTTTATAAAAGAAACAGACTTTAATTTACATTCACAACATTGCTCTCCTCAAACACTGAAAATCATATGAATAGCTTTAATTATACATTACAGAGATTTTTTTTTTTTCAAAGCAGACCTTGAAATGAGGCTCTTAAATAACTCTTCTGACAGTTCCAGATTAATCTTTTATTTTTTTTCTGGCTTAGCAGTGTTAGGTAAACTGTTTATAATTAATTTTGTATAGACAAATTAAGTAGTTCAAGAAGTGAAAGTCTAGATCAAGGGCTGTTACTTATCTTGCTTCTCCTGCCATAACAAAGCTCCCAAAATGTATTAATAAATTCATGGGTTTTTCAAATTAAATCACTAAATTACAGAGCTGTGAAAGGGACCCCCAGAGAACATCTGGCTGAGCACGGTGCTTCCTCAGAGGACTGTCTTAGAAACTATTTAGGATGTATGGGCATCTCTCTGGGCTTCAAGTTCTCTAGGGAATGAAGAAGCATTCATAACCCTCCTGGAAAGCCTTTTTTTGATGGTTGTTATGTAAGGAGTGCTGTAGAATTGATTATCTTATAAAAAGACATCTAGAAATCATGCAGAAACCAGAAAATTCAAGACTGTAATATTCCTTTTTTAATTACAAGATGTTTTAATTATAAATATGAAACAATTGCTCTGAAATCCATTCTTAAAAGTAATAGCATTTTGTGTTTAAAATACATAATTTGTGCACCCAAGTACCTTGTTCTAATAAAAATATGTTTCCTCATTAAAGAAGAGTCTATATTTAGAATCCTAAGCATATGATCTAAAGAATGTTTATTGTTACTTAACCATCATGTTCCCACAGAAACCAAAAAAACAGTTAAGGTGTCTTAAGTTTTCACTACTCAGTCCCACCGTCTTTTTGCTAATGATATCAGTTATTTTTTAAAAATGTATATGATGGGGTACCTATGTAGCTCAGTTGCTTAGGCTTCCGATTCTTGGTTTTGGCTCAGGTCATGACCTTGAGTTGTGAGGTCAAGCCCTACATTGGGCTCCGGGCTGAGCCTGGAGTCTGCTTGAGATTTTTTCTCCCTCTTCCTCTGCCTCTCCCCCCACGTACACACACTCTCTCTGTCTCTCTAAAATAAAAAAACATCTGGGGCACCTGGGTAGCTCAGTGGGTTAAAGTCTCTGCCTTCAGCTCAGGTCATGATCCCAGTGTCCTAGGATCGAGCCCCGCATTGGGCTCTCTGCTCAGCGGGGAGTCTGCTTCCTCCTCTCCCTGCCTGCCTCTCTGCCTACTTGTGATCTGTCAAATAAATAAATAAAATCTTTTAAAAATAAAAAAATAAATAAATAAAATCTTTAAAAAAAAACAAAGAATGTGCATGGATCTGTCTCCCATATACATACCATGGAAAGACCGTCTCCAAATCAGAACACATGGGAGCTTAGCCCAGTTAACTCTGAAACCTGTGCTGGTGAGGAGGAACAGGCTCAGTCTCATGCCTGTTTAGTTCCTCCTACGTATCCCCCTTCCTGGCCCCAGCCCCCGCCCCCACACACACTCTGTTATACAGGGCACCCCACTGGGGAGCACGGAGAGATTAGGACTAATCCATCACACTGCGAAATAAACAACCACAGGGCAGGTCCTAAGGTTGCAGGGTCACGAACCTCCTCTCTAGGCTCGCAGGACAGTATGTTAAATGCTGTCAGGATGACATGGATGGAGAGAGAAGAAATTCTAGCTGGCCGACATCAATGAATTTTTTAGATAACAGAAATTTATTCCTCTAAGTGTCAGAGCTTTTAAAGGATGTTAATCATTTGTAATATAGGAATCCTCCTCCCTAGTTTCCTTGCCTTTTTAGTTTGAAGGAGGATATTTAACACCACTGATCCTCTTGTACCTCTCTAGTATTGATTAAAAGTGCCTCTTCAAGATCAGCCCATGTATTTAGCATTACATCAGGTAATGGGCTCCATTAAAATCCCAAGAAACAGAAACATGCTCCAAGGAGCATGGCTAGTATGGTAAAGGGATCTAAAAATAAAATCAAGTGGGCCATTAGTAGTGCTTGACCATCTTATACTACTTCCCTTGTCCTGTTTCCTTCCAGGTTGGGAGGCAGCAAACCACAGTTGACTCCCAGTTTTTGTAAGTGAAGTGTTACTGGAACACAGCTGTGCTCTTTCACCCACCTATCATATCTGCTGCTTTTGTACTAAAACTGCAGAACTGGGTAGTGGCCCGAGAGACCATGTTGCCTACGAATCCTGGAATATGGACACTCTGGCCCTTTCCCAAAAAACTGGCCAACCCTCGCCATTGCAATGACCACTACATGCATTCTTTTATTATACCTCCACAGCATCTTCTCATATTCTCTACTCTCAGCTAATAACTTGACTTATTCTTTGGGGAAATAGAAGCATTCAAAAGAGAATTTCCAGGAGGGCCTGGGTGGCTGTTGGTTAAGCGTCCAACTCTTGATTTCATCTTAGGTCATGATCTCAGGGTCCTGGGATCGAGCCCCATGTCCAGCTCCTGGCTCTCCTGGGAGTCTGCTTGAGATTCTCTGCCTCTACCCCTCCCTCACCTTGCACACATGCACATGCGCTCTCTCTCTCTCTCATCCTTAAGAAGAGAAATATGTCCACCGACCTGCATATTTACCCATGTACTTTACCTGCCCTCCTGTTACAGTGAGTGACATGTTCACAGTCCTGTTTCTGTCTGATAGTAGATATTTATGCTTTCTTTGAGCCTGAAGGACATTACTCCCCAAAATGCCCCCTCTCCATCCCGCATCCTCAGGTTTCCCTCTGTGCTGGATGATTTCTAATAAGATAAGCAGACGGGAACATCCCTCACCATAAACAAGCAAGCAAGCAAAACTCCTTTCAACATCACTCCTGAGCTAGTGTCCTGTTGCTTGTAACAAAACTCCTCAGAAGGGTTGTTGCTCATTCTCTGTTGAACCCTGAGCTAATGCAGCTTTTTTCCCCCCTACCACTTTTTTTGCTCTAAAAGAAACTATCCTCAAAAGCCACCGATTACTTCTGTCAAAATTCTGTCAAATCTATCATTTCGAAACTATCATACTTGACATTTCAGCAGCACTCCATACAGTTTTTCTCTCCCTCCTCCTTAAAACACCTTCTTCACTACTCACTGGTTTCTCCTCCTAGAGGAGGGTCTTGGTGGCGGAATCCCGAGCTCAGCGAGGAGTCTGCTTATGGATCTGTCTCCCTCTCCTTCTGCCCCTCTCCCCACTCACTCACTCTCTCCCTCTCTTTTTAGAATAAATAAATAAATAGATAGATAGATAGATAAATGAATAAATCTTTTTAAAAAATTCAAATAAAAGGCAAAACTGGTACTCATGGCTTGACGTTGAGTGATTTCGGAGTTTTGTCTAGCGTGGTAAGGGACTTTCCAACAACCGTGACTCTCCGACAGTACACAGGCTCTCTTAAGATAAACTGTGATCCCTGTGCAAGAAGCTTGGAGACAAACTGGACGGCCGCTTGTGAGGGATATTTTAAAAATAAACATCTGACTTTGGGGGAGGAATTCCACTTGCTGTCTCCTGGGAATCTGTGATTTGGGCCACTTGAAGAATTTTCTGTTTCCTTCCTAGTTGTTGGAGAAGTGGTTAGATAAGGAGCTATCTTTGCTCTTGGGAATAAAGATAATAGTCATTGTTTCGCTTGCATGGAGGATCCCATTTTATCGATGCCCGCTCAACAAAATGGTTATCTTTGGCACAATTAAGACCATGAAGCTGAACATCACTTGCTGGCCCCTTCTTCATATTTGGTCCTGTTGCTAGGTCCATTCAAATCCTGTACATTAAAAAAATAAGAAAAATCCTGTATAGTTGCATTGTAGATTCCCAAATTTTGATTGCTCCTACCAAGAATAACTTCAGATTTCATTAATCATGTCCTGATAGGTCAGGACTTTTTTTTTTTTTTTAATAATTTGAGCAGAAACAGTTAACAATTTGTGTTATAATGAACATCTTGTTTTTCTAATGAAAGTCTTAGATTCTTCTCCTTCATATTATTGTTACTTAGGTACTTTGGCATAATAAAAAATGTGATGCTTAATGGTTCATTTCCAATCCCTGATGACATTTGAAGCTTTCTTTTTGCAGTTTATTTTTAATAAACTTTTTAAAAATCATTTTTCATGGAACATTAGAAGTACTTTGCTAATAATGCCCCACAGTAATTTTCCAGTTGTTAAAAAGAAAAATCTTGTGATCTTGTTAAACTCCGTATTTATACATGGAATAATCTGGTGGCGTAAAAGAATTAGGAGCTTGTGTACTGTTATTTTTAGTCCTCTGTATCATTTCACCCTTTTTGTCAGAGTGGTTGCTGGCTAACTTTCCCATGAGTTTTTAACCTCTTGTGAGGCTTTGCTTATGTAACAGGAAACAGGCTGTCAGGAACAAATAGTGGCATATCAGGAGCTCACTTTAGGAGCAAATGATTTAGTTTGCTCTGCCCTTCCCTCTCTTAAAGTGGACTGATACGTGATCTGAACTTTAAGACTTGGGGTGTGAGCTTCCTCGGTTAAAATAATTCAGTTTCAGTTTTGGAAAGGCCAACTGTATGACCAAGACCAAGCATTAATGCAGACAACATGAGAAGATGAGCTTATTGTAAGGCGAATTGTGCAGTGGTGTCATGTCCTGGGACTGTGGATTTAAGTATATCTTCGCTTTCTCTCCGACTCTTAAGGCAGGAGTGATGTGCAAACTTCAGGAGAGAGATGACATCGGACGAATTGAACTGGTCCAGAAGCTGGCGAGAGAAAACTGTCAGTTTCTACAGACCGACAAAAAAGAACAGGAGAAATCTGAACACGTAAGCCCTTTTTCTCTTGGGGATGCAGGTTGGAAAGGGGTGAAAAGTGTTTCCGCCTGGCTGCATGCTTGAAGGAAAAAATATTTTAAATTCTTTAGTTTTGGGGGTTTTTCCCCCCCAAGTCATCCTCTTTACTAAAAATGACAGCTGCTCATAACTCAAAGCCAGACATTCACAACACTGGGTACATAAGAGAGCGCTCCTCAAAAGTAAATCCTGTAGAAATAGAAGAATATATGTAAGCAAATACGAATGCCTGTGTATGATTTTTGATTCAATGGCTTTCAAGTTTGACTTTGGGAATTCTACCCATCACATAGTTTGTGGAATATGAATTTTGGAAGAACATTCTGATGTACTTTTATGTTGAGTATGGCATGGCTCTAGTCACCAAACAAATGTACCCAGTAGAAAAAGGTAAGAACAGAATACTAGATTATAGACGCCTTCACCAAGTGGGAGAGTCAGAAGGGAGTTTTCCCAGTATCTTATGAATGTTTGTGTTCCAGCAAAAGCTCTGTTGTTTGCAAGGAGTTAAACTGGAGGAAAGGGATGCTCTGCTTCCTTCTCCTGAAAGCAGTAATTCAGATTGAACTTTAGAACTGAGAATGCTGTCCTCACGCTGGGGGGACAATGGCACCGCTTTCTTCTACTACACATTGTCATTGGTTGATTTTTTTGCTGTTGTTTGTAAGACTGAGTTCTCAGTGCTCAGCTATCCAGGGTTGCTCATGAAAGGGAAAATTCTTCAGTGTGTATATTTTTAAAGATTTATTTATTTATTTGACAGAGAGAGATTACAAGCAGGCAGAGAGGCAGGCAGAGAGAGAGAGGAGGAAGCAGGCTCCCTGCTGAGCAGAGAGCCCGATGCGGGACTCAATCCCAGGACCCTGAGATCATGACCTGAGCCGAAGGCAGCGGCTTAACCCACTGAGCCACCCAGGTGCCCTCTTCAGTGTGTATAAACATGTCTTCATGTCTTCCTCTGACTTTAATTTTTCCTTGGAAGTTTATGTCCAACCCCTTCTAAAGGGGAAAAATTGCTTCATTTTTTTTTCTGCTCTCAGGCTCAGTACACATGCCAGGGGTTTACTGAGCAGGAGGTGAGATGAAATGTTCAAGGCGGCAGGCTGTTCAGTTGAACATAACACGCCTCTAACAGTGCAATGTCAGATGATAACAATTGGTGTCTCGAGGGGGAAAATAATCAAGCAGTTTCAAAGCCTTGCGACTGAGCTGTTTCAGGGATGTCCGGCGACTTTCAGTGAGAGTGGACATCTTAGCAGCCTTCACTTCAGTAGGTACTACTGGAAAGTCCAGGAACTTGTTTCAGTTGTTAAAAGCATCCTGAAGGTTGACTGTATCAAAGACTGACCCTTAATCTCTGCCGTGTCCTTAGAATATTTGAGTATCCGGGGCACCTGGGTGGCTCAGTGGGTTAAAGCCTCTGCTTTCAGCTCAGGTCATGATCCCAGGATCCTGGGATCAAGCCCTGCATCAGACTCTCTGCTCAGCAGGGAGCCTGCTCCTCCCTCCCCCCACCCCCGCCTGCCTTTCTGCCTACTTGTAATCTCTCTCTGTCAAATAAATAAATAAAAATCTTAAAAAAAAAAAAAAAAGAATATTTGAGTAGCCTAGTGTGTGACTTAAGTTTCTAATTAGAAGAGCAATAGTTTTCATTTGCCATATTTTGTTGATTTCAAAATGCACACTTCCCCTGCATTTTAGCATCTCTGAAATCAGGGTCATCTCAATGATTGATGATAGGAAAACACATCATGGGTTAACCGTCAGCATTTTCCCTTCCTAGCGGTTCTTAAAATGAATGATATATTTCACAATGAATTGCATATTCAGTGTAGTGGACCAGCAACAGCCTGCGGGTAGGGCAAGATCTTTTAAAGCCAAACCCATGGTAGAGTACCAATTCACCAAGGCTAGAAATCATCGGCCTTATGCCACAGACAACTTCAGGCTTCTTTTAAAAGATACCTACCAGTGTTGCCTTTGCCTTGTCTTTAGTTCAGTCTGGAATATTATAGTCAAAGCTAATGAGACGATCCTACCCTCCAAATATGTGTTGGAAATCCAAACTCGATGCTGGTAATTGTAACGACTTCTAACAGGAGACAGAAATTTAGTGGTAGAAGAGTGACAGCTTTGCTTTTGGTTATCTGCTATTGCTGTCTCCTCTATACCGATACCTAAAATGAAGTTTTCGTCCTTCAGCTTAAGATTGTAAAACGCAACACTAGGGTTTGTTACTTCTTACATGAATGTCGTGATATGAATGCATTAGCAGCTCTGATAGTGTTTATGCTCCTGAGAGGAAAGACGGTGTATAAATCAGCATTGGAATTACGGCCTTGCTACATAGACCTTTCTTTTTTTCTTTTTCTTTTTCTTTTCTTTTTTTTTTTTTTTTTTTTGGAGTTTTGAGTGAGGAGATGTGAATATTCAAGCTCTTTCTTCCTCAGTGATGAATATAACCTCGGCTGTTCTGCCATGTCCCTCCTGCAGGATGACAGCAGTTGAACTACTCAGCTCTCAAGGCTGATACTGATGTTGTGTTCCACTCGATGGGTTATTTAATACTAGATGCTTATGCTTTTTGCAGTGACGTATTAGGAACAAAAACCATCTGATAGATGATCTGACTCATTTAGGTCTTGAGCATTTGATGTTATCTCCATCTTTGCTTCCTCACGGAGTTCACCGTGTTCATGAGCTGGGGACGGCATTTGCCTTTTTCCTGCCCTCGCTCTCTTTTCAGTGGTGGTCATCTGCTCTGGCTCATGAAAACGCTGTTATAACACGCAGGATGTACAGAGGAAACCGCCGTTTACCCAGTGTAAACCCAGACCCGCAGTTTCTTCTTGTAATAGCAGTAACAATGATGACCCAACCCTGGAGCTACATACTGATTTCCTTTCTTTTATGATTTTAAAATGCTTCACCTACCTCATCTGCCATTCCTGGGCCAAAGCTATTTAAGGAGGCAATGGTGAAATTTGAGTTAAGAGTCTAAGTTACCCATGGAGTCTTTTTTTTTTCTTTTTTAACTAAACTACATTGCTTCTCCAGTTCTAGAATACCACATCACTTTAAATACGTATGTGCCAAAAATGAGAAAGCTGCTTTAAAGTACCACTGAATAGAAAAAGAAGCTTTTGTTGCTGGTGCATCTTGTTACAAAGAGATGGAGCTTCAAGCTTTCCAAGCAGGCATTTCTCCTATTTTCTCAGACTGGTCAATGCCATGATTATAAGTGCAGCTAATTAGAGACACACTTCGCTCTGAGCTTTTGGCAAGGTATTTCTGAAAGAAAAATATTTAAATGTATAATTACCACAAGTTTCTCAGGAAGCACTTGGTTTTCTTATTTTATATTAACAAGCTGTAGGCAAAATTAGCCCACACTCATTACTAAGTGTCGAAAATCATTATGTGAGAACTTTAAGAAGGGGACAGAGATTGGTTGTTTCTTCTAAACATTATGATAGTGGCGTTAAAATTTGGTCATTAACTCTTTAAAGAAATTATTTCTTTTGTAGGTAGGCATCACATTTCCTAGTCTTAATCAAATTATATTAATAAGGGAAAAGCCTGTGTTACCACAGGCCTTTCAGCTTACCTGGGGCTTTTCAGCTTGGCCTGGAAGGCTGACTAATGGCCCCAGCAGGGGGGACAGGGAAGAACCTGGTAGACAGAGGGACCAGCAAGAATGCACATGACTTGAGCGCTGGATGATTCATGGGAATAAAGGGGAGTGGGTTGTGAGGGAGGTTACCATTCAGCTGCATAAGACCTAGTAAGCCACTGTAAAGAGTTTAGACTTGTTTTTCTGGCAAAGGAAAGCCATCAAATAAGCAAAGTGGCACAATCAGATGGAGTCTTTGTAAGATCCCTTTGGCATTGGAACAAATGAGTGGAAAAGAGGAGCGTGTTGGAGAGAACCCTTGGAAAACTATTGTAGTGAATCAGGTGAAAGGTGAAAGACTGAACCAGGGTGGTAGATGGGAAATGAGAAAGCTGTAGATGTAGATAAGAGATGGTAAAATTGGCAGGATTCGGTGACTGGTAATGAGCGGGTGGGAATGAGTGTTATTTTCTATTAGGTGGTAGACATTAGAATGTTCTGTTTAGCAATAGAATGGTTGGTCGCCTTCACCAAAAAGCTATAAAACATTTACCTTGCTTTTGTGTTCCCGCAGTATGTTTCAGGTGTCTGAGATACAAACTAAAGCACACTGTGTTTAACTTATTGGCACATTGTGAGCTGGGGATTCTGGATAGCGGCATGGAAACTATATAAGCCATCTTCTCAGACCAGACCTTTTGAAAATATCTTGGACAAACAGCACCTCTGGTAGCCCCCAAAAGAATTGGATTATTTAGCCAGAGTTTGGCATTTGCTGCAAAGATGTGTGTGCCATCTTTAGAATTAGCCGTGATTTCAGGAATGCTCTCTTGACCCATATAGTCTGAAATGGTAATACCATGCTGTTATTTTAGAATACTCTCAATTATTTATTCATTGAGCATACCTTTAGTAAAAGCAAAGTCATAGGGGATTCAGAATAACTATGGTGGATGTTTCCCTGAAGAAGTATAGTCATGTTGTGGAAAGAAGTCATTGACACAGGTAACTGAGATACAAGAAGACAGTGTTGGTAATCCCCAGAGAGATACACAGAAGTTAGAAGAAGAATTTCCACCTGGAAAACAGGAGTTTCTCTTACGGCAGAGATAAAGTTTGATGTGGACCTTAAAGTGGGTTTGGGTTCTATTAACAATTTAAATTGAAGAAGAGCATTGCTAGAAGGGAGAACAGCATTAGAAAATGCACAGAACGTCAAAGTACAAGGTATTTTTGGTCATCAGAAGACATTCTGTGTCACCAGCTCCAAGTGGGGCTGAAGGGCTGAAGGGAAGCAGGAGAAGGAAGATTTCTTGAGAATTGAGATTGGGACCAGACCATGGGGATTTTTTGAAGGCTGAAAAGTTTTACTGAATTCTAAAGTAATGAGAAGTCACTGATGACTTGGTTTTGTTAGTTTTCCTAGAAAAGGAGGAGTGGGGGCAGCACATGGGGTGGGGAGCTCTTGTGAGGTAAATGATGTGCTTCAGTTTGGTACATTAGAAAACTGAGGCTGAGGAGTAGCTATGCAGAGCTGGGCTAAGAGCGGTCTCACGTCAGTTGGCTTCTAGGATGTATCTTCTCTCCACAGTCATTACTGGAGGGAGGGCTGGTCAGAGGACAGGAAACCAGGACAACAAGAATCATGATGATCCCAAGAAAGAGGAATGGCCAGGACCACCCTGGAAGAAAGAGACAGAGCGATTATGTATTGACAGGACAGTAGTGGCAGATATGGGAAGGATTACAGAAAAGAGAATGCTAAGGTGCTCGCTTAGTTTGAGTCCTAACCTAGATTTGAAAAGCATGTAAGCTGTTCATATTTTCATATCTGTGAGATAACTGTATGAAAATATATTTCTACAGGTAGGTCCTTCCTGGAATACAACCGTCCTCTT
This sequence comes from Mustela nigripes, assembly GCF_022355385.1. Classification (NCBI taxonomy): domain Eukaryota; kingdom Metazoa; phylum Chordata; class Mammalia; order Carnivora; family Mustelidae; genus Mustela; species Mustela nigripes. The sequence goes on from NC_081560.1 coordinate 52,866,038, forward strand.
GACCAGAAAACTAGAATTATTTTTTCTGAACATGGAGCTTTGTAGCGTATTAACTTGTGGAATAGAAATACTGGTGGTGGCTGCTAAACCGAGTTCCTAATTTCCAAACTGCTGAAATGTGGATGTGTGAAATGTATGTGAGAGCCTCGCTAAGCAGTCCTTTCCCTAGAGACTCGAAGCATAACCCGCCCTCTTCCCACCGGTTTTCTTCAGTTCCTTTGTTAAGTCTGAGGACCCACCCTACTTCCTTCCCCTTTTCTCATTTGCTTCTGAAAAATGGGTGGGAAGGGGATTTTGCTGAAACTAAATCTTGGCATAGCTGTCAGGGTAGGGTCCCTATCACTCAGCCTCCACCAGGCTTCCTTTTCCTTGTTTCCTGCAGCCTCATCCTGCAATTCTGCCTACGTCAAAGGGTCCCTTGTTCATGGATGACTCGGGGAGAAGTGGTTTGGGGTATCCTGGCGGTTGTCCCTCTTACTTCACCTATTAAAAGTTAGCCTCTGCCTTTTTCCAACTTTCATTTGTCTCTTCCTTTGTTTAAAAAAATAAAGCTAAGTATAAGTTGGAAGCCCTGTTTTTACTCTCTATGAAATACTAAAAGCAAAGGTGGTTTTACCGTTCTGTATTCATACTTGCATTATACATCTAGTGAAGTTAAGAGCAATCATAGCATTATTTAAAGTTTATCAGTAATTTTGCCTAACCGAGGAACTACTTAAATACAAATAGGATTTTATAACATTATTGCTTAATAATGAAAGTCAGAATTCAGATGTGATAAGCAATTCATTATATATTAAGTTGCCCACCTGTAAACTGAGAAATTGCTCTATAGAAGTGATGTTATTTTTCTTACTAACAGAATCTTGACTTTGTGTTGGTTTGGTACTAAAGTACCTCTTCATAGGAGAGAGACGGCCCCGAATGAACAGTTTTAAGTTCATTTTCTATCAGGATTAATATGGCCACAAAGTAACACAAAAATGGCAGAAGATAATTCGTGCCTCTGAGAAGTTTACCGTTGAGCTGAGGGATGGAGGGGAAGTATTTACACATGGAAAACAAGGAATCATCCAAGACAGTATTTAGTCAAGTGTTTAAATACTTTCACAGGCATTAGGAAGTAAATACCTCTGATAAACATTTTTCACGAATGCAGCGGTCCATACTCTTCTGTGTTACACAGCAAGCTTTACAAGTTTGGTTCCCTCCACGGGGTCTTTAAATTCTAGTTTTGCTGGGTTATTTACTTATTTATTTATTTACCAGAGAAATGGCCCCTAAGCTGCCAGTGAAAGTGATGGGCTCATGCTGTCTGGTGGAGCCATCTGCTCATTAGCTATATTTTTAAGTTCTTACAAGAACCCACTTGCAAGTCCTGACATTTATTTTTAAAAAATGAATTTCAGTGTTTTTATTTATTTTTTTTAAAGATTTTGTTTATTTATTTATTTGACAGAGAGAGATCACAAGTGGGCAGAGAGAGGCAGGCAGAGAGAGAGAGGAGGAAGCAGGCTCCCCGCTGAGCAGAGAGCCTGATGCGGGGCTCGATCCCAGGACCCTGGGATCATGACCTGAGCCAAAGGCAGAGGCTTTAACCCACTGAGCCACCCAGGCGCCGCAAAAACTGAATTTTCAACTTTTTTAAATGGGGGAATTTGTCATTACAGTGTTTATTTTTCTGAAAATACTCGTTTATTTTAAAAGGCCCAATTAAGAAAAGTGATAGTGGCTCAGTTAGATTTATCAAAATCACGTTTTCAAAGATCTCATATTCCCCATGGAGAGGTGCTGCTCCCTAGGTTTATTAAGTTCTTATTCTTATAAAATTAAAAGAGGCATATCCTCTCTAGAATGTCTGAGAAATCATTAAAGTGAGATGTTGAGAAAGAGGTTGCTTTTCATTGGTTTATGGCCCCAGACCCTGCGCAACCTTACATTCTTTCCTCTTCTACCCCTGTCACGGCTAGATCAGCATTACTACTAATAAACAACAATATGATTACCTTCCAGTTGGTTGTCTGATTAGGTAACACTAGGAATCTTTGGTAGTTTAACTAAACTACCACATCGCAAGTGTCATGTGAATGCTTCATGGCAGAAAGGTAGGGAGGAGATGCACAGACAGATGGATAGTCCTTCATGACAACCGCATACCACTGAGGCTGGGAGAAATAAAGACTTGAAGAGATCTCATGGAGAAGGGAGACATAGGTACCAGCTTAAAATGTGCTTTCATTCTCACGGACCGCCCTGATACCTCGCTGCCTTCAGAGAGCTAACACTGCGAGAGATCCCGAGGCTTATTTCATTACCTGGGAGGTAGGCGTTAGGCAGAGTGCTATGGAAGCCCGCCACAGGGAGCTCAGTGGGTCTCAAGAGACATGCACGTGTCCCTGAGGAAGAGAGACTCTGAAGCGCCAGGAACATTACTTGCAGAAGTGAGGAAACACAGGCATTTCAGGTGGAGGAGACAATGTGGGGACAATGATGTGAAGGGCTCACACAGAGAGACAGTGCTGTAGCTCCAGAGGTGGAACCAAGTGGCCAGAGCATGGCGCCCCAAAATTGTGTGCTCCTCACAAAATACCTTTGAGCTCTTGTGAAGAACGTAATAGGCAAAAGAGAAAAAGGTGGGTGCATTCAAGTTTTGGAGATGGCTATCTGTACCACAGGCATGGGTTTCATTCACTCCCTTTCTTCACGGTCCTCTCTGTTGGTTTTATAGGAAGCAGTTACCAGCATCAACTAAGCATTTCATGTGAGGAGCTCAAGTCTGTGTCTGTGGACTCAAGCTTTAAGTCCCTGGGAAGACAGAATGTCCAATTATAGCTCAATTCCAGTTCATTAGCTTTACCCTAAAATATACCACTACATCATCGTTTTCTTTGAAAGTTGACTGTGATCCGGTCCTGTTTTTATAGAAGTGAATTTTGAGCTGGCATGTCATATGAATACTTGCTGTTACTGAATACTACACAGGCTGATATGTTCACTCTAAATACACACTCTGCTGTATGCTATTTACCTCATACTGATTCAGCCAAAGTTTGGTGATTTCTGAGTGATTCAAATACTTTCAAGATTTCCATGTAAGATGCACAGAACTTTTTGCATCTTCCTTTTGCAATGGGAAATGGATGGAAAGGAAAAAATTCCATCTGGCATACAACAGCCCTAAATGTTGTTTTAAGATAGCAAAAATAGAAGATTACTTAAAATATCATAACAGAACATAACAGACTGTGGGCAAGTGTACAGTACATATTTCTCTGATAAATCACGTTAAATATCCCTATCCTATTTAAAACGTGACCGTGTTCTTAATTTTCATTACATAAAAATTTGTCTTTAATTTAAAAAGTCCATTCTGTTGAAGCAGAAAAGACTTGTTTTAGTCTGTAGAAATTGATGTACAGTGCTTGGGTTTACCTTGGATAGGTTTCTTAATTTTTTGTTGTTGTTTTCCAGTATTTTCCTCCTGTTTAAAAAATGGAGAAATAAGATACGACATATAGATTCATTTAGGGTACATTTGTCCATAATTAAATGAACACGGCTCAACAATTTTGACAAACCCTTGTAAATGTCCTCTTTGTTCAGGTTCCAGGAATGGCTGGGCATGATCAAGGCAAGCTGAGTCAGAATAAAATATTAGGGGCTTCTGGAGATCCAAGAAACACATAGAGGGAGAGAATAATAGTGATAATAAGACAATTAAGATGGCAGGAAGTGGCTTGGGGGTAGGAATTTGTAAGAGGCTCATGAAAACTTAATGAGTCATAAGAGCATATCTTGGTGATTTCAAAGGTGGGGGTAGGGTAGAATATGTCAAGGTAAAATTTTGGCCCTGTGCAGTCAGTGAGGGGAGAGAATGGTACTGTAGACAGATGAGTCCTTAAACCTTTCATGATCTTGTCTTGGCTAGGATTTATAGAGGTGAAACAAGCTTCATATTGATACTCATATGAATAGAGAAGTCTAATGATCCCCAAATGGTGCAATGCATGATAAAATCCCAAACTGAATTTTATGCTTGATGGAAGCTATCACTTTCTCCCTGCTCAGAGAACTTACTGTTATTACAAGTTGGGGGATTGTGATGATGGCGTTATTTTTTGCAATCAGTCTGAGTATCCTGGAGTTTTCCTCTGAGAGTCATAGCCATTGAAAAGAACTTTAGATATCCTGTGTCTTGATTGCTTGGGTAAGAAGAAGCTTTCATTCAAAAACTGGCACCTGCTGAATAGCATTGTAGAGTTTCCTCTAAAATAGGCAATAAATAAATACTATACAATCCATTACTTCCGTTGGAAGTTTGTTAATCACAAGGAAAGGTTAGAAATACTTCCATTGATAATATTCCCCTAGTAAAATAACCTTTGTTGTCAGAAGGGAAAAAAAATTAATAAAAATAATAACTAGGGATCTTTCAGGTCTGTTAGAGAAAGTTGCAATTCAATCTTTGTGTTTTTAGATGTGTTCCTAAGAATCGATTTTGTGGGGCCTAAAGTGAGGCTAGGCTGATTGAAATGACCTTTGCCCCCATAAAATGTTTCTGATGGACTGCTTCTCCCCTACTTATTAGCAGTTACCCTATCAGAAAATTAGCACAGCAACTCCTGAAAGACACAAAAAATTTTGTCAGCAAAAAATAAATGGGATCATCCAGTGCTTCTCATTAAATATCCATAGGGAGCTAGAGATCTAAAAATTAACTCAGTATTAAAACAATACTCAGATACAACTCTAAAAACATGGGAACCGAGAGGGTAATTGAAGCCATGGAGATAATACCATCTCCTATAGCAACTTGCATGATTGGAATGTTAAAAGATGTTGGTGAGTAGAACTACAAGAAATAGAATGGCAGACACAGTAGAACCCATGGGCCCAAACTGGTACTGATTTATACCTACTTGGTTAGAGTTCAGGGATAATCCATCAAGGTGGTAAAGGGAAGATTTTGAGGTTGGATGAGGCAGAAGACACATGTAAAGCCCAAGAGAAGAAACCTTGGAACAAAACAGCCAATTTTATTCTGATTGTCTTCTGAGGAATACACGTGAACGCCAGATGCTTGTGGACAGAAACCTTTCGTGACTTGTTGAACTATTAAGTACCATTTCCATTATAATTTGGCAATCAACTCTGACTTTATCTCAATTTTGAGTAGATTCCATTTCCGTACCAACTCAGTAAATCTCAAACTCCTGTCCTTCGGTATTACTCATAATCTTGGCATAGGGAAGAGATACGCACAGACCTGAGAAAAGCTCACCACACCCTGGAAAAACCCTTGTTACTGAAGATCAGAGGGCCCTAGGTTTATTCAACACCTGTGGCTGCTGATTCCCCTCTGGCCCACCCGCTGGGGCTTGCCACTGCAGCATCTTTGCCCCAACCTCTACTCTTATGTAGCACATCAGGTGACTTCAGAGCCTTTGGGGAAGAGTGTAATCAAAGAGAGTTCTGTTGGTCCATTCTGGCCTAAACCTAAGTTTTTGAGACTACTTCAATCCAGAATAGAAAAGCCAGGAATGGCATCTCTTCCTTCTGAGTGACAAGGACAGCGGGCTTCAGGCAGATAAGTCTGGAGGTCCCTAAAAAGAAGAGTTAGGTAGCACAGGCTTATGGAAGATGCAGAGTAAATTGAATATGCATTCGTTGGTGGAATGTGGTGACCCATCAACACTGGGGAATTCGGTTACTTACCTGACTGCGTGGAGATCTTCGGACAGAAGCTGGCATCCCTTCGTCAGACATTTCATTTATCCACCAACGAGCAGCTTATCTCAGATTCCCATCCTTAAAGTTCATAGAGATGATGAGAAAGGATCCTACCAGGTGAGGGTCGGGGGCAGCCAAATAGCTCTCCAGCTTCCTGCCACCAGCAATGATCGTTCAGCCATTACATATAAAATTAACTTTGTTGGGGGCCGAATTTTTAAGCTCAGCAGACCTTTCTCCTTTTCGTAGATAGAGCCAATTTTTAAAAATACCTGGCTAAGATTAATTTAGTCCTGCCTTCCTTCGTTGAGAAAAGCATCTGTGAACCAGGCCCCACACAAAATGGAGCAGAGGCAGGAGTGCACAAGATCCGATTTGAGCCCCAAAGGCACCCTTAGTTAGTGAGGGAGAAAACGAAGACAGGAGAGTGAACAGCACTCTGCACGGGGAAGAAAGAAAGGGGCCTACGTTAAATAAGGTATTTGTTTCTAGAGAGTTGTTGCCTCACATTCCTGTGAGGCATTTGCTAAAGGAAGTTTCACTTATTTGTGGAGCATAACAAATATCATGGAGGACAAGGGGTGTTAGAGAGGAGAAGGGAGTTGGGGTAAATTGGAAGGGGAGGTGAATCACGAGAGACTGTGGACTCTGAAATTTCAAACAATCTGAGGGGTTTGAAGTGGCGGGGAGGTGGGAGGTTAGGGTACCAGGTGGTGGGTATTATAGAGGGCACGGATTGCATGGAGCACTGGGTGTGGTGAAAAAATAATGAATACTGTTTTTCTGAAAATAAATAAATTGAAAAAAAAAAAAGAATAAAGGCAACCTTTACTAGTAAAAAAAAAAAGGAAGCATCGTCTTTTTTACTTCCTAGGTTATGAGTGGGAAAGGACATAAATCATAAAAGGCAAAACATAATAAATGTCAAAGCTAAAGAAAATGACATATTTTTGGCATTTACCGTTTTCCCTTCCCCCCACTTCCTAGGTACCAAAAAAAAAAAAAAATGTTAAAGATTGATTTATTCTAGAAGGGGAGAGAGAGAGCCTGTGCATTATGGGGGAAGGGTAAAGGGAGACAAGCTGACTCTCTGCTGAGTGGGAAGCCCAACCCAGGGCTCCATCCCAGGATCCTAAGATCATGACCTGATCGAGAATCAGAAGCTTAACTGAGTGAGCCACCCGGGTACCCCAAATACAAAATATATATTTTTAAATAGTATATTATATATAGCTCTGGACCTGTTTTACTGATTGAATTTGTTTCTGAAAACCAGCTTCTGGAAGAGATTTATAGGTGTTTCACAATTGAGAAGAAGAGATCAGGCAACTTGCTGGAATGTATTGCTGTGAAAAGATTTTTTTGTTTGTTTAAAATTGTTCTACTAATTGTAAAAGAAATACATACCTTTTGCAGAGAATTTAGTAATAATAGACAGCTACAAGGAAGAAAAATTTAGTGAAAAATAACCATGATTCCCCTTCCACCTTGCCCGGTATATCAGTATTTAATTTAATAAGGAAAGACTCATAAGTCAGGTTAGGAGTGCGCATGTTCACTTATATCAGCCATACATGAAAACACTTGTTTTGTAATGCTCTCCTTAATTTCATTGAGCATTATGATTCTCAGAGGAGAAATTAATCATTCTTTCTAGGTTGATGGGGGGAAAGTATTATCTTGTCCAAATTTATGTTTCTTGCAAGATTGGATATTTACAATTTATATCAATCCATTATCTTTCTTCTGTAGATAACCAATTTACCTCCGTTGTCCATTTTTCCATTGAAATTGTTCTCATTGATCTGAATAAGCTCCTTATATGTTAAGGATATTAAATCCTGCTTGTTGCATGCAGTTTTCCTCCATTCGTTTCTTTCTTTCTTTTTTTTTTTTTTTTAAGGTTTTATTTATTTATTTGACAGAGAGAGAGAGATCACAAGTAGGCAGAGAGGCAGGCAGAGACAGAGGGGGAAGCAGGCCCCCCGCAGAGCAGAGAGCCCAATGCGGGGTTCAATCCCAGGACTCTGGGATCATGACCTGAGCCAAAGGCAGCTGCTTAACCAACTGAGCCACCCAGGCGTCCCTAGCTTTGAAATTCTTAAGTTGAAAACTAACCCCGAAAAATTCAGCAACATCCTTACTTTTTGAGTGTTGAACACTTTTTGGGAAATTGTTGCTCATAACAATCAATTACCCAGGAGGCTTTCAGGAGCCCTTTTTTACTCTGATTGAACGTCCCTATCAATGCCAAGAATCATTCTGTTCTTTTATGTTCTAAAAATACTCATGTGGATAGAACTTCTAAAAATTTACTTTTTGTGAAATAGCGTTGATATGGGACAGATGGTTGATCTAGCATACCCAGCTAGAAATATCTCTGGTCTTAGGGTATCATAGTTATATTTCATGTCAAGTCATTAAATATTTGGAATTGTTTTTCTGAGTTCAGAATGTCCTGAGGAGGATTGAGAAATGCAACTCCCAAATAATGACAAACTAAAAAAATGTTAGATCTTACTGCCTTGAACTCCTAGAAATAACAAGAAAGCAGGCTGATTATTTATACTAGCTAAGTTCATTAATGAACTGCTATCTACAACTTAGCTCCAAACCACTCCTTTAAAAAAAAAAAAAAAGTGCAGATTTATATCTGTCCTGTAAAGAATTTATTCTCTGAGGGCAATCCCCATTTTTATTTGAACTTTTATCCCCAATGTCTAGCACTAGGCTTTCAGTCAGTATTTGTGGACATGAATCCAGGAGAGAAGACAGTTGTGGGTAATTCAAAATGTTTCCCCAGTTAAAGCAACCCAAACCAAATCTGTGCAAATCCAAAGTTGTACCAGCCCCAGGCTTCCAGTTCTTTGGAGATTTTTAGCTTTAAGTGAAAGGTTTTGTACTACAGGGAATTCACCTGGAAATGACAAGCAGAAAAGACAAGAAAGTTCAACACCAACAGTTAGTTTGTAAGCGTAGACAAGCCTTTGGGAGAATTCATACTGGTAAAGAGTAGACATGAGCTTTTGGTCTTCAATGAGTCACAGTTGATGGAGTAAGAATCTTACCTAGGCAGGTTTGTCTATGATGGTTTTAGTCTTCTTTGGTACCCCAAGTGCAAGTTAATACTCAGAAAAATAGATGTTTTTGTATTATCACTGACGTACTTCCATTTCTTTTCACTTGGTCTTTCCTTCCCATTTCCCCCAGCCACCCTCTAGAAAAACAGGGAGAAAGACCAATACCATGCAGTGAAATTTATTTTTGTCTTATTTCAACCAAGTCTCTCTTTTTTTTTAACCTTCTAATTTTATTTGTTTGCCTCTCAAATAGTTTAGCAATATTTCATTGTATTTTAAATTCTCTTGACGAATTTTAATACCAACTTTCTACAGTTTTGCAGTGAACCAGGAGTGACACAATTCTACCTTTCTTCCGGTCTGCTTTCAAACTGTGAAATGAGGTTTCTGAGATGGTTACTACAGAGACCAAAGGTGTACCTCTCTAAAAACACCAAGGAATGTACAAAATGTGAAAAAAACAAGAGTATTAACTTACATGGCTTGTATCTCCTTGCCCCCCATGCCATACAATATAGCAGTTGCTACGCTAACTAGGAATTTTTCATTCCCTAACTTGCATAAGTATTCAGGCTGCATCTTTTATTACTGCTTTGCCGTCTCTGAAGTTACAAATGTATGCATGTATGTGTACACATCTGAAAACACACATGTATATACACACAAAAGAGATTTGGAGTTACAGAGTTCCTTGACTTGAAGCCTTTCCATTTTCCAAGCAAGTTATTTTATATTTTATTTTTTATTAAAAAATGTTTTACAGCTTAGGTATAGCTGACAAGTAAAAATCATATATATTTAAAATATACAATGGAAAAAATATACAATGGGATGTTTTGATGTATGTGCGTACATTGTAAAGTGATTATCACAATGAAGGTAATTAACATACCCATCATACTTCACATAGTTATGTGGTGTGTGTGTGTGTGTGTGGTGAAAACACTTAAGATCTACTCTTAGCAAATTTTGAGTATTCACTACTTTTTAAATTTGAAGAATACTTCTGCTGGGTCTATTCAGAGTGAAGAGCTAGCTTTTTCAAGTAACTTCAGTTTATAAATTAGGTTTTCATTTAATCAAGAAGTATTTTCAAACCTCTGAATTTCCTTCAAGAAAAATTTGGGAGAAGAAGCCAAAGTGATAGGAAACAGGGCTAGCTATCAAGTCCTGCTCTAAAAATCCATACTGTCCTCTTGTTACTCAGATTTTAAAGGCTTATATAAACTGCAACTGTGAATTATTCAAACCCCAAGTGACAAGTATATCTGCAGCCAGAATGTAGAAACTTAGTCTGAGTCATAGTTTAGCATAGGTTATCACCCCATCTCTGGGCCACTTGGGGAAAGTGTCAAGATGTTTTCCCTTTAGAATAACTTGTGGGGGGGCACGACTAGGTGGCTCAGTTGGTTAAAGATGGCCTTTGGCTCAGGTCATGATCCTGGAATCCCACATGGGGCTCCTTGCTCAGCAGGGAGTCTGCTTCTCCCTCTGACCCTCCCCCCTCTCATGCTCTCTCTCAAGTAAATAAATAAAATCTTTAAAATAACTTGGCACCTGTCACACACACACACACACACAAACACACGAAATGATTTGAGAATACTTGGAAGCTAGAAGGTAACTCTATGTAACATTTATATTTGTCATTTTTGCAAAATCTCCTGGGAAGCAAGATTTCAGGTATTTTCTAAGTCTCAGGTAATCTACGTATTACATTTCGATGGCCGTCAAGATAAACCAATAATGAGAGGTAGAAATAAGTGCTGTTCTCAGCACTAAAGTCATCTCAGCTTTTTGAGGCGTGTCATAAATGTATCAGTCTGCATGGAAGCCATGGTGGAATTCACGTTTTCAAAATATTGATAGTTTTTTCTCAAGTGACCCAGTTGTTGAGTTTTTTCCCCTTTCTTTTGAATCTGCATGTTAGGAAATACCTACAAATCTAATTTAGAACTTGAAGCATCCTCCTATCTTCTGAATTACCTTCAGATAGACCTCTGTCAGCTCATGTATGCACAAGGCAATGCTCAGTTGCCCTTTGACCTAGACTTCTTAATTCCAGAGAAGCCAAGAGGTGAGTCTTGGGGATTCGCAGCTGACCCTTTGTGTATTTCCTCGGGCCCACTTACCAGAGTGAGTGGACATGACTCGTGAGTCTTAGCAGAATGAAATGACCACCATATCTGGAACAGAAAATCAACAGAAGCCGTGGGGTTAATTGCCCTCACCCCAGTGACCATGGCTGACCCCACACCGTCTTTATTGCTGCGGGTGTTTTATCCTGTTTATACTTTGGATTTGCTGATCCTAACGGATGCTGACTACTCCCTCACATCAACTAACTCTTGAAATTTTATTTTAAAAACATAAGAGTCAGAGACAACTGAAATTCATTGTCTCCCTTCTTTTAGATCTTCACTTCTAGAAGTGTATGGTTTCTTGGCAAGTGAACCCTAGGGTTGAGGGGTGAGGTGGGTGCCAGAGAGAAACAACCCTGCATTCCCATGAGAATGCTCCATTTCCTCGATCCTGATCCCAGTTCCCTAGTAGAACAGCTTGCAGCCTTCTTTCCTCCAGGTTCAGTGAACTCTGTAATTAACTTCCTGGGATGGCCTCTGGCTCTCTGTGGCACTTACAGCACCATGGGGAGTAGTTTCCAGTGCAACTGAAAAAGTTTGATGACATTATTTGTGTCTCTTTAAATATGGATGATATTTAAACACACATACACATGAACAAAATTGTAGCACAATTGTAACACTTTGGTGTTAATATACCAAAATGGCACTGCATCCAGTTACAATACAGTTTGTGTGTTTTTCTGCATCCATTTACTGAGGGCTTTCTCTATGTCTAGTGCTCTTAATTGGGTTAATAATAAGGTAGATATTATCCCATTTCACAGGCAGCAAAACTGATGCTGAGAGAGAGGTCTTAACCTTGTTAAGACCTCCCAGCTAGTAAGTGGCAAGTCTAGGATTTGAACCCAGGCAGGTCTGTTTTCACTCTGGTGACTATCAGTTTAATTGGATTGAAGTCATAGGTTCTTTGAAGGGCTGTCATCATCTCAGTTTAATTTTTGTGCTCAGTATTGATAATCACCAAGGAAAAAAGAAAACCCATTGTCATTACTAAAACAGTCTCTTTCTACCTAGAAATGGACCATACCTCTGACATGGGATCTGGTAGAAGGGAGCTTAGGAAGGCAGGTTGATTGTTGAACTGTTTTTTCTAGTAATTTGTGATAAAAGCGTAGCTGGGCATGACTATGCGAGGCCTTTTGCATACAGTCTTTTTTTAGTGCCTAAAAACCTTCTGGGAGGTATAATATCCTCATATTTCAAATTACAATTTGGGATTTGGGGAGTACATTTCTTCTCCTGGAACACAGCTGTTAAATGGTTGTAGGCTTTTACTCTAGATAAGGCAAACCCTGTAACTTCTGTCTGCTCAGGATAGATTGAGGCCATGTCTACAGCTGTGAACCCAGATTCTCTGTGAGGACAGGACTCTCCCTGGATGAGAGCGGCTCAGAAGATCTTGGAGTCAGAATCAAGTGTTGTTTCTGTGATGGGTGAGCTGAGTCCATTAATCAGACCATTTGCCTCTGTCTGACTTTGGAGCACTGCTTCTTAGCTACTGGTGGCCTAGATCTTGCTTGGTTCTGCAGACTTGTAGCTTGAATTTTCCTCTCTGCCCTAACCTGCTATCTGGACTGAGTCCCTCTGTGGCTGAACCTCTGCCTCCTTACCTCTCCCAATCTCTCTGTCCTTAATCTTGGGCCATTCTGACACATAATATCAGTACACCTATCCATAATTCACCAGGCCATTCATTCATTTAGGAGGTACTGTTGTTCTGAACGGTTGACAACAGCCCAGAGAATGAAACAGATCAAACCCATGTTCTCATCCAGCTAATATGAGAGTTGAACTTGTCCTGCCACTTTTCCTTTCTATTCCCCGCTTCATCCTCACCCCCAAATCTGCTCTTCAACCAAGAATTTTTATACCGGAACTAGAGGACTTTCTAGGAAATATTTATCAAAATCTAAGTTTTTATGGTAAAAATGATATCCGTGTGGTCCAACAACTTTCAAGGGTCACCTGGGGAGTGTTGGATATGAGGCATGTTGTGGGACTGGAATTGCAGTAAACTGATGGAGGAAGACTGTTAAGACATGGAAGCCTGCAGGAATGAGATTAAGTCAGTTGGGTAATACTGACATGTCCTACTCAAGAGATGCTAGATCTTTGAGTTGCTTTCCTAAAGCAAGATGCTGGACTCCATTCCTGGTATGTTGACCCCAGCTTCTCTGGGACCAGAAAGGCGTCATTGTATCCATATCTTCTCTTCCATTTCCGCCTCTGATCTGTGTTGCCAGCCCAGTAAGTCCTGACTCCTGCGGACTCTGTCACCTGGGTACTCTTGGCTGCCATCTCCAAAAGGGACCTGGCCCGTGGGAGCCACTGCTGGACATCAGAGTGTAGGAGGACAGGAATATCAGGTGTTGGTGGTTCCCACCTCTGTCCCACTTCCTCCTGCAGTTCTGACGGTGACCACACCCGTCTTTGATAGCCGCTCCTCCCTGGGAGCCTCTCACCTCTCAGGCTCCCAGTGGAATCCCACACTCAGCTCTCAGTCCTCTTGCCCTTCAAGCCCAAGGGTGGTTAAGCTCTCTGTCTAGGCTTGTTACATCACCATTTTTTTGGTGGTTGTTGTTAATTTCCCCAAGCTAGCAGCACTTCTGTAAATAGTCCCTTCATTAAACACTTTCAGAACTCTAGCTGAGTGTGCCTTTCTCTCTCTCTCTCTTTTTTTTCCAAAATAATCAATCAAGCTAATATGGCATATTGCAATATACTTGGGATCAAAAGATATTGACTTTACATTTCCAGATATTTCAGTCTCTTCCCATTTCTTCTCCCCTTACTGCTCAGTAGGGTTACTCACTGACATTGGCAGATCAAAGTCCTAGGCTTGCCCCTAATATTAGGATTCTTCGACAGCTTGTTTTACATCGTAATAATTACTAGGGGCAATGAAATTTAATAAATACTGTTCTTCCCTGTCAGCCAGAGCTTTCCATCCAGATATGTTTACCGGTTTCCCCTGGAAGTTTGTTCATATTCACTAACAACTTTGTGTTTGCTTTTATACCCATGGAAGTCAGACTGTACCTAGATTTTGTGAGTTTGGGGATGATGAATCCTCTTAGATCCATTTAGGCTTTAGGTTGAGTTATTAATCTTAATATGTGTGGGATTGAAAAAAGGAACCCATTGTCATTACTAAAATAGTCTCTTTCTACCTAGAGTAGCCTCTGCAAAAATGTAATTGTCAGGTCAGCACTCTGTGGTTCTCTAAATCCAAGCCACCACTCACCTTGACGCACACCTGCTTACTTAATCTCTCTCTTAGCATATTCTCTTAATCAGGTCTGTCTTGCCAGCAATATTCTTTTGACCTTTTTTTTTTTAATTCTGTTTACTTTTTTCCATGAGAAAACAGAATCATGAGATACCTTGTCAGCAAATTCTATGAAGGTTGTTTTCAGACAAAATTGGTTTTGGCTGGGGAGATTATTTTTTTCCAGATAAGTATTTTAATTCTGCTGTACCCACATTTACAGTACAAGAATAGATGTGGGCATTGGTGGTTTGGTTTTCTAAGCTGTGTGTGAATTTCCGTAGTACAAGATGAGAAGAGATACTGCTAAATCGTATGCATCTCTCCTATTCAGGAGAGCCAGTATTTTGGGCTTCAGTGGGAAAAGTGAAGTCAAGACAAATGAATTTTTGTAGAATCTTGATGCTGGAAAAGATACCAAGGTCATCTTGTCCAGCCCCCACTCTCCCTGAAGAACCATCTTCCGTTGTTCCATAATATTATTGACGGGCTCTGCTCCAGCCTGAGGGAGAGCTCATTCCACCTCTCTTGTTAAGGCTTCCTTAAATTGAAACACAATCGGCCTCTTTTATCTAGCCACCCATTAATGGAAGGTCACCTTTCTAGAACATCATGAGTAATCCTGTGGCTCTTTCTCCCACAGGAAGGGTAGGGTAGCTCACAGAATGGAAATTACCTACCAGGGTTTCATTCTCCCAAGCTTTTCTTATTTAGACATTCCAGCTATGTAAACTGTACCTCACAAGGCATATTTCTCAGAACCCCTTGTGGCTCTTTGGTGTAGGGCCCCGTGTACCCCAGTCAGCAAACTTCTGTGCCCACAGGCTCATCACAGCCCAGTTTGGGGTTTTTCTTTTATTTTTTCCCTTTCTTTTCTTTTCCTTTCTTTTTTTTCTTTTCTTTCTCTCTCTCTCTCCCTCCATCCCTCCATCCATGCATCCCCGCCCTCCCTTTCTTTCTTTCTTTCTCTCTAAAATTCACATTTCAGTGGGTATAATTCACTTTCTTCCCAAGGCAGCTAATGCACCAGAAGTCCCACCAGCCCTAACCTGCATGTCTCTGTATACCCAGGGTGTGTGGGCACAGGTGCCCAGAGTCTCACTCCTCTGATCCCTGCCGTGTATAACTCTGTTCTGGCTAGCATTTCATTCTTCCTTTGCTGGTTCTTGAGCTCTGCCCTTGCCTGAGCTGGTTTACTTGTGGTCCTGATACTATGCTCAGCGCTTTTCAACCATCTTCCCTTTTCAGTCCCTTGATGGGTTTTCCAAATCACATGGGCCATCTAGAACTGAAAACTGGTGACCCTAGTAGTTTTGAGCCTCACCATGACTGAAACACACCTGTTATCTGACCCCCCCCCAAGCAGATTGGCCTGCTTTAGCTAGCAGCACCAGAGTAAACCAAGCCCCCTCCGATAGTTGTAGTCTATAATGTATGTTACTGACCATCTTTAGGGGAACATCTGTGGTTCTAGTTAAGAGCTCTGTTGTTGAATCTATCCGGCTTCAGTCTCAGCTTTACCATACCTTCACCCTGTGATCTTTCTTGGCTAAATTACTTTATCAAAAACCCCTGATGGTTTTAGGGGCACTTGGGTGGCTCAGTGGGTTAAGCATCTGCCTTCAGCTCAGGTCATGATCTCAGGGTCCTGGGACCAATCCCTGCATTGGGCTCTCTGCTCAATGGGGAGCCTGCCCCCCACCTCCCGCCTGCCTCTCTGCCTACTTGTGATCTCTGTCAAATAAATAAATAAACTCTTTAAATAAAAAACCCAAATGGGGTTTTAATAGTATTTACCTCATAGAACTGTTTTTAATGAAAAGATAATGCATGTGCAGCTTTTAGCTTTGGTAAAAAGCTAAATGGTAAACCCTCAGTAAATGCTTATTGTTGTCCATTTATCTGCCTGGGTCGTGACTTGCTCCCTTCCTTATTGCCCTCCCTAGTGAATCTGTTTGTTGCATATGGCAGTGCTTTTTCCTTATTTCTTGCGTTGTGGTTACCTCCATTCCCATGATATTAGCTTTTAGTGGTCTAGTAGTTAACAACTGCGTGATTTTTATTCTTCACAAAATATCGATCATGTATTCTCTTAGATAGGGGCCAACTCTTGGAGCTGCCTTGAAGTGATTTTTCACATGAACCACCCTCAGGCCAAGATGTAGAGCAGGTCGTTTTGATCTGATATTTATCAGGAAACCCCTTGCCTGTATTTATCAGTGTCCAGTTGGGTGAGCATGCCAGCTGTTCTTTTCAGTTTACCTGATCTGAGGGCCTCGCCCAAGCTGATGGTCAAGATGCAGAACAGCACAAGCCAGGGTCACCCACCACCAGAGTAATTTGATGACCCTCCCTTAGGAAGAGCATAGCAAAATGTCCCCTCTATCAGCACCATCTTTGAGAAGGATTCTTTGAAATTTAAGGTATTATTCTCTTAAGCCTTCACTCTAAAAGGCACATTTACTCATTCATCTTTTTTGTTCATTTATTCATGCAGTGTTCTTTGAGTATCTGTGAAGTGTTATGACCTCACTGGGAATTCAAAGTTGAAGATTTGGTACCTGCCCACAAGTGGGCTTTTGCTTTGTGCTTCTCCAAGTGCTGAGTCACAAGGAGTCCCTTGGTACCCTGGGGTCAGCCCCTGGAGAAGGGCCAGCCAAATGACTGGAGGCAAAGAGAGGGGTGTTCCTAGAGGCAGCAGTTCTCAAAGTGAACCTTGTGGGGTGAATAAAGGTTAGACCAAGAAGGTCGAGAGATGAAAGGAGTCATAATAAGTTATTGGCTGTATGTCTTAGTCATTCGGGCTGCTCTCACAAAACACCACAGACTAAGTGGCTTATAAACAACAATAATTTATTTGTCACAGTTGTGGAGGCTAGAAGTCTAAGATCAAGGCACTGTCAGATTCAGCATTTGCTGACAGGTTGCTTTCTGGTTCGCAGACAGCCATCATTTCACTGGGTCCTCACAAGGTAGGAGAGGTGAGGGAATGTTCTGGGCACTAGCCCCATTCATGAGGGTTCCACCCTTATGACCTAACCACCTCCCAAAGGCTCACCTCCAGACACTGTCACACTAGGAGTCAGGATTCAGCCTAGGAATTTCGGTGGGGGAGGGGCACATTCAGTCCATAGAAAATGCCTTCTTATAAGTAAGTTAGCATCTTCAGATACTGTTTTCATGAGCTTGAGGGAAAACAGCATTGCAGTTTGTGCGACTTCTTGATCGCCACAGCATCACGCCACATGAGTCTTTGCATTCTCCATTTGAAAGGTTCTCTAGTGCTGCCCCTTTCAGGCTGGTTTGGTGATGAGCACAAGGCCGTGTGAGTTGCTGAAGATCCTGGTTGGGGCCAAGCAGGAGGGGGAGGATAGAGGATACAAAATAAACATCTTGGCCAGTTCACAGTTTAGCCCACATTTTGACCTGTTCATATCCACTCCCTTTTTATATCCCCTAGACCAAGGGGCAGTACTGTTTAGTGAATGCCTTCCTGATGCTGTCCTGCTTACATGGCTTCTTATATATTAGTTGCATAGGAGCTTGGTTTCGTAGATGGAATAAATAATTATAACACTAAAGTTCAAAGCACAGTTAGCTCTTATGATGAGCACTGTAATAGGAAAGTGACAAAATGGAGGGTGAGGGAAGCCTTGCAGTGAGAATAACCTTTGAGCCCTGCAACATGGAATTCTGCCTTTTTGAGGCAATTCACTCCCTCTCTTGCTTGTTCATTAATTGGTATGTACAGTAAACCTTTATCAAGTGAATATCATGTGCCCTGAGCTGTGTGTTAGAGAGATAGAAGGCACAGTCCCTCCTCTCAAGATGGCGTCATTTAGTGGAGAACACCGAGAGCAAATGAATAGAGGTCACTGTGATGGGTGTCGTGATCAGGTTCTTTGGGCATCTCGTCTGAATGGAAGGTGTTAGTGGCAGGACTTGGAAAGCAGTTTTCTTAGGTGAGATGATAAGTAAAAGTTCCATCATATGGAATGGTTTGCACTTCTTGGTATTCATAGACTTCAGTGAGTCTGACGAGTCTGGACTTTACCTAGAAAAATGTGCTTACACATAAAAATTTTAGATACTTTCAGAGGGTTCTCTGAATCCCTAAAGCCCCTCCATGAACCCCCAGTTAAGCACTCTTGTAAGAGTTTATGCTCATAGAGCAGCAGGGACACGATGCCATAGAGAATATAGATGGCTGCTTTATGTGAGTATTTGGAGAGGAATGTTTTCCATTATCTGTGATAATGGAAAAATCAAACAAGTAGTTGTGACAACTCCACGAGGCCTGAGAAATCCCTTAGTAATCACTTTTTTTGCTAGTGCTGGTGAGAAGTGAAAATATAAATACAGTCAGAAACTTGGTTCGGGATAATACAAATTAAGACCTGCTCAACTGTGAGCATCGATTCTTCACCTTATTTTTTGAAAATCCATAGTTTTATTATTAGGTATTTTCACCCTAAAAATAAAAGTCTTTCATGTGAATAAATGAAAGAAAAGAAGTTTGATTTAGAAGTACAAAAGCTGATCATGATCACTGAAGTTAATCTAAAGTAAGTCAAAGGTACTGGTTCTGTATAATTCATTCAGAATTGACAGTCAAGATAGCAGTATAGCCAGAAAAAGGAAATAAATAAGAGCTGCCTACCCAAAAAATGGCACAAAGACGAGGAACAGGGTGAATTTGAAAGCCTGCCTCTGTCTTCCTGGCCCTGATGGGCTCTCTTCAGTGGTCCTTTGATTCTGTGACCCATCAACCTTTCCCTGTTGGCATTTATTGCCCCCACCACACACACACCATTTCAGCTGAGGACACCTGTTTTGGTTTTGCATTTCCCCTCCTTCCCACCTCCCCATTTATCCTAAATCACATCCCATAGGCAAAGCTGGGAAGACTCCATCTGGTCCAGCTTTCAGTGTTTCTCCTTCTTCCCTTCAGGAGCTTAGGGAAAGAACTGCTTTCTGCAGATCTGGAGGCTCATGTATGTTTTGGGAAGAGATGGGAATTTTCACTGACATGTAAAAAGCAGGGCTGAACACCCTAGGCAAGGGCATGGAGGAGTGTGGTTCCTTCGGGAATACACCCTGTGCCCCTCATCACCTACCATACCATGGTCACACCTGCAGAAGCCGCTTCTCTCCCGAGGCCCGTGCTCCCTGCTCAGGTCATCTTTCCTTCCCTCCAGATGCTGTTCTGCTTGCTGCAGAAGCTTTATTATCTATCTCTGACTTTATCATCCTTTGAGCCCCGTTTCCCGCAGTCACTTTCAGAAACATCCCTTTGTGTGACTTTCTCATCACCCTAACAAGGAAATGCTGTGTGTGTGTGTGTGTGTGTGTGTGTGTGTGTGTGTTGTTGACTCCAGTGACCACCATTTCCATGCCCCTCCATACCAGTGCCAAGGCAGCATCCTCTAACTGTTGTCAGTGTCCTCTAGCCAGAGGTCCCCCGGGACACACCTGTAGTTGGACAAGCTGGGTCTGCTGCCCGTTGCTGAGGGGAAGACCTCACACTTTGGGGAGCCATGGAACCGATCAGAATGAGAGGTGCTAGGACAAAGGACCCCTAGGACTTGGGTTTGTGTCCAGTGATTAGGGGGAGGGTTTAAAGAGGCAGGGCTTTGCTGTCAGGAAATGGGGTAACTCTGACTCGCTGTAATGAGTCTTACCGGCGGGGAAGGCAGACCAGAGCAAAACTGAAATGCAGTTGGGAAAGCAGCAGCAGCTGCTCATTACCTGGGCTTTTTGGTATCTTCTGGCTTGGCCAACATTCGTGCTTCGTCTGTGTTCAGGTGTGATTACCGTGTGGCTGTGTGTCTCTCTTGTTCCATTGCGATCACAGATTGGCCTTTCTGATGCTGACTTTCCGCACAGTTGCTGATGCTCCCAGGACAAGCCCAGCCTAGCAGTGGGGGCCAGGCCAGCTTGCGAGTGCCAGGGGCTTCACCAGTCCAAACTGTTCCACTTAACGTATTTGCCTTCTTGGTCTAAGCTTGTGCCTGCTTCCTCGTCCACCCCCTGCCAGCCCCCTTAGCTCCTGTGGGGCCTCAGCCCCTCCATGTTGTCCCAGTTTCTCAACAACTTCTCAGCTCACTGCTTTCCCTAGCCAGACAGACCCTGTGTGGTGAGGAGCGACGTTCCTTGGTATGCGGACAGCCACCCAGAAGCCCTCCCCTTGTCACCTCCTGTGGTTGCCTTTGCCAGCCCCTTCTTCTGGGTGGGCCCCATCAGACACTGTTCCCCTCTAAGGTTTGTGAGCCCTTCAGCAGAAAGACATACAACCATCAGTGTGTGTTTCTGCCCTCAGCAGTCCACAGAGCTGCCTAGCAATGCTCTTTTTCATAACTTGTTTATCCCCTGTTGTACCCCTAGAAGCCGTGTGTTCACCATCTTCACCCCGAACCCCCTCCTTCCAGAAGGTCATCTCAATCCCCCCTCTACTAAGAAGGCAGAGCCATCTCATAGCCTCTACTGTGGCTTCCTTATTTTCCCTTCTTTATTTTTTTCTAAGTCTCCACCCATCCTCCTTCCCTTGAACCTCTCTGAGGGAAAGAAATGTTCATCCTTGTCTAGCCTGCCCTCTCCATTTTGTTCCCGACCTTGTCCCCTCTTCTCAGTAGCTGCCTTCCCCAGCCCTACAACCCCTGCAATGTGACCCCTTCCCTTCACAATGCAATTCCAGAAAGTGGTTTTCTCTGTCTGTGGACTCCCTCCCCGTTCAGTCACACCTTAGCCGTTCTCTTCACACCCCCGGACCAAAGGGAGCTCATCATCTCTTTTTCTTAAACTTAATCTCTGTAAACACTACAGCAACAGACTAGCATTTTCCTTGAATCTCTTGAGACTCTCCCCTCTAGATTCTCCTGACCCATCTTGGTTTTACTTCTTCATCATCCCAAGACTCTGACCCTCTACCTATTCCCCAACTTCCTGTGGGTTTTTTCCTTCCCCTATACCCATCTTTGTAGTTTCCTTTCTCTCCTGTTTCCTCCTAACAATCTCAGCCATTCCCAAAACTTGAATAATTGACAAATTTTTCTCTGCCCTGGTCCTCTGTGAGAAGCCGAGTTCATTATTTCTAACTGCCTGCTGTGTATCTATAGCATGATAGATTATCGGTACTAAACTGTCACTTATCTGAAACTAAATTCATCAGTCTTGCCAGAACCAGAGTCTCTGTATGTTTTTGTCCCATTTCATGGCATTCCCATCTCTGTCACACAGTCATCTTAACCCTCATATCCCATGGGTTCTGCCTTTGCATTGTCTCTCCCATTTGGCCTCATCTGAGGGTGCCTGCCGAGTTGCAGTTATGTTGTTAGGGAGCCTATTAACTTGTTAGTTAAGGGCAATGGACTTGTCTTACTCTGCTTGTCACTCGGTGTCCAGCTCAGTACCTCTTTATCCATGGACACCATCACTGGTTGTTGAGTGAACGACTATAAATTAAGCATTTTAATGCTTTGCTTGCTCTTCATGAACTATTTGTCATTGAACAATTTTCCATCATGAGAGCTCTAAATACTTTCATTCTTCACCAAGCAAGCACCAGCACAAAGTTTCATGCTCAGAACCCCAACCATGGTACTTCTGCTCTTTTTCAGGAAGAGAAATTAGGTGAGTGTGTGTGGGTCGTGAAGCACTCACCTGACCTTCCTTGTTGAAAGACAGAATACCTAGGACTATTATAATTTCATGGCATTTTTAGATCACTTACATCTCCCTTTATACATCGATTTTTCTGCTTTTTCTTTTCTTTATTTTTTAACAGGTTTTCAAAATGGAAACGATCACTATGACATAAGATGCTATTGATAGTACATCAATATGATTCAGCTGTTTCCCTGCCCAGCAGAGTGTGGCTGCTGTCTGCACAGCCTTGTAATACATATTAGTTACACAGACATTAGGGAAACCCTTCCCATCCATATGTATGTGCGTGGCCCATGGGAGTTAATAACGCCATATATCACGTGCATGTAGAATGTAAAATGTACTTCACAATGACAGCAGGCGCATAGAAAATGAATATTGGCTTACGATGAGAGGAAAACCAGGGAAGGATTTTTGTCCTTTCAAATCCACTGTTGAGTGAATTATTCGTTTCTGTGTCTCAGTATCCCAGACCCACATTCTGCCTTTTTTTTTTTTTTTTTTTTTTTTTGGTCAATATACGCCCCTCTCTCCAGCCACCTTATTTCACTTCAACTACACAGATAACAAAAGGACCCCTTTGGAGAAATGAAAGATAGCAATTACACATTGGTATTCATGTTACAGGAGTCACACTGCCGTCCTCAGGGAGTTGAACAATGAATATCCAACATTAATTGCCACAGTAACTGAGCATCTGACCTTGCTGAAATGTAATACACCAGTTTTACATAGTAAAATTATTTGCCACTAAAAGATTTTTTAAATTATCATAAAATTACATTGTTGTTTCGAGTGAGTAATAATTTTTATTTTTGTCTCTACATTTTCTTGGGAGTCAGGACATCAGCAGTTGCAAGCATAATTTTATCACCAATTTGGTTGACAATTATGGAAAGATTAGTCCCTTTGTATTCTTAGTAAAGATGGATAAAATACATGGACATCCCTGGTAGATCTATGGAACTGATTAAGAATGTACAATGGACGTAGTACATTTTACCCATTGAGGAGAATAATACTCTTTTTTTTTTTTCTTTAATATTTGCACCTAATTATCAGTTGGATTTTCTGCCTGTGGCAGAAACATGCTAGGACCTCTGGGGCATGTTTCCCTTTTGAAAGAACTGATACCATTTTTAAGGTGAAGCCTACCTAGTGTCAACTTTTCTTGCCTTCATCTTTTGCCCAAATTCTCAGACATATAGAAGCTAGCTTTTCTTACTTGCATTTCACAGGTTTCCCCCCCCCCTCCCCCCGGGGCTACCTTACCCTTCCTGGGTGTCACACACTGGTAGAATTTCACACTCTATCCTCTGGAAGTGTTCATCACTCAGGGTCAGCCTCCACACTGCTGGGTCAGCAGTGAGCTGGACTCCAACAGAGCTACGTCAGCGGGCCACACTAGCTCTGGGCCGTGGAAGCTGTGTGTGCAGAAATGAATGATTGTTCAGCCTGCTCTCCTTTTTAAAAGAGACTGAGGTGAAGAAAGTCAGTGCACTCACCCACGACATGCGAATTTCAGCCCGGATGAGATTCTAACTAGAGATCCATTTTTGCTTGTATTCTGGCAAAACTGGGATAGGATAAATTTGAAGTCCATCTTCTGTCTGGGGGGGTGGGGGTTGGGAAGAATGAACTGAGTGATAGAATGGGTAGCTTTTTGCCCACCTTCTAAAGTCGGGCTATGAAAAATACTTAATATGGCTTGCTCATTGTTTTAGTGTTTTAAATGATTTATGACTTTCCAGTTTTAATACAGTGAATATTTAATAAGCATTAACAAGATAAGAGAGAATACATATGCAATGAGCATGTTGTGTCTTTTGAAACTTTTGAGCTTTGGATGCCTTGATTCAAATCACTCAAGTAGTTTAAATGCAAGCTCTCCGAATCCCAGCCCCTCTTTATTTATTTCTTCCCATTTCCTTGACAGTATTTATGTCTTCCTAATACTTGTCTGTGCCTGTAGAATCTGAGCCCAGACAGTCTACCATCAAAGAGAGACTCTTGCCCTGACTCCTCCTTTTTTTCAGGATCTTTGAAGAAATCCTGGTGGACAGCGACTTGAGAAAACGCGGCTTCAGTTTGGCCCCTGTTGGAGGGGCTGGGGTTTGTTTGGTTTTGTTCTTGTGTTTGTTGGCGGGTTTGTCTAATTTTCTCTCCCCGTTGTGTCCCGTCCGCTGCCCCCTGCCCCCCACGAGAGCAGGATGACGAAGTGGCAACCGTTGAGGTGAAGGAGCAGGAGCGGAACGTCCTCGTGCTGAAGAGGGTGCAGAGCTGCAGCCCGGCCCCCCCAGCCGGCGGCGCCGAGCGGGATTGGAGGTGAGTTGGCCCCGCGGCGCGCGCCCCGCTCTCCTCGGCCCTGCCCGCCTCCCCTTCTCTCGCTCCGTCCCCCTCGCTCCCGCTGCCTGGCGGCCCTCCCTCCCCCCTCTTCTCTCCGCCTCTCGAGCGTTCTAGCTGACTGCAGAGCTCTTGGCAGCCAGATGGACTCAGTTCCCGGCGAAAGGACAGACATGGCAAGATCTTTGCGCTCTTAGGGGATGCCTTTGTTGGTAGCCGTTCACAATGGGCAGCTCCCGGCTGAGGGTTTTGGACCCTCAGCTAGAGAGGAAGGAATCCGCCGCGCTCTCGGACCGAGAGCTGCCCCTGCCTACCTTCGATGTGCCTTATTTCAAATACATTGACGAGGAGGACGAGGACGATGAATGGAGCAGCCGCTCGCAGTCTTCCACCGAGGATGACTCGGTGGACTCTCTGCTCTCTGACAGATACGTGGTCGTGTCCGGGACCCCTGAGAAGATACTGGAGCACCTTCTGAATGACTTGCACCTGGAAGAAGTCCAGGACAAAGAAACAGGTAAGGGCAGCGGGTGTCTCCAGCTTCCAGACCCACCGCGGCGCCCGCTCTTGTCAGTTCGCACAGGGGCAAGGCTCCCGCAGCAGCCCAAACCGGCACGGGCAGAAAGAGCGGTTTGCTCTGTGCACCTCCCCGCTTGGCCTCGTGCTGTTTTGTTGCAATCCAGTAAATGGACACATGGAGACCCACGCAGTTGCCTGGGAAGTCGCAGTACAAAGAAAGCCGTAGGAAGGCAGATGTTCTTGTGTCTTTGGCAGTTTTTACCAAATCTCACCTAAAGGCAGTTGGCAAGAGGTTAGCGTTATAATAGCCAGTGTTCTCTGGGAAGAAATACAAGGGAGGAGCATTCACCTGGCCTGTGGGAAGCCTTGAGCTGAGGGGAGCAGCCTCCCTGCGGAAATGTCAACAATTAATGCAACTACTCAGCAACTGTCAGGGTAGCAGCAACTTCTTCCTTTTTCCAGGTGGTTTACAAACTGCTCAGAGCAAGCTCGGCTGTGCAGAATATCCTACTCGTAGCTTTGCAGACCAGAAACTATAATTCACTGAAGTCTTACTGATCAGACTTCTTGTCCTTTCTAGCTAATCTGGGAGCCAAGTACCCATTTAACTTTGTCACCCTTGCACTTTGGGAAACAGTACCATTGCGTGTACAGAACACCCTAACTATGCTTCATCACCAAAGGGCAAGTACTTACTTCTCTTCACCAGAATTTGTCATTTGTTCCAGCATAGAACAATCATTCCAGTGAATGGGCCTCTGGCTGCAGCCTCGATTCTGTAACTTGATATCCTGACTAAAATGTGCTGTTTGCTGCTATCAGAGCACCTGTGTTCGTGGGTTGAATTCCTACAGAGTAAGACCTTAGGTTTTTTTCCTCATAGGAAGGATTATGAAATGACTGTGTAGGTGGGAGCAAGTTTCCTTGGGTCCCGGTAGGTTTTTGTCTGAATCTAATTGATATCTGACTCTAAATTGCATTTTAAGGACGTGAAGAGAAACGAAGTTGTGTGAAATATGTAGATGGGCTAAAAAAAAAAAAAAAAAAAGAAGGAAAATGACTCATTTCCATATCCTACAGTAATGTTATACTTTTTTTTAAGGGTTTTTTTTTTTAAAGATTTTATTTATTTATTTGACAGACAGAGATTACAAGTAGGCAGAGAGGCAGGCAGAGAGAGAGAGAGAGAGGAGGAAGCAGGCTCCCTGCTGAGCAGAGAGCCCGATGCGGGGGCTTGATCCCAGGACCCTGGGATCACGACCTGAGCTGAAGGCAGAGGCTTTAACCCACTGAGCCACCCACGTGCCCCAGTAATGTCATACTTTGATCTCAAAAATCAAATAGATACTTTATTTTGTACAAGTTGGGGTGGGGTAAATCAGTAGCTATCATTTATACACAGCCTAAAAGAAAAACATTCTCATGGCGTTTGCTGGGTTGTTTTTGTATGTCTTGTTGGTTAGTATTTCATGCATTTGAGCACTATTCCCATATTCTGCTTCATCAGATATAATCATCATGGAACCAGGCATCATTTTCCATGTACTGATTACCAGGCTGCTTTACACAGGTGGTTTGGACTAGATTACAGGCAAATAAATAATCTGCTGCAAAGGGGACACCTTTCAATGTGGATAGATGTTTCGGGGGATTAAATGCTTGCTGCTTCTTAACAGCGCCACAGTTCTGGTCTGTGATGTGAGACTCTGTCTAGATCATGTGAGTAAGTATAAAAATTATTAAAGCCAGTATTAGGCCTAACTTGATTTCTTCTTTTCTTTGTAATTGTTGGTGGTTTTTTGAGAAAGATGGCCTAATGCCCATGACAGGTTCCCACTATCTATCTAACACTGGGAATGAAAAGTCTCTCGGATGACTGTACTAATGCCAGGAATTGCCTGCTGCTGGAAACAGTGTTGTGCACGGTGTCTAGTGACTGTTAGACCTTGCCTGGGACCACATATGTCACTCTAGCCCAGTGCCCAGCAAAGCAAAGCAGCCCAGAGCTCAGTGGTTTGCCCTCAGCAGGGCAGGAGGAGGCCTCTTGGGGTCAGCCTCCCTCATTCCTACTCATTTCCTCAGAGTTTTCAGAGGGTGCATGAAACTTCGGGTTTTTGTAGTGATACTTGAAAGAAAACATGGTAGCAACTTTCCCTGTGATTAACAGAGAGCTTGAGGAAAAGGAAGAGTCAAATGTAGAGAGAGATTGATGGGTACGTAATAGGGAGGCATAAGTGAAGTCACGTGTGATTCTCCAAAACGTCACATTCCAACACTTGGAGAAGACACAACAGAAAAGCTGCCGTGTGGTTTTTGTTGCCAAAATAAAAAGATATATCATGTATGTAACAGTAAAATGAATTCCTTGGGCACCTTGAGGAAAAGAGGGTTGTTAGTTTGTTCTAGTTTGAATACTAAATGAACCACATATTTAAAGGAATTGAAGGCCCCTTGTTACCAACAGAGGTGAGTTCTCGTTCTTCATTTCGGTCAGGCCAGCAACCCTCATTATAAAAGGCCTATGTGTGCAAGAGCCTAATAGCATCGTATAAACATATGGAAGACAGATGGAGGAAAATGAGACGGGGCCGCAATAAAAGTATAGAGCAGCGTTTTTATGTTCTCAAGCACCCCTTTTAGGGAGCGGGAGCCATATGGGGCTGGCTGGAGCCATCTGGTGGTGGTCCACATGGCCCCGACTACAGTGGGGAAGAAAGGGTACATGGGAGGCTGTAAGTGCTCCCGTGGACCAGTATGAGCCTGTTCTGGGTTGTTACATTCCTGTGCCCACCAGAGGCGAGGGAAAATAATGGAGCAAGAGATGTGAGTCATTTCCCATCTCTTTCCCACAAAAGTCACTTAGTTGTGAAAATGGAAGTACAAGGCCCGATAGAAGAGACCTTCTGTGCTCACAGAGGAGCGTTGAAGTGATGACTCATCAATAGGGACGTGCAAGTGGAAAAACGTTGACTTAATTGAATGCAATAAGAAGGAGAATGCCAGAGCTATTGACATAATGGAATCCTGTTGCCACCTGAATCAAGAAGCGAAAACAACCGTTCCTACGGTATTCTGTCACCAAGTCAAGCTGAGCTTTAAAAACAATAATATTAGAGATGCTTAAGAGCAACCTACTAATGGTTTTCCCAAGTGATTCGATGCACACAACGAATGCCCTGTGTGTTTTCATCATCCCCTGTAGGCATACCTTTCCTCCCTTGTAGGACCTGGCACAAGGAGTCTTTCTAGGAATAGCTGTAGAATGAGTGAATGCATGAAAGAGTGAGTGAGTGATTCTTCATTGTTTCAAATGGAAAAACTATCTGAGTCTGTCTGCTGGTTATCTATGAGCATGGATCGTGATTGAAACAGCTTTCAAAGGTGACCTTTTCTGTCAAGGTTCAGGTTCTGGCTTACACCTTTGGGATGGTAGAGAAAAATCAAGCAGCTCTGTCTTTCATCTTCCCAGATGTAGGGGAGACGTTGTTGAGTACTCCCAGCCCAGGAGAATTACAAAGCAGGCAAGGAGAAAGAAAAACAAGGAGTTGTGAGTAGAGGAGCTGGAGGGAGGGACAAGTGAGTTGCCTCCAGCCAGCCCTGGTCTTCGGGGTCTTCCGGGGGCTCCTGCTCCGATTTAACTCTTCCCGCTCCGCTCCGTGGAAAGGATAGAGTATGTTTTCTTAACCCACTGAGCCACCCAGGCGCCCCTAGAGTATGTTTTCTTTAGGGCTGCTGTTGTTGGGAATAGTAACTTCTGGTTCAAAGCAATGGCAGGAGGGTTAGGGGGATTATGTATTGGATGGATTTCATAGGGGAAAACCTTCTTACTGATTTTTCCCTCTGAAGCCGCGTTATGACAGGTCCATCTTAGGGAGAACCCAGGAGGAAACACATTATCGGCTGGCCTCTTTTCCCCCCATTTTCCTATTCTTTATTCATACTTTCAAAGCAAATGTGCTTAAGGGTGTGGGTTTTTAAGAAAAGCAAATGAAGAAAGAATAGGATAACAGGAATAGGTAAAGCCAAATGGCTCATTCTTATTAAGCTTGACCTGCTTTCTTCAAGGTGTGGCTGGTTTTGATAATCAGGTGGCTGTCCTTCAGCACATTCTGTGGATGGGACTCGGGGTGAAAGCGCCTACTGTGATCACGTGTTACTGGTCGGCTTTCAGCAGCCCCTCATAGGGTGAGCATATCATTGAGAAACTGGGTCCTTTACCCTTGAAACAAGGCAACGACCTCTGTGAATGTACCTGCCTTACATCATAGGGGTGTCTCACTCCATTGGTAGAGTTCAAAGGTTAACCTCGGTTGCCAGCTTACTGGTGGCTTTTCTAGAGTATTACACTGACAGAACCTTGAGGAAAGAAAGGACAGGCACTGGTTTTTATGAACTACTCTGTCTTCTTCCCAGTTAGCACCAAGCCTGTCCTATGTGCTAGGTGCATGTTTCTTGTGAAGAAAAATTAAGAAAGGTTTTTCCCTGGTCATTGGAAAGACAGAAGACAACTTAGGTAAACTTCTACCTTGATCTCTTTGCCTTTTAGGATTTCTAGAAAGATGTTTGGCATTTCTGTCCCAGACTTCCTCTTGTAGGTGGCAAAGACCTCAATGACCATGTAGCAGCTTAGCTTGTGCAAGCTAAACATCATTGAGGCTAGACCCAGAAAATTTTTAAGATGGTGGTAAATCACTCTGTGGTTTTGAGCAACTCAGATGCATCTAAAATTATCTTGTACGTATCTTTTGTTTTTATTTTTATAATGTCCTATAACAAATAGACCAGTGGATCTTACACACTAGGGGCACATGGGGCACTTTTTAAAAATACAATGCCTGGGTCCCACTCTGGAGGTTCATATTCAGTTGACCTGAGATGGGATCTAAGCCTTCTGGGCTTTAAAAGCTCCCAGGTGATGCTCATATGCAGCCAGATGTGAGAGCCACAGAAACAGAACATTGACCTTGTCTCATCTACCTTCCTCCAACTTTTTAAGATTTATTCCAAATTTCTAAGAGTTGCAAATATAGATCTGCCTTGGAGAGTTAGGGGCATCAGTTCCCTTTTCCTCCACCTCCCCTGTATCCCCCACCTCCTCTCCAGGGCTTCATGTCCACTGGTCAGCCTCATCCACTGGTCCCTGCCTCTGTAGCCTGAGTTCACAATTTACACACCTGCACTGGTCCACCCCTTGAAATCATTTTGAAAAGAAACTATCAGAGGAGACAGAGGTACTGGACACACAGCTGTTGAATTTCTCAACTCTTGGAATGAGGAGGGGTGATATATAGTGAACAAAACCCATTTGGATTTTTGCTAGGGTTCTGTCTTGCCATAAAAATCCCTGGGTGGCCCTTGGGTCTCACAGCCAAGACGCCTACTTCTGCAAGAAATCGGACTTTAAGAAAGGAGAAAATTCACATAGCAGAGGAGAAAAGGAATGGAAATAAGATTCTGAGGTCTTGGGTCCCAGATCTGGGCTCCAGTAATAAACCAGCCTGAGACGTTAAGCAAGTCATACAAACAATCTTTGGATTGTCTTTCATCGCTAAAAC
Organism: Mustela nigripes; assembly: GCF_022355385.1. Classification (NCBI taxonomy): domain Eukaryota; kingdom Metazoa; phylum Chordata; class Mammalia; order Carnivora; family Mustelidae; genus Mustela; species Mustela nigripes. The sequence goes on from NC_081560.1 coordinate 52,896,342, forward strand.
ACCTTGATTCAAAGGGATCTACATCAACCTCTTTCCAAATGTCACACAGCCATGAAATTCTAGATCGGGAGGAGAGACCCTAGAATTCATGTAGACAGTTGCCAGAAACTTGTGGTCATTTTATGCTGAAATCACCATCACTTAGCCATTGCATAAGGACATTGGCTATTCAGTCTACCTTTGTATTACTTATGTTACTGCTGCATTTCTTTGGAATCATAGGGCAGTTAGAATGTTGATGGAGGAGGAAGCTTGGAAACCACTGTTTAGTGGCCATACCTGGTGATGATTTATGCGTGTTCGTGTATAACTTTGTTCATTGGGAAACTTCTTAAGCTCTTTGAGAAATTATGTTATAACATTTCCAAAGAATGGCTTTGATTTATCACCTACTAGTAAAATCCATTTACCAAATTATATTACCAAGCCATCTTGGGATATTCAGAAAGAGTCTGTTGCCAAGGAAAAGTGGCAGTTTTCCCCCAGTGGTGAAAGATACTGCATCATATCTCTTATACTAGCCATCCCCCTGTAATTTCTTTACTTTTAACTTTATACACTGCTTATAGGATAAAATACAACTGTGCATTTTTAATTACTCAGCATCTGTATGAATACCTTAGAAAATAAAATTTCTTCTTTCCACAAATATCTTTAACACTTCTCTGTCCTACATGTGGGGATACAGTTGTAAACAAAAGAAACTCCTTACCTTCTTGGGGCATATATTCCAGTGGAGGAATTCAAAAATTCCAAAAGGAGAAGTAGGAAAACAGTATATATTAAATGCTAATCATTATAAGCACTCTTTTATGATAGCTATATCCACATGTCTTTAAAAATAAGCTAGAGGAGGGATGCCTGGGTGGCTCAGGTCATGATCCCCAGGGTCCTGGGATTGAGTCCCGCATCGGGCTCCTTGCTCAGCAGGGAGACTGTTTCTCCTTCTGCCTGCTGCTTCCCCTGCTTTGCTCTTCCTCTCTCTGACAAATAAATGAATTAAATATTTTAAAAAGTAAGCTGGAGGATATTTTAATGTATTTAAAGTATTTTCAAGGTGCCCCTGGGTGGCTCAGTTGGTTAAGTGTCTGACTCTTGATCTCAGGGTTGTGAGTTTAAGCTCCACCTTGGGCTCCATGCTGGGCTGGAACCCCCCTTAAAAAAAAAAAAAAAGATATTTTCAGGAATTAACATGAAACTGTATGCAGCAAAGTTCAGAACAAAAGGAAACAGACTTAATTGAAGAAAAAAAAAAAGAAAGAAAAGAAATTTGAAGTAGGTATAGGCATCCCTGGCTTACTAGCTAGGACTCTAAGCCATAGAATCCGCACCCATGGAAATGTTTCATATCAGGCTTTAACCCTCTTGACCTGTGAGAACAACTTTTTCATAGGCAAATACCTAGACTAAGTTGTCGTTTGAGGTCTTTTTAAGCTTTATGAAACCACCACTTTTAAGTAACCGTTCATTTTGCTTGCAGACATGCTTTAATAAAAAAGTCAACAGCAGCCCAATTCATTAGCACCAAGTGCAGCTGCCCTGCGTACGCCTCAGACCGCAGCACTGCTGCTCGGAGAAGACTGACTTCTCCAGGTGGAGCAAAGGCTTGAAATAGCTGTCCATGGTGACAGTGGAAACCCCAGAGTGCTGTCGAGAGAGCTGGAAGTGCAAGTGCTTACGTTAGAATGTAGTCCGTGCTCTGCGGTACAGTCTTTGTACTGTGGGTTTGGTTTGCTCTGATTTGATTTGGTTTTCTGGCAGTGCCTTTCGCTTCCCTCCCTCTTACTGTTGCAGAGAATGTCATGTATTTGCCGACCATAACGGAACACTTAATTTTGACAAATGATGAGGGATTAGAACTGTATAGAACTTGTCTTCTCGATTGCCTCATTGATGAAAGCAGAGGACTTGGCCACATGTTGTTGGAGGCCCCGTCCAGATCTGACAGCCAGGATTTGAAGGTTACTCAAGATTCCCCTCCATTTATCCAACCTTCCTTACCATTTGATGCATTTTAGTACAGGATAATTGTCCCCATCTAATGGACCTAGAAGCTAAGGTAGAAGTTATCTAAACTGCTTCAGAGATAGAATGATCATTTGAAACTGGAAATGAACTCGGGTATATCCCTAGCTTTTTCCCGGAGATCATTTTTTCCCCCTTAGTGACTAGAGTCATGGATAAAAGGCCTAATTGAAGTAAAAACCTACTATTCAACTCCAGCTATCAACCCCAAATCAGGTGCTTCCACAGCTGCTTAAGAGTGCTCTAATCTTGCACAAAGGCCTGCTTCCAGGTTTCCAGCTGTGAGCTGCATGGCCCCTAGGCCATCCGCCTGCTTCTGAGAGGTTACAAAAAGAAGGGGTGTGGAGGAAGATGTCCTAGTACAGGCGGGTGCAGTCAGCCTGCTCACAGGAGGAATGATTAAAAATCAGATTTTGCTGTGGATTTCATTTGAGGTGTTCATCATCTGGACTAATCTATTCCCACCACCTTTAGACATGTGATAGTATGTATGATAACAAGGGAATTGATGCTTTTATGCTGCCAGTAGATTGTGGGTTAATTAATACCCTTGTTGGTAATGAAGCAAGGTGAAATGAAGTGAGACAGAGCTGAAGCATAAGGTCATTAACATACATTGATTAATAATGGAAATGTGGACGTTTTCATTACCGTATAACCAATGGGCAAAGGCAGGTGTGTAATGCATGAGGCTATGAGTAGGAGGACAGCATACTTTGCGGGCACACAATCCTTGTTGAGAATGCATTTCTTTTAATTGCATCATTTTCATGTTGAATCCACATGACCTCTTCTAATACTTGAGGTTCAACTATAAGTCCAGAGCATACCAGAGACAAACCAAAGTATTGTAGGACTATGGAAAGTTAACTTCCAGAGGATCTGAAGATTAAAAAGGGAAAATAAGATGCACAAGGAGCAAGATTTACCTGAGAAATGAACTCTTAAGCCTTTTGACTGTAAGAATGTTGAAAATCTTGGACATCTGGACAAGTTTCTAGACTTCGTTTTAGAAATTTGGTATTTTTAAGATATTTTAAGAAACAAATCAACTACTTTCTGATGGTTTGAGTGAAGGCCTTGTCCTAGAGCCTGGAGGTGAGACAGAGGGTCTTTGAGGGTCCCCTTCACACTGTATGCTATATGAAATTCACATGTGACTATTGTCTCTATGTAGCCAGTCCTAGTGCTGATGTCCTCAACCCATGAACCAGGAGGGATTTTCCGTGTAAACTGCAGAACGGGGTGGAGATGAATGGTTTTTCTCCTTCATTTACCTTTGCACATTTTATTTACTTTATTTCCTTTATTTGCATTTTATCTGCTTTCCCTTCACCTCAAATGACACATTGTTAGGAAACAGGAATTTCTTTATAGTTCAGTAAATTTCTAATTTCCTCGAATGGCTGGAGAAAAATTTATTACAAAGAGTAAAACACTCTGGTACATGGAAAGTTGCCCTAAGTATATATATATATATATATGAGTTGTCAGTTTTTTAAGGATCTGAATATATAAAATTACAGTCTGTTTTTCAATATAAGTTATATAGGCCCTATCTGATACGACACAAACTTCATGTTGAATCATGAGGCCCTGAGAGCCTTCAGCTTTATTATTGTGAGAATAAAATACTGGCTTAAATCTATCTAGTCTCTTTGACATAGGATGGAGGTTGCTTGTGAAACACAGATCATCAGTGCAACTTGAATTTTCTCTCATAAAAGTAAACTTGAGAAAGGTAACAGCTTTGTTCAGTTTTTATATTCTGGCTCCCTAACATATGCCTACTAAGAATCTCTATAGTACAGGGACGCCTGAGTGGCATGGTTAAGCGGCTCACTCTTGGTTTCAACTCAGGTCATGATGTCATGTCGTGAGATGGAGCCCTGAGTTGAGCCCTGGGCTCAGTGTGGAGTCTTGCTTCAGATTCTCTCTCCCGCTCCTTCCAGCTCGAGTGTGCCCTCTCTCTCTCTCTCTCTCTCTCTCTCAATAAATAAATAAATAAATAAATATCCTTTAAAAAAGAAGAAGAAGAAGAACCACCTTTATAATATACCTTCTCAGTTTGGTACTAACAGATTTCTTTGTTCTTATAAATTGTTTCTTTCTTTCTTTCTTTCTTTCTTTCTTTCTTTCTTTCTTTCTTTCTTTCTTTCTTTCTTTCTTTCTTTTCTTAATTATTTTAAAAGGAAAATGGGGATGCCTGGGTGGCTCAGTCAGTCAAGCATCTGCCTTCAGCTCAGGTCAAGATCCTGGGGTCCTGGATGGGGCTCTGTGCTCAGCAGAGAATGTGCTTCTCCCTCTCCTTTTGCTCCCTCCCTCCCTTCCTCTCCCTCTGTCTATCGCAAATAAATAAATAAAATCTTTAAAAACTGAAAAGGAAATGGATTTCTGTTCCTTGAAAAAGAAATGCTATTCTCAAATCTCAAAGTTTCTAAAATTACCATATTTTCCTAGTGAGTTTTGGGTCTTTGGGCATATTTAGTGTTGTACTTTAGTGCAAACATGATTTTGTCATGTCCAGCTATATTTCTAGAAACTTGCTTAAATGTGTGGTATCAGTCAGACTCTTCTGGAGGAGCACATTGGAAGGAGCAGATTCGGAAATTCACGAAGACAAGATACTGTGTCAATAGATTTGACAATCTAGTGATTTTAACAAGACCACAGTTTTACTGTAACATCAGCAGCTAAAGTTGGAGACGAAGATAATGTTGAAGGATGGAAGAAACTCTTCTTTTTCTCCTCTCTCTCTCAGAGATCTTGTGTGTCATCTCCCCAGACAGCTGAAAGATTTAAAGTGAGATCATTCGTTGTCCTCGTCTTGTATTTTAAAATGCTGTGCCACCTTCCTCAAGCAAAACTAGCATCCTAGCAGGGGGAAAAAAATTGTCCTTTTTCTGTGTAAGAGTGTGTACTTCAGGTAGTCTCCTAAATGTTAGTGAATGGCAATTTGTTGATTATAATCACTGCATGTTAATCTCTCACAGCATGTTTCAATCAAATTATTGCTTCATTGAAAGGGTGCAGTGCCACATAATTGCTGTAATTGACAAGCACATGTCTGAAAGGAATATTCTTTGAGCAGGAGAATTTTTGCCTTTAACATACCTATAATTGAGCTTTTTCTCATTTTTCTTTGCAGTCTTTCTCATTATAACCTTCCCCTCCCATTTCCCATTATCCTCATTTTCTGCCCTTGGGGCTTTCTTGCTCTACAATTGAAACCGTTCTTTTCATTCTGTTGGAGCTTTTTGCCATATACATAAGGCCAATGCCTGGCTGGCAGGCCTTCCCCCATATCTTTCAATAAATATGAAATTAGACAGAATTGTTAAATATGAGTGAAAAGAAAATGTAGAAAACTAAAATATCTTGTAATCCCCAAAATATCTTATTGTAATCTGAATAGTGCTAGGAAATTATTTTTAGAGCAATTCTGTATCCTTTTCTGCTTCAGACTTACTGTTCTTGTCTGTTTTCTGCATACACAATACTTTGTGAATATTTTAAATCCTTTAATCCTATAAATGTGCTTCACTTAGTGTGATGATGAAAAGTACAAGTTAGAATTGCCTTTTGAATACCTGGCTGGGTATTTCTACTTAAATGCTCAGCCTTAAATGAGCATAATTTTTGGTGAATGAGTTGTATATATCAGGACTTATCTTAGGTAGTAGTTCTAGTATTAAAGTATCTGGCATACTACTTCAATAATTACATTCCTTTCAATGTCCCTTAAATATACTTGTTAGGAAGAGAGATCTATCTAGTACTTAAAGAAAGTTGGGTTTTTCCCCCCTAAATTTTCTTCTTGCTTGATATCACAAATTTTGTTTTTGTATAACGGGCTTAAATATACCATGAATGGTGTCATGTGTTTTGTTAAGAAAAAAGAAAGAACATGGTGAAGATATTTTCATCCCTATTTTGGATCTTACCCCCTAGAGTAGTTGGACATAGAAAATATAACCTCTTGTTGTCTTGTTTCAGTTTGGTCTGAATTTAAAGGCATTGCAAGCCATTTTTATTTACCACTGTGCTGACTTTTGTAAAAGCATTGTAGTTGGCTCAAGTTCTGCCAATGCTGATTGGCACAATGCAAGTGCATGTCTCAGAGTTATTATGACAATTTACTCTGTTTTACAGTCTCCTAGGGAGAGTGTTTGTTCTTTGGGGAAAAAAACATGCAAGGCAAATGTGTCTTCATCAGCATATTCTAGAAATCCACAGTAGTGAGATCAGGATAAAGTCACAATGCTTATCTCTCAGTAAATGTACTTTGCTTGCTTTGGATAATAGAGAAACTTAAGAAGCAGATCACATTACTCATCGTCTGTTTGAACGCCTAAGAATTTTCTGTGTATATATATTATTTGTTATTAGGTATGACTGCATGTAACAGAAAAACAGAAGATAACTTAAACAAGGTAGAAATATACTTATCTCTCATGTGAAAATACGAATAAATGGGGCCCCTGGGTGGTTCAGTCCTTAAGCGTCTGCCTTCAGCTCAGTTCATGATCCCAGGGTCCTGGGATCTAGCCCCACATCCTGCTCCCTCCTCAATGGGGAGCCTGCTTCTGCTTCTCCCAGTCCCTCTGCTTGAGTATTTATATATATAGAGAGAGAGAGAGAGAGAGCATGGAGCGCTCGAGAGCATGCAAAATACGGCCAACAAAAAGCAAAGTTCGATTCCTAAGAAATGAAAAATGGCATGTAATTTTATAAATGGAAGCTAATGTTAGTTTGTTTTGATACTTTAGATCCCAGGCCATAATTATATTTCTGTCTCTTTAAAAAAATGTAAAAATATTGTGATTTAAAGCATTACATAATGGGGGTCATTGCTCAGTGGAGAGTCTGCTTCTCTCTTCCCCTATTCTTACACGCTCTTGATCACTCTCTCTCTCCCCCTCCCAAATAAACAAAGTCTCTCTTTTTTTTTTTTTTAAGATTGTATTTATTTATTTGACAGAGAACACAAGTAGCAGAGTGGCAGGCAGAGGAAAGGGAGAAGAAGACTCCCTGCTAAGCAGGGAGCCTGACACAGGGCTTCATCCCAGGACCCTGGGATCATGGCCTGAGCTGAGGCAGACCCTTAACCGACTGAGCCACCCAGGTGCCCCAATGAATAAAATCTTTAAAAAATATATATTTTCCACAAAACATCTGAGGCATGTACTAAAAAATATTTCCTATATTATGACTTCGACTAAGCGTAATAATAGCACAAATTAAATTTGTTCTCATAAAAATAGCTTCAGTATTTCATTATATTATTATTTTCCTGGTGATATTTTGGAATTCTTATGTACCTTCTGAGTGGGTCAAATCACCAGGACTCGTGTGATTTCAGTGCTATGAGAAACACCTAAGGATGTTTTAAGATGTGTAAGTAGATCGCTTATTTTGAAACAACACAAAACTGACTTATTAGAACCATTTGAGACAAAGGAGTTTGTATGAATGACTTTAGCCAAAAAGACAAAAATACCTTAACTGATGACAGTTAATACATATTTAATGGCTTGATTACCCAGATGTTGGACTAATAAGCATATATATGATCACTGAGGTGAGGAACAGACATGACTTTGATGTAGAAGTCAGTTTTTTTGTTTTTTTCTTTTAGGAAAGAGGACAAAATAAAATGTGACTAATGATTGTTAGTATCTGTAATGTTTGGTATGGAGAAGTTTATCTAGAAGGAAAAGAAGAGTTTTACAGTTTGTTTTAAAAAATTCAGTTTCTGCCTTTACACTTCATGTCCCTCAGCTCCTCCCTCTCCCGCTCCCCCCACCTGTGGTGCTTGTACATGTGCTTTAGAGAAAAAGCACATTCTAAAGCACTCTCTAAAAAACAAACAAACAAAAAAAACAAAACAACAACTTAAAAGAATTAGGAGTTTGTGGACTATCTTAATCCTTCCATGTGATGGTCAGTTCTACTTTTAGAAAAGGAAATGAGCTGATCCCTTATAGCTCTTTGCTACTTACCAAGTATTTGCTAGAAAATAAAAATGAAATTCGAGTAGGAATAAAGGAACTCTAGGATGCTGGTGTATAGATGGAAAATGACTTTATGGGGGCACTTTTGTCAATTCAGAAATAGAAAGACTAAGTTCCTCTATCTGCGGCACTCCTCCCTGTCCAGGACTCTGTTACTTTCCTGTACACCCATTACCTCCATGTCTGGTATGGACCATTTGGGTTCACAGCCTCAGAAGAGCAGAGTGCAGTGAAATCCAGAGCTGGAGATCAGCCCTCCTTGGGACCTAGGACCCTTCTGATATTAACCTGCAGCAATCAGTAGTTTTTCACCCTACCTAGCTCGGGCTTGGCGTCAATCATCCCACAAAGAGAGTATCAGACCTGCCTTCTAGAAAGAGTATGAGGAGCACAGATCGTGTGGGTAGAGCTCCTGGTATAGCACACAGGATGTGGTCAGTAGAGGGGGGCTTTTTCGATTATGTTCGAAGAGAATAGCTACTATCTTCCCTTCTCTACTTTTCCTTGTTGCCCATCAAAGCTGTTTTTGGCTTCCTGGTGCACACTAAAGAATAGATGTGGTTCAAAGCAAATTTGGGGCTCTCTAGGGCTAAAATGCATGCTGGCTGGGGGGTGTGGGTGAGGGATGGGAGTCTGAGTGGGGGTAGCGGTTTGTTCAGACATTCTCATGAACGGAATATTCATCAGCTTGGGACTATAAGCCCCCCATATGTGGTCCTTTTAGGATGTCACCAGTTAAATTTCAAACCCTATAAAAGTTGAGGCCTTAAAACTTGGCCTTCTCCATGGCAGCAAACACAGAGCTCAACCCCAAGCAATACATGTTCAGTCAGTGGTTGTGACCGAACCTTTATTTGTGACCCAAAAGCACTAGTCTCCCTTTCACTGGTGTGAGAAAAAAAGCAGCTATGCATTACTGAAAAGAACTCCAAAGATTGTTCTGGAACCTAGAGCACAAAAGCATCCCTGCTATCAGTCAGTGGATGAAATATTTGTCCTAGAAATAATTTTAAACATGGGCTACACAGTAAAGTGACTTTTCTAATTTTGGGCATTTTCAGATCGTGTAAGATCTTGTGCCAGATTGTTTAGAAAGAGGCTTAGTTATGTTTAATTGTGTTTAATTGTTTTTTTAAAGGCTTCTTTATTTTTTAAGATTTTATTTATTTGAGACAGAGACAGAATGAGAGACAGAGAGCAGGAGTGGGGAGGGTCAGAGGGAGAAGCAGACTCCCTGCTGAGCAGGAAGCCTGATGTGGGACTTAATCCTGAGACTCCGGGATCAATGACCAGAGCTGAAGGCAGTCACTTAACGAACTGAGCCACCCAGGCGCCCCTAAAAAACTTCATTTTTTTTTAAAGATTGCATTTATTTATTTGATACAGAGAGAGGGATTTTATTTTATTTATTTGACATAGAGAGGGGAAAAATATTTATTTATTTGCACACACAGGGGGAGAAGCAGAGGGAGTAGGAGAAGCAGGCTCCCCACTGAGCAGGGAGCCCAATTCGGGACTGGATCCCAGGACTCTGAGATCACGACCTGAGCCGAAGGCAGACACTTGACCGACTGAGCCACCCAGGCACCCCAAGACTTCAATTTTTAAAAATTTTATTCACTTATTTGTTGGGGGAGGAATGAGGGAGAGAGAGAGAGCCCAAGCAGGGGGAGCAGCAGGCAGAGGAAGAGGCAGGCTCCCCGCCAAGCAAGGAGCCTGACATGGGACTCGATCTCAGAATCCCCGGAGGCAGACACTTAACTGACTGAGCCACCCAGGCACCCCTAAAAGATTTCATTTTTAAGTAAGCTCCACACCCAATGTGGGCCTCAAACTCAGACAACCCTTAGATCAAGAGTCACACGCTCCACCATCTGAGCCGACCAGGCACCCTAGTTGTGTTTAATTTAAACTAGTAGATTGGTAGAGTATCTTTTTATTTTTAATATATCTAGTTATCACTCTTAGCTTTATTTTTTTTTAAGGATTTTATTTACTTATTTGAAACAGAGATCACAAGTAGGCAGAGAGGCAGGCAAAGAGAAAGGGGAAAGCAGGCTCCCTGCTGAGCAGAGAGCCCTATATGGGGCTCAATCCCAGGACCCTGGTATCATGACCTGAGCTGAAGGCAGAGGCTTAATCCACTGAGCCACTCGGGCATCCCTCATTCTTAGCTTTAAATCAAGGCAGTTGATTCTCGCTCAGCTTGGAGGAAAATAACTTCTCTCTCATAGCTCTAGAATTTGTTAAGCAGAAACAAAAAATAAAATCTTACTCATCTGAATTCAGTGATAATGATTCACAGTGACCAGGGTGGAAAAATTAACATTCCAAATGGTGATATATTCCAAGTTTTGGAAGAAAGCTGATAATAGAGATTCTTCATGGCGACTGGGAGATAAAAATATCATACCTTGTCCTAAGTTGATTCCATTCTTAAAATTATTGCTTCAAATAACCATGCCCCAGACTTCTAATTTAGGATTTGATGTTTCAATTAATTTTTTCTTCATTTTGTGACATTTTGGAGTGTTTAATGGACAAGCACTTAGGGACACAGTTTGTGTCTTTAAGAATGCATTCTGTGACGTTAATCACACCAGATGGGGCAACTCCGAGAGTCGGCTGTGTGAGCCTGAGTGACTCCTGCAACTGGTTAATAATTTTTGTTGGTAGATGCTGGCAGATTGGTATTGAAGGCTCCGTACCCATGACACTTCCCACGTTCTAATCTTATACTGTTAAATAAAATGATACTTAGATTGATCAGGAAGAAATACTTCCTCCCAGCTTATTGTGAGAGCCGCTGCTCTTACTAATCAGGAAACTATAACACCTGCAAGAAGAGTCTTTGGGGAAAACAGTGCGATAGATGGTGTGAAGGCAATTATCAGAATATCCTTGGTTCCTTCTAGTCTCACTCTCACTAACATATTGCAAGGGGCATCTCTCGAAAGCCCTCAGACATGCACACCATCCACACACGAAATCCTGTGGCCTTTGAATGTGAGCAAAGTCTTATGGACCTCCCTCCAGCAAATTTTGACACTCAGGATCTGCTCTCCTATCCATCACCCTTCCTTGTTGGCTTCTGTTATGTTTGTGTCTCCCTGTTCTCCTGTTTCTCTCTCTCTTGTCTCCCCCCTTCCTGAACTCATCCTTCTCTTAGCATTGCCCAAATGTGAACATACACCCCAGCTCAGCCCTCAGCTCCCTGCTCACAACTTGCTGGGGTTTTATCTGAGAGCTGATGTTGTTTCGGCCACTCTCTCTCCTTCTTATGGAGCTCCCATAATCACCCAGACCTCTTTAGCGAGCTCTAGTCTTTGATATGTCTGCCCAGTATCTTCACTTAAAGTAACCTTAGGGAACTCAAGCTGCAAGTATTTAAAAAGTACACTCATTTTCCCTCTCCTGATTTTCCCTTTATCCAGTCTGACTGTCCTGATGTAGCAAGTGTAATCTGTATCTCTTGTCATTTCTGCCCTTGAAAATTTCTATTCACTTCCCTTTTCCTATAAAACAAGCCCCAGGCTTCTTGCTCTAGGGCTTAAAGACCCTCCAGGAATTGGTTCCAACCTATTTTCTATCTTTACTTTGCAGTTACACATGTGATCCCTTCCATTGCTATTTCTAAACTTTACCGTAGACCAAGACTTAGAAAACTCACCTGTCCACAGACCGCTCATAAGAACAAGTGAAGCCAAGGAGGGCAGAGCTGTGATGAAACGCAGAGCGTTTAGTGCTGAGGGCAACTCAGCACTAAACCAAGTTGGCTTATGAGATGTGGGCCGGGTATTGCCAGATCTTCTGATTATTTTGTTTCGTTTTGTTTAAAGATTAATTTATTCGTTTTAGAGAGAGTGTGTGAATGAGGGTGGGGGGGAAAGCCATCTCAAGCAGACTCCCCACTAAGCGTGACCCCAACCCTGAGATCATGACCTGAGCCGAAATCAGTAGTCAGATGCTTAACCGACTGAGCCACCCAGGCGTCCAGGTCTTCTGATTTTTAAATATTGTCACGTAACAAAAAGTATCTTTAACGGCTAGACATGGCCCAGAGGCCACAGGTTTGACTTGGCAGCAGACACACACGCTGTCACTCCTTCACTCACATTTATTTAACCTCTTTATCCACCAATAATTCTTCTTCTTCTTCTTTTTAAGATTTCATTTATTTATTTGACAGAGAGATAGAGGTAGAGAGCACAAGCGGAGGGAATGACAGAGGGAGAGGGAGAAGCAGGCTTCCCACTGAGCAGGGAGCCTGACGCACGGCTTGATCCTAGCACCCTGGGATTATGACCTAACCATCTGAGCCACCCAGGCACCCCTCCACCTGTTCTTCTTAGAAGTTCAGGGGTGACCCCCCATGGCACCTTCCTTGGCACGTTGGGGTTTCCTTCATCCCTTAGAACATTTATGATTGGTGCTGCCCAGTTGAGGTGGTACCTTATTTAGTTCATTTCATGGGGACAAAAGTCTCAGCTCCCTGACTAATTATGAGCTTGAAGCCACAGCTCCCTCGTGCTTTCTTGTCTCTTACCCCCAAATCCCTTAGCAAATACCTTCTATATAGTCAGTTCCCAGTACTCGGTTTTTCCTTGGTTGATTGGTAAGACTTGGAGAATTGGAAAAGGGTCTGAATATTATTTTATGAAAGTAAGAACAGGTGGTACTTATTGAGTGCCTAATGTACACCATGTTCTCTGCCAGGTATTTGAGAATACGCTATTCTGTTAATTAATTCTGTTTAATTCTGCCTGCAGTTCTGCTAGATGTGGATATGATACCCACTTTATAGCTGACTTAACCAAGGCCCAGAGAGGTTCAACATTGCGCCCAAGGCTATCCAGGTAGAAATTCAGCTCTCTGATCCCCTTGGTACTTTCCACACTGTTTTTCTAAGTTTCCTAGCAGGTTTAGCAGACACACATGCAAGAGTCACAAATAGGTTGTAATTAAAATTGTGCCTAGACGCTGAGAGAAGCTGAGGGCTGGGACAGCAGGAGCTCATGGGGCCTGTCACCTCTCTCCCCTCCCAGGGTGACTTGCAAACGTGACTCTTGGTGTGGAGAACGTAGAAAGCCCTGGGTTTATTAGTGCATGTTCCTTCTAGTGACATTTTTAAAAGGCAGCATGTGAAATGTTACATAGTTCAGAACATAATTCCTGTTGCATTCAAATCGTTTTTTCCTAAAGAATGATGGGATTCCAAAACCAAATTTTTCAAGTTACGATAAGAACAGATTTCATTATTTGAAGAGTGCCACCCAAGCTCTGTATGTAGTAAACTCCTGTCATGAAAGAGGTGACCTTTAAAATCTGATGTAGAAACAGCATTCAATGAATAAGCATTTTTTATGTAACCAATAAGGAAAAATAAAACAAGATCTTAAGATTTGGTTATTTTAGAATAGCTAAGCAATACTTTGGCAAAGTATAAAAATATCCAGGAATTGAGTGAATTTAAAAAGCTGCATTTGAGGTCATGAATATTGCTTTCAGAAATGTCAAATAAACTGAGGAAAAAGCATAGCTCTTAAGGGCATAGCACTTGAACCTATGGTTCAGGTATGAACGTTAATTTTTTTTTTTTTTTAATTTGTGCTTAATCAAGTTACATGGTACATTTTGGCACTGCTTCTCGAAAAATAATGGCAAGTCATAATATTCCCGGACCAGAAACAAGACCTTTCAAGTACAGAGTTTTTCTTGGCGAAATAAAGTTTAAGTAGAACATACTTTAGAGTGCCTTAAATTCCATTGCATCTAGAGTAGAAATATAAGTGAAACAAAACTGCTAACAGTACTTTAGGGAATGTGGGTCATTATAGAAATGTTGAATATTCACATTACCATACTTCGTTTAAATAGCAACTATTGGCAGTTGTCTGTCAAAATTCTTACCATTTGCTTTCTTGGCAATTCACTTATACCAAAAAAGAAAGAAAGAAGAAAGAAAAGCACTAAGCTAGACCCTTTTGAAACATATAGATCAGTTCCTCTGAATTGATTACATTTATGTAACAGAACCCTATAAAAAAGATCTGTACCAAACCAGTTACTAGTCCACCTGACACAACTTTAGGATGCTCCAGAAACACTTGCGTTTTACAGAAATAATGGACATTTTAGTGCTTGATACATTTCAAGCGAGAATGAGAAGATATTTTAATATCTGCGTAAAAGAAAAATACATTCAAGTAAAATCAAATGAAAATGGACAGTTCTTTTCTTATACCTTAAGATTTAGACAATAACAGATGAGGGGAAAGTCCTGTATTAACATCATTATGGTCATGAGTTTCAGAGTAATTTCTTTTTTTTTTTATTTAATTTTGTTTTTTCAGTGTCCCGAGATTCATTGCTTTTAGAGTCATTTCTATCAAAGCTTTAGATTTTGACTATACCTTGATGTATTTTATTTCAAGTGAACATAATGCTTAAAACTAATAGTATCTGCTTTCCAGTTTTGATTGTTACCAGCATGTTTCTTTTATACTGCGAGAATACTTCCTATACTTAAAAAAGCCACAACATAAATATCTTTTATTTGGGGGGAGCAGGAGAATACTCGCAAAAGGATGGCTGAATACTTTTGTCAGTGATGAACCAAGAATTTGGGATTTGATTTAGTGATTGATTTAATGAATAGAATTTCAAAGGAAAGATGTTTGTCTGTTAATACCTAGGTATTCACAGAATTAGAAAACAAAATGAATAGATCTTTTTATTCAGAATGTTAGTGTATATGGCAACTACGAATTTGTTTAAATAAAAGATACTTTTATACACAAAGGTGCTTTTCTGCCTAAGGTCTTAAATTAAATTACTGTTAATTAAGCACTATATAATATAATAGATAATTATAGTGTTTTAATGTGGATGCCAGAGGATGTGCTAGTCTTTCTAAATGGCTATTGTTGGCTAATAGTCTTCAGGGGATCATTTGTATAGCCATTGTGGTTCCAAAAATATCTCTGAATACCATGGGACAGTCTTTTTTGATACATGGCTATTACAAAATGCATTTTTATTTGAAATGTGTCATTTTGGTTATATCGTTCAATTACTTTCGTGGGCAACAAAAAAATACCAGTGCTGAAAGAGAGTAAGGGAAAGCTCTTTATATAGAGAAAAATTTCATGACAATATGGTAGTTAAATAGGGAAAGATTTGAATCAAGGGCAAAGGGAATCTGTACTCTTTTGAGGAATTTTAGCAGTTCGGTAGGACTTTAACTGGAGATGTTTTCATGTAGCCTTGTTGTTTTTATTTTAATTAATATTTCTGTTGCAAAGAGATAATTAGGTAAATGCTGTTGAATATTAAATATGGTAGTAGCTTAGGGGAAAGCATTTCTGGGTCAAAGCCCTTAACAAAATATCATCACATGTGAGCTCATTAATTGAATCGAACGCCAAATGGTTTTGCCACCATATGAACCAGACTTCTCACAGTCACTCAGCTCATTATCCAAGGCTGTTCCAGAATGGAATGACTGGTTATGTCAAAGTTTAATGGCATTCTTTTTCATCTCAGTTGCTAATGGAGTAAATTTTGATTAGAGAAGAGTTCCAGCCTCCTTGAATCAGCTAAGTATAAGAACATTCCAAAGAGTCTGAACCTATGTCCCATCAAGTATTCTGAACGCTGAATGGTGAGGTTCGCAGGCTCTCCCCCAGCGGCTTCTGTGTATCGTCTGCTCTGATCTGTAAGGGCCCACAGAGAACCTTCAAATCGATTTTAGGCTACTCTGTGGTTCTTGCTGCCTGTACCTAGCACTGAATGCAAAAAAGACTCAATTTCTAACGAGAGCAGAGAGCTTGAAGATACTCATCACCCACATTTATTACAGAGCCGTGTTAGAATTGGTGACCATCCCTGCTCAGTAGTGTCCCAGAGGGCTAGTTTTTAAGTAGTATTTCAAAATATCCTAGGGGTTCAGACGTTATGCCACTGTTTGATTTTTCTTGAAACTATTTTAAGAACTGTGATGAAGGACACACAGACCTCCAAAATGTATATTTCAAGATTTTCATTAGGATAACCAAGTGATGAACTTCTGTTGCCAGGTTAACTAGTTTGGGGGGCTGGTCTTAGAGTACGGTTTCTCTTGCCTTTCCGGGCAGATGAATATTTGAAACTGCACAGAATCTTTCCTGTGAATTTGGAAATTATGTTGGCGGTCACAGCTTGCCAGTCACTTTTGTAAACAGGGTCTCTAGGAGAGAGCTCCCAGGCCTTCTGTGAGTGGAGGCTGTGCGTGTGCGTTCACACTGAATTGTCCAACCAGCCACACTCCCAAAGTTACCTTCAGCATATAGGGCTGCAGAGCTCTATACAGGGCTGTTCCTTCCCCTACACACTGGATAGGGCTTCGTTTCTGCCTAGCAAGGCCCAGACACATCTGTTTGAGAACTTAACTTTTACAAGTAACAGTAAACTGGAACAGAGACCGTTAATATATTGCAGTGTGATACATTATACGCGTAGGCTTATTTGACTTTATGGGTGCCATTTGTCAAATTTATTTTTTTAATAAGGAATACTGTTACTTAGCATAAATAAGTAAATATCTTTAAAAAAAACTTTCTTAATACTCTTCTAGCATCTCTGGTTCATTTCACTTCAAGCCATTCTGCAGTTAGAAAGGAAGTTTGTTTTTTGTTTTGTTTTGTTTTGTTTTGTTTTGTTTTAACCTGACCATTTGCAGTCACTTATTGGTGTAAATTGGGATGATCTTGATGTTCTGCAACCAAACAAAACAATTAATTAAGCAAGGGGCAGCTGACAAGGATTGGAGATATCTTTCACTACCTCTTTATATCAGAGTTTTGTGTTCGTAAGCATAGCCTTGTTGTTTTGCATTGATCACTTCTTATAGTAAACGTTATTGGTTATTTCTAAAAATTCAGGCATTTTTAGATGCCATAGACCTCAACATAGACCTTCAGAGCTCTGTACAGGGCGATTCTTTCTCATATACACTCAGTATAGCTCTTGGAGAGCATAAATGGTATCGCGTGTACAAGCTCATTATTCTTACCACTGATTAATTACTACTTCAGATTCCTAGAAATTTATGTTCAGGATGTAAAAGACATAAAAATGAAATTAATTGAAAAAGAATTTTAAGTTAAGGAGGCTGGATAAAAATAAGTATGGCAAGAGCTCTACTTTGCACTATACATGTGATTTTTTTCTGTCAATTTGGAAATGATATTGGGGGGTCAGGGTTTACCTGTTTAGCTGTCCCATATTACATGTAAGTTGGACTTTTCCAAGAACACTCAAGGCCAAGAGGCAATAAAAATCAAAGCTTTTTTTGTCAGTGGAGGAGGTAGGGAAGGGATTGGGAAGGAGTATATCATGGTACGTTATCCCTGCTCCCCATATTTAAAAAAAAAATTTTTTTTAAAGATTTTATGTGTTTATTTGACAGAGAAAGATCACAAGTAGGCTGCGGGGCAGGCAGAGAGAGAGAGAGAGAGAGGAGGAAGCAGGCTCCCCGCTGAGCAAAGAGCCCGATGCAGGACTCTATCCCAGGACCCTGGGATCATGACCTGAACCGAAGGCAGAGGCTTTAACCCACTGAGTCACCCAGGCGCCCCTGCTTTCCATATTTAACAGGACTTAGCTGTGTCTCTCTCCACCGCAGTACGATCACCCACCACATTTCCAGCTTTTCATAGATGTATTTGAGAGAGAAAGGTGAGTGGCCTTGGAACCTGTTATGTGTCCTCTAAGTTTTATTATCCATTGTTCTTGGCCTAGACTTAGGTAAATGACTTTAGAAAGCCTTAATTTATTAGAACATGCGAGCTTCATTCCCTGTCGGGCTGGAGTATATACCCCAGAAATACCATAAAATTTATCTTTAAAAGGACATTATTTATGCATTGGGTTTCTATAACATCTTTACCCACAAAAATAAATGATGTTTTAGGGAGCGAAAAAAATAACAAGTTGTATGTTTAGAGAGCCTTGCAACAAAAAAAATAATCCCATTGCTTGAGGTGTTCTGTGTAAGGAGTTTTAAAAATCTTAACTTCAACAAATAATGTATTTTTTGGTTAAAATTCTCCTATCCTAACTCCTCTCACAACCACCACCACTTACTGTATTTCTGCCACACGTGCTGTTTGAGAGCCTGGAGAAGCAGCTGCCCTTCTTATCACTGGTGTGCTTACCTTGTGTTTGTTTTTCTTTCTTTGCAGAGACCCTCCTTGATGACTTCCTCCTCACGTACACGGTCTTCATGACAACTGATGACTTGTGCCAGGCGCTGTTGAGGCAATATCCTTCATTAACTTCAGGATGCTGTGCTGGCTTCCTCTCAGACAGATGTCTCACATTAGGAATTAACTGCCTTTCTTAATTTACTCAGCCCCTCTGTAGAGTGTGGATCGGTTAAATATTAATGTAATGATATCCAAGGTAAAAGATGAAATGAGACAGAATAGACAGGGAGAACGGGAAGGCGGGGCTGCTGTTCTCACCTTCTGGGTTGTGGGTAAATTGTACTGTTTGTGCTATGTTTTCTTCAAACATAGTTCTCACTGAGGTAAGTTTGGCCCACTGGGTAAAGCCCAGAGTCAAGAGGTTGGGTGGACAGGCCATAAGTGAACTTGTAAGACAACCAGGCCGTTAGTGCCAGGGGACTTGGGCAGGAAAATGTATGTGCATGATTCCATGTTTCTCTGTAAGCGTCCCGGGGCCCGGTGAGCCATCCCCAACGTGGGAGGTTGAAACTACCCCCTAATCAACTGTCATCTTTCAGAAGCTTTGTGAAGACATGTGCTGTTAGAATGACAGGTGTGATGAGGTTAATGGCGAGTTAGGGAAGCTTTATGATTTGATGCATGAACTAGAAGGGGTGCAACAGATGAAAGACCATAAAGGCAAGCCAAGTAAACTTACACAGAGTCTCCATACGGGCTTCACGACTCACAGTGTGCAAGAAAGGAGCTTCAGAAGCACTTAAGAAGTCTGTTAACTGTCAGGTATTTATCAAACCAAACTGAAGATTCCACTAAAGCCCTAGTGAACATTTTTAGGAAGATGGATTTTTTTTTATGCATATACCTGAGTTTTATTGAGTCATAATGGTAGTGGTCTTGGTAATATTGTCCTGTTAAATGATCGTTGCATTTTTACCCAGCTTGATAGCCTTTTCCTGCTTAAAAGAATACCTTAAAACTCCATAAAGGGCATACCTGAAATAAAATCTCTCTTAAAAAATATATAAACTAGAAATCATGATTACTCAGTAGTACTTTGCTTTGTCTATATGGCCACACAAAGCTACATTTTTTTTTAATATTTTATTTACTTATTTGACAGACAGAGATCACAAGTAGGCAGAGAGGCAGGCAGAGAGAGAAGAGGAAGCAGGCTCCCCACCAAGCAGAGAGCCCGATGCGGGGTTCGAGCCAGGACCCTGGGATCATGACCTGAGCTGAAAGCAGAGGCTTTAACCCACTAAGCCATCCAGGCACCCCCAAAGCTACATTTCTTGGGGAGCTTTTTGAACTGGTTCATAAAACTGGCCTTGAAACATTACCCATTTTGAATTTAGAGAATTTTAAAAACAGATTTCTTCCACAGCTTCCAAGTGGATGTTATTAAAAAATTCTGCAAAAATTACAAGGTTTTCAAGTTCTTCTTTAATAGTGTTTTAGAAAAATAACTATGAGCTAATTTCTTCTACCTTTTAATGCTAAAGACTTTTCCAAAAGTATTACCATCTATTAAACCATATAGTTTGCTTCATAGCAAATAGATGCCTTCAAACCATTGTTTTTAATTAGAATCCTAATAGGGACACCTGGGTGGCTCAGTCAGTTCAGCATCCAGCTCTTGATTTTGGTTCAGGTCATGATCTCAGTGTCCTGAGATCCAGCCCCGTGTCAGGCTCCCCTCTTGGCATGGAAGCTGCTGAAAATTCTCTCTCTCCTTCTGCCCCTCCCCACATCCCTCTCTCTTTAAATAAAAATAGATAAATAATAAATAAATAAATAGGATCTAGTATTATTTGTGATTATTGAGTAATTTAATGCCTCATAGAATTTCCCTGAAGAGTCTAAAACTTCACTTTCATATAACCATGTTTTAAGTCTTTGACTAAGACATGTTCTATGAAAATTTAGTTCAGATTCTTACTTAGCAGCCTTTTTACTAATTATCAAAACCCATGAAATCCATACTCTGCTTTTTGTGAAATAATACAAACCACAAACAAGAATATGGCATCCGTATTTAATTCGTGAGATTTTTTTGTGCCCCTTAGTGAAGCTATCTTATATATCCCACTGCCATCTCCTTCTAAGGAGTGGTCTGAGGTCTGAATTAGTTTTTGTTGTTTGTCTCCCATTGTTTTTAAACATTAGTTATAGATTAGAGCCATTTTTGCTGTGTTTGGGTATCTGAGACAGGTACTTTTACTGTGATAGAATTTTATACTTTTTAGCTTTTATCATCATAAAAAGTATTATGTAAGCTTCCAGCCTTAGGCTAGCTAATGTTCAGTGCACTACACTGAAGGTATAATTGTCATCCAGTGACATTCCCATTATTCCTGTCCTCTGGCTATGTTTATAAATCAGTATAATCTAGCATGGGAAAAATGTATAAAAGTGAATTCACCCTGATAAAGAAAACAGAGTAATCCAAATGTTAAATTTAATCACTAACATTTTTGAAAAATACATCTTGTAGGCAAAACAAGATGAAACAAATAAATGGTAGTAACTGTGAATGGAGAAGTCCCTGAAATGGCTCTATCCTACAGGTCCATAATTATAAAACATAGATGCAGTGGTAATAATTAAGCCCACCCCGTGGGGCGCCTGGGTCGCTCAGTCATTAAGCATCTGTCTTCGGCTCAGGTCTTGATCCCAGGGTCCTGGGATCCAGCCCCACATCGGGCTCCCTGCTCAGCAGGAGGCCTACTTTTCCCTCTCCCAATCCCCTTGCTTATGTTCCCTCTCTTGCTGCGTCTCTGTCAAATAAATTAAAAAAAAAAAGAAAAAGCCCGCCTCCTGGCTTATACATGCTGACCTAAAAGAAAGAAGTTGTTAGTGTTTCTGAATTTTCTAGGTTTTCTTCTTTATATTGGTTAGGGCATGGTAGTCACAGGAAAAGAAGAACATGACCTTTGTACAAGTGGAAATAATGTAGGCTATAATATTTTATATTTTGTCTGTTAAGAGAAAAAAACAGGGGAAAATGGATGTTTTAACAGATGCTTTGTGGGTTTGCCTGAGTCTGTTACTCACACAGAAATTAAAAAAAAAAAAAAATGCCCTGGATGTATTCTTGCAAGTTAGAGAGACAGTGACTAAAATATGTTTTAAAATATTTACAAAGGCTGACATAGATACTCATATTTTGCAGTTATATTTCAGCATTAAATAGTGGAGAATCCTGCCCAGCAGGCCCAAGTTCTCCCTGTCCTTGGTATCATAGCATTTCCTTTTCCTATGTAACTTTCCAGTATGTACGAGACGGTCAGAAATGATAATTTGGGGAGCAAAAACACTAGGTTGATTTGGAAAATGCCAAGCTTTCGTCTTATCCCCAAAGCTTTAAGCACATTGCTTTTGGGGAGTTGTTATTTTTATGTAATTTGAACAGCACAGTTTGCCCCTGTTATCTTCCAGTATATATCATTCAGGGTGATGAAATTTTTCTTATAAATAAGCATAGTTAATGGAAGCAGGTGATCCCAACGTATTTTCTTGTGTGCTTTCTTGCTCAACAATATGCTGAGTGTTCGCCATCCATAAATGTACCACTAGACCATCAGTCTTACAGCTGTAGATTGCCTATTAATGGATCTGTGATGATTTAGCTAAGTATCCAGTGTTTGACCCATTTAGGTTATTCCTATTTTACTTTTTTATTCCGATGAAAATGAAAAGTAGTAGTCCTTTTTAATTACATTTACATGCTTATCCAGTCCTTTATTCCAAGCAGATTCCTGGGAGTGGGCATATAAATAACAGCACAAATGATACTCCAGAAATCAGTGCCCATAGGGGCTAATTGAGAAGTGACTGCTTTTATCAATTGTGAATTTCTGAAAATCAAAGGATATCTGGCCTAGTTCTGATATAACTTTTATGGAAGGTGTCTACCTATGTAATGAGGCCAGCACTGCTGTCGCCACCCTTGAAATTCATGGGCCACTTAGAATCTCTTCGTGGTGGCATTGACCCGTGCTGCCGGTGGGACTGTGTCAGCAGCTGTCAATGCAAATCATCTAATTAACCTTCACGACCTGCCACGAAGCACACGGACATCATTTTCCTGGGTTTACTTACTTTTGCTCTTTCTGGTGCACACCTTTGCTCTTGCCACCCATGCTCTTTTCTTCCCCCAGGCTTAGATACTTGCAGATTCTTTGGCAAATGCTTTAGCATGTTTTGTGAAAATAAGAATACGTGCATCTCTTCATATTTTCAATTAAAGAGCACAATGCAATATTTCCAACAATGCAATATTCTCTCTTAACCATTTGCACCTATTCTGCTAAGAAGTATCAAGGCAAAGAAGAAAACTCAGATGTTCCTTGTCGGAAACGTAAGGTTTTGCATCTTGTGTCCCAATGGATTGCCCTCTACAAAGACTGGTTACATGAAGACGAACATTCAAAAATGTTCTTAAAGGTAATGTAAAACTTCAAGATATTCTTTGATTCCAAATGCCTGATTTTATTTTCAGTTCTGTACTTCAAAAATCCTTTTGTAGGGGGCAGTCAAGCAGCTTTTTTGTCATATTCAAGGTGTGATTCAAAGAAAATATTAATTTGTTTTTATTTATTTTTTAAAGATTCTATTTATTTTAGAGAGAGGGAGTGAGTGAGCAAGAGAGATCACAAGCAGGAGGGTAGGGCAAAGAGGGAGAAAAAGACTCCCCACTAAGCAGGGAGCCTGATACAGGACTCGATCCCAGGACCCTGAGATCATGAGATCATGACCTGAGCCGAAGGCAGATGCTTAACTGACTCAGCCACCCAGGTGCCCTGTTTTGATTTTTGAGGCCTGCTATTCTATACATAGATAAAACTTTTTTTAATTGAAAATAATCCATTATGAAAAAAAATGTAGGCAGTCAGTTTTACATTTGCTAATTTAAGGTTATTTTATATAATTCATGGGAATTTTGATTACAGATGAAATAGTTAAGGTAGATAAAACATACAAGCCGGGCTTGGAGCTCAATCCCAGGACTCTGGGATCATGACCTGAGCCCAAGATGCTTAACTGACTCAGCCACCCAGGTGCCTCAAAAACTAATGTTATTTTCAAAACAACTGGGTAATAAGATTCAGTCCATTTTTTTTCTTTCCAAGTGACTATGTGGGTATTATTTTTTAAATATAGAATAGGCATGAGAATCTCGAGTAGCCTTCCAGGTATCTCTAAGTTTAGCATTGACTACGTATGGCCCCTGACAGCTGTGAGAAAGCCACACAGTTGAGTGAGGAGCTAGGAGGCGGAATCCCACCTAGGATCTCACTGGTATTGGTCTAACCCCCTCATGATCCTTCATTCCACCTGTTCCCTCAGCAGGTTAACTGTCATCCAAATCCTAGTCCTGACAGGATAGGCATTTCAGCCACCATTTTTCTTTCTTCCCCTGCCCCCCAGACCATATACAGGAACGTGCTGGATGACGTCTATGAATATCCAATACTTGAAAAAGAACTGAAAGAGTTTCAGAAGATACTTGGAATGCACCGTCGCCAGTGAGTACCTACACCTTTCCGTATTACAGTTAATAAATAGAGTAGCAAAGGTGATAGAATCCGAGTGTCTTACAAAGTTCATTTTGAACACTTTGTATCTGGGATCCCTTGATTCCTTAGCTTTTCTAGTAGTGAATTGTGTATCTTGCTTTTATATCAAAATGAATGAATACAATATCAAGCTTATTGGCTATTTTTTCCACTTACATGCCGATTTTTAATTTTTATTTATTTTAATTATTTATTTTTATTAACATATAATGTATTATTAGCCCCAGGGGTACAGGTCTGTGAATCATCAGGCTTGCACAATTCACAACACTCACCATAGCACATACCCTCCTCCCCAGTGTCCATCACCCAGCCACCCCATCCCTTCCATCCCCCAACCCTGTAGCAACCCTCAGTTTGTTTCCTGAGATTAAGTGTCCCTTATGGTTTATCTCCCTCCCAATCCCATCTTGTTTCAATTTTTCCTCCCTTCCCCTATGATCCTCTGCCTTGTTTCTTAAATTCCACATATCAGTGAGATCATATGATAATGGTCTTTCTCTAATTGACTTATTTCACTTAGCATAATACCTTCTAGTTCTAGCCACTTCATTGCAAATGGCAAAATTTCTTTTTTTTTTTTTTATGGCTGCATAATATTGCTATTTTTTTTTTACACTGTTTGATACCATAGAAACCAACAGAGCTAGAACAACCTGGATACATAAAAACAATTCTTTAGTAAGTTATTATTTAATTTTAAAAGTGTAAATATTTAACTTGTCATTTAGGGGGCTCATAGCTGTCTTTAATGGAATAGGGGAAAAAAAGTTTTAGAAATAGGTTTCAGCAAGTCATGAAGCATTTTTTTTTTCAAATGTTTTTTTTTAATTATTATTATTTATTTGACAGACAGAGATTACAAGTAATCAGAGAGGCAGGCAGAGAGAGAGAGGAGGAAGCAGGCTCCCTGCTGAGCAGAGAGCCCAATGTGGGGCTCGATCCCAGGACCCCAAGATCATGACCTGAGCCGAAGGCAGAGGTTTTAACCCTCTGAGCCACCCAGGCACTCCAAGTCATGAAGCATTTTTAAAGCTTCATCTTATGGATTCCCTGGGGCTTCTATATCAATTTAGAAAGATTAAAGAAAACCATTTACTCCCTGACTTTTGGTATGTGTAAGTATCCCCAAGGTATCTCTCATTAGTCTTTCAGATTGCCAGCACCTGATTGACCACTAATTCTCCTTACCAATATTAGTGAATGAAAACATGAGGTCATTATTCAGTTTTCAGATAGAGCTGCAAACTTAATCTGAAAGGAAAAACTGTTCTCCGATTTGCAGTGTACTTTCTATTTAGTAAACATGAAATGCACATGTTGTCAAGTTGTGAGAAACTTCTATGAAGATTTCAGCAGTCACAGAGGCATTTCTCATAGAAAGTGTTAATTTAGGCCTTTCAGATGATTAATTTGAGACTTCAAGCCTGACCTAATTTTAGTAAAGAGAGATCCTATTGCAAATTAACTGTCTATATAAATTAATTTTAGGGCACAAACAAATCATGTAACAGCTTTAGTCCTCAGTCATGAAAATCACATTTAGAAATTCAGAAATGAGATGCAGTATGGGACAGTGTTAGAAATAAAGTTGGGAATTTAGGTGATGTTCCTTTGTCACGGTCTACACTGTAATAAGTTCTCAGCACCTAAAATGAGTATGAAAATGTGAACAAATAAATGAAACAGGAAAGAAAAAGCGAGACAACCTTTCCATCAAAATAATCCCCCACGTAAAAGTTGGTCTTTGCTATAAGGCAGGCCTGGTTACCCTTGGGAAACTTTAATTCATGGGTTAATGCATTTATATGCATTCAGTACATTAATGGAACTTAATACATCCCATTTTAAAAACTCAAATAAAATGAGAAATAATAGATTGAAATAAGAAAGTGATATAAGAGATGGTTTTTGCCTCTTTGGTGAAAGATTATGAGTTATCTCTAGATTCTAGAAAAAGGTTTGAGCTGGGGATCTACAGAACATCCCCTACTTCCACCATACACAGAGACATTCTGGAAAAGTTGTGCCTTGATTAACTTAACCATCTGAATAACAAGAATTTCACCCAATCTATCAGTATATGAGAAAACTCAGAATTTCTGCGGACTGACTAAACCTAGTTCATCCTTCAGCACTCACTTTCTGTGCATAGAAAGTAAAATATACCCATTGAGCAGATAGCATCTTTTCTTTCTCATTCAGTCGAAACCCAGAGCCCAAGGTCAAGGGTGTTATACATAGGGACCTAATGAATACCAGGTTTTATCTTTCTGAAAAGCAAAATCATCTGCCCAGGGCCTGAAAATTAATCTTCTGTGGCAATCACTGCATTATTCTGGGTTTGGGACAAAGACTGACTTCTTTTCCTTTTCCTTTCAGCACTGTAGATGAATATTCACCACAAAGGAAGGTGAGGCAGACCTTTCTCTATCCGAAATGGGGCCGTCAAGTTGGGAGACCTTGCTTGGCCTCAGTTGGCCTTTCTTCATAATTAAAATGAACCTGCCTCTCGCAGACCAAGGGGTAGTCAGGGAAGCCAGGGGCTGTGGCTTATGTGCATTTCACGGCCTCACTTCACCTTGCTTGAGCCGCTGTAGATCCAGATCAGACGCTGGCCACGTGCCCTTGACTTGACATTCT
Source organism: Mustela nigripes (assembly GCF_022355385.1). Classification (NCBI taxonomy): domain Eukaryota; kingdom Metazoa; phylum Chordata; class Mammalia; order Carnivora; family Mustelidae; genus Mustela; species Mustela nigripes. The sequence goes on from NC_081560.1 coordinate 52,922,832, forward strand.
GCATATTTTTGGAAACTCAGAGTTTCTCCAGTGTTCCCAGAGTGATATAAATTTTAATTTGAAACATTGATGTGAAAAAAAAAAAAAAGAAGGAAAGAAAAAGAAATGCAGGCAAGAATCTTGACTGCAAGGGTAAGGAAGTCTCGTAATGAGCAAAAGGTTTGTACTTTTCAACCCAACAAAAAGGGAAAGAAGGAGTGTGTTTCCTATTCACCTTGAAGGGGAAATGCACAATGAGATGTCAGGCACACGTTTTGTAGAAGCTCATCTATCAGGTGGATAATCATAATGAATAATGTACTTATTTCCCTTAAGCGAGTCCTGGTGCTACAGCAGAAGCGTGCAACCACCTAAAGTTGCTTTGTTCCAAAGCGTGGTTAATGTTGGGATATCCCTCTCTAGCGAAGAATCTGTGGGTGTTTGTGGTAGCCAGAGGTTCAAAATCAGGCCAATACTTTCCAGCATGTTGCAGGGAATAATTATAGGAGCTTTTTGCAATGCTCCTGGCTTTGGCCAAGGTCTGCTGTGTTGCTCAGCATCTTTACCTCCACATGCATGAATAGTGGTAACCCCCTACTTAGTCCTCTAAAATTGGATGGGTGGATTTCATATTTTAAAAAAATGAAAGAAAGAAAAATTGGCTAGCTCTTTTGGAACATGTTGTAAACAGCTGTGGTTTTCCAAAGGGCAGGAATGCATTCATTCATTGTTCTCTTTCTCGCTTCTCACAGAATAAAGCCCTTTTCCACCAATTCAGTCTTAAGGAGAACTGGCTCCAGCACAGAGGAACTGTGACTGAAACAGAGGAAAGTGAGTGTCGTTTTAACGAGGGTTTGGGGTAGGTGGAGTCGCAGTTAATCACCCTCATTCTCCAGCATTAACACATCAGCCCGCCTTGGAACATTTCCAGCCATCACAGCCCTGTGACCTGTGTCGAACACGTTCACACCCAATATGATGGTCGTTATTTTCTTGCTTCAAGTGTGGCCATTTTCTTCACCCTACACCAGTGTCTCAGGGGCCAAGGATGTTTCTGATTGGGAAGGGAGGAAAGAAAACTTGAAACAAGCGCTTCTTGACTTTCTCAGGGAGAGGTGCAGCATTGCCGGGAAGGTACTCCCTGTTCCTCTTGGTTGCTTTCTCCCTTGATCGGTCAGCTCGCTGTCTGGGACTGACTGGAAAGCCCATTAAAGCCAATATGTGGGGCTTTGGTGGGGCAGTCCCTGAGATGAAGAGAAGAGACTCTTGGCAAGAAGACCAGAAGGACAGGAGTGTGGCCGAAATCCCCCTGCAAGACAGTGCTACGTGCCCAGACCTCCCACCCTCGGTCAGCACTCCCCAAAGCTCCCCGGTGACAGGGCTCGGACCCACTCTGAAGATGCTTGCCCAGTAGGGGTGGGGAAGGGTTGATAACCTTTAGCCCCATGAAGGTGCTTCCTTCTATGTTACTCCCTTGTACCAGAGAAGGAAATGACTTCCTTCTGTGTGCATAAAGGTTGAGTCGAGTGCAGAGCCTGGGGAAACACAACAATGGAAACATTCACGCTCTTGTGACTAGGAGGTTTCTCTTAGAGCCCACCTCTCCATCTGGGCTGAAATTCTAAGTGTGAACTCTTCCTGTCTGCTCTGCTTCTCACATACTTAAACAACAAAGTGTCACACCCAGGCTTCTGCTGCTACGCGGGATTTGTGGAAGCTGGGAAAGAAATGACCTTACCTCCTGATTCCTTAGTTGTTGACCCTCCAAGCTGATTTGTCTTCCAGTTGAACCAGATAATTTCCCAAGCTGAGTTACAAAAAGTGGAAGTGTTTCGAGACCCCTGGCCTCATTTTGTTTATCTGTTTACGAAGCGGGTTTTAAGCTTTCCTCATATTCAGTGGCTTGTGCACTGGATCTTGTCTTGCTCAAAAATTTGATTTTTCTGTGGAAGCAAAAAAGCTTTTGTTGCCTCTCACATGTCTGTGGACAACACATAAAACAACTGTTCGTTAGATGCTATTGTTTTAGTGACATACTGAACCAAACCAAGACCAAAATATTTTCCGTGCCTTCCGGTAATGTTTACTTTGAGGTTCCTACACATAAACTCATTTTTCTTTTGCCTCATCTGCCTTTCTGTGGGAAGCATTCCTGGGCTTATTTTTGGGGGGGCCATTTAAATTGCATGTAAGATTTCTCTAGGAACTGCGCTCCCCCTTTGTTTTTTTATTTTTTTGCAACATGGCAGAGAAGAATATTATCTTTTTGAAAGAAGCTAGTATTTTATAATTCAAAGTAGCTATTGTAAGAAACAATATATCAGTTATCTCCACTGCTATTTAACAGATTCTGCTCTCAAATCAGGAAGAAAATCTTTTCCAGGACCCCAAGTCACCCTGGTAGTGATGATGTCCTAGTAATAATTATTTGCACTGCATACAACAAAAAGGATATTAAAAGGGCTAGAAATGTGCCTTTCCTTTGGAAACCAGACTCACCCACATCTTGATCAGGGACATCATTATTAAATGATCAAGATGCCTGAACACAGAAACCATGGCAAACGGGCAGATTTTTTTATATAAGCTTAAGAGAGCTCCAATAGCAAAATGTGATGTTCCTGATTGAATCAACAGTGACTGCCTGGAAATGGAGTATAAAATAAAAATTTATGAGTGAGATATCTTAATACAGTGCTTTGGGAAATCTCAGTAACCCTCAAAGAAGGGACTCAGAGCTATAAGTTATGTACGCTCCCCTGCACCCCATCCCCTGTGCCATGGTCAGGCTGTCTCCACCGTGAGCAGAGCACGTGGCTTTTGTAACATAGGTCTCTCATTCCAGTTTGGGAAGCCTAAATCCTTGGCGCACTGATTCACCAGCTTTCTAACCGCCTGTATCTCCCGCGTGGCCAAGCACCTATTTCTCTATGGATGCCCTCAGGCACCCGAGCGCAGACACAAATATGTAAATCAAGTTGTGTAAGTTTTACACTGAAGAGAATAGGCTGGTAGATGCCTTCATTTGGAAATGTCTGTACCTCAGGTCTCCAGTTCCCTGTTGACTAACGATTCTTGTGCTGTATGCAGTCTTTTGCCACGTGTACATAACGGAGCACTCCTATGTCAGTGTGAAGGCCAAAGTTTCCAGTACAGCACAGGAGATCCTGAAAGTTGTGGCAGAAAAGATCCAGCATGCAGAAGAGGAGCTGGCTCTGGTGGCTGTCACGTTCTCTGGGGGTAAACTGTTTTCTATCCTGGAATATTAATCTTTCCCCGGGTCGCCTCTGAGAGGAGGAGAGTCGACATTTTTATAGAGTAAACGCACGACTTGTCCCTTCTGGGTCCGCAGCTGGGTGACCACAGGAACAATAAGAAGCTGCCTGGCAGAGGCGTTTCCATGACAACAGCTGGATACTGTGGGATCCTGAATTTCCTCCCCAAGAACGGATAAAGGGCCATGCCAGTGTTTTGAAATATATTATAAAGCTTTTCATATTTTATACTCTAGATAAGCCTACTTTCATATTTAAATTAACTTGGGAAATTGCTAAAGGATGAAATTACTTTAGGAAGGAAAAAGAAAGACAGCCTTGAACTAGTCGAATTTGCTGGCTGACAGTTTAATACTTAAAAAGACTCCCCGTTGAAGGAAATAAAAACTCCAATAAGCTGAAAGCTCGCAGGCTGTGTTCGTTCAGGTGGACGTGGGGAGTAAGGTCTAGTTATAGCTTTTCCTTCTGCTGGGCCTTATTTATCCTCAGAGAATGGTTTATTGTCTGTTTTGAATAAGATCACACAGATTACAAGCTGACACTATTGATCTACGTGACCTGAACGGACCCCTTCGTTTTCACTGGGGCCTGTCAGATCTCAATGTTGCTGGCCTCCTTTTTGGCTTACAGTCTTTATTTAATATCTCATTAACCCTGAGAAAAATACAAAGAAAGTGACTTAGCATCAGTAGTTGAAAAATGGGAGTACTGTGTGAACCAGTCAACCAGAGATGGGGCGAGAGGGAGAGGGGGGAGCAGATAACCAGCGTTCCTGTTTACCCTTTGTTACCAGGCTAGGGGAAGGAGGAGAAGATCACCAAGAATTTAACTTGGTGTTAAAGCATTTCTGTGACAGAAGCAGGTAAAACCGTCCTATAAACTAGCAGATGACATATGCAAACCGCCTAGCCCCTCTCCCTGGGCCTCTCGAGAGTCCCTCCTCCCTCTCAAGGGGCCCTACTTGTGCATCCCATCAAAACATTATCTAGAGAAAAAGAGCAAAAGTGGAAGAAACATCTGGACTACATGAATTTTAATGTGTTGAATTTTTAATAAAATATTTCAGGCATTCCAGTTAGATACAATTAATGTGTATTATGTTTCATTTTAAGTGACCAAAAATATTAAGTGATTCTAAATAATATTACACTTCATCAAAACCATCATTTGCCTCTCAAGACAGTACCGTTACAGAAAGTCGTCATTGGGTCCCCACTGTGGAGGAGGAAGGACCCTGAGAGAACTTGGTAGCACACCTGAGACCCCCCCCTCTCCCTGGGGGCTGACTCCGAGTCAGCCCAGAGCCACGCTTGAACCTGGAGAGTAATGAGTAGCTGTTTTACTACTCAATATCTATTTGATGGCCATGAAATACCATTTTTACACTCTATTAAATTAGATTCATCAGGGAGGCCAATGTTGTTCTAATGTATATAGACCCATTGCTAATCTTCTGTAGAAATATCAGCTTATTTCTTGAATTATCCCACAGATTTGGATATGTGCCATCATTTCCCATCAATTAGTACTTTTATCTGTTAAGAACCTTTCCGCCCATAGCTTAATAACCTCCAAACAATAATGCTCTATGAAGAAAAGGAAGGGAAAAAAAGTGTTGAATGTATTCCTTGCTCTAGTTACCCAATTTTCAGTAAATAGTCTTTTAAATACTTCAAAATGAAATTACAGTGAGATCTACTCTTATTTTCTTTTTGTCAAAAAAAGTTTAAAGATATTGCGAATGTGGAAGGTTTTGTGGATTTTTCTAAAAGGACTGGGGCTGTTATCCTCATCGCTTTCAGTAGGTTTCTAGCTGTTTTATACCCAGAGTAGGTGTAATGTATGTAGTAACAGAAACCTACCTCTCTATAGTTTTTCAGAGTTTAAAATTCTATGAGCTTTAACTTTCAGAGTGTAGTGACAAACCTGAAAATAAGAAAAAAAAAATATTTCCCAGAAAGTGGAAAAGTTACTCTCCGAAAGTCATGGCATTTTATTCTGTAGCAAGAGCAGAATGGCTCTCGTAAATTCTGATGTAGGGTAGACATGAGCACACACAGGGCTGCAAGAAATTGTAGCTAGAGAAAGAGGGAGGAGAGATGGAAGAACTTTGGAGCCCAGCCGTGTGGGACCATTTACCACACACGTCAACGGCCTGACATGAAAGTGCTATTGATCTTTATAATGCTGGGTCATAAAGAATATATTGGATTATCATTTGTGTACTCTGTATTAAGCAGAAATGTTCAAAACAAAATTTGGCCTTTGAACTGATTAAGTTATCTAGAAGAGGATACATGGAATATAGTATTCCCCAACCATGCTAGGTAGCTAAATGAAGCTGATTATGTTACAGTGCAATAAACTTGAAGGTTAGTTTAGTCAATTCGTATCTGTAATTTGTAGTTTGGAGGAGGACATTTTTTTTACAAAGAAGTCTATTGAGTTATAAGAGCACTCCAATGATGGTAGAAAAATGGCTGAGGGACAGGAATAATTTGTAACAAGGGAAATAGAAGAATACATGAAGAACACTCAGCTTTTCCAGTGATCCAGAAATTTAAAATAAACTGAGAAATCTATTTTTGGTTTTAGCTAAACAGCAAACTTACCACCAGGAATGATCAATGTTGGTTAATGTAAGAATTTGAAAGCAGTTTGGCAGTTTGTATCAAAATCGTTTAAAAAGTATTCATTCCCCTTTGACCTAGTAATTCCATTTCCCAGAAATTTTATAAAAATCATGTATGAGCAGCCAACGATTTATGCATTAGGATGTTGACTTCAGCAGTATATATTATGGCTGCTGTAATAATAGATCCCATTTACCAAGCCCCTATTAAGTACCAGACCCTGTGCTAGTATTTGCATATATTTTGCCATCTCATTAGTATGACAAAAACATTGGAAACTATTAAATTGGTCAGCAATAGAGGAAAGATTACATGATGGTATAATGGACTGTTATGTAACCGGTTTAACATGATATACATAGTTAATTTTGACAAGTGGATAAGTGCTTATAATAAAATCAGAATATAAAACCACATATGGAATAACTACAAATGTATATGTAGGTATCCATACTAATTATGAAGCATATGTGTAAGTAATTGCAATTATATGTTGTAGTTGTGGATGTCGTTTACACACATTAACATCAAGAGCAGAATAAAAACATACCCAAATATTACCAACATTACCATCCTATGGTTATCTGAGAGTGATGGGATTTTTTTTTTTTAAGATTTTATTTATTTATTTGACAGAGAGAGAGAATGCAAGCAGGGGAAGTGGCAGACAGAGAGAGAGGGAGACTCAGTTTCCCCGCTGAGCAAGGAGCCCAACATAGGGCTTGATTCCAGGACCCTGGGATCATGATCTGAGCCAAAGGCAGACTCTTAACCTACTGAGCCACCTGGGCAACCCCAAGTGATGGGATTATGAGTGACTTTTACTTTTTTCTCTAAACTGTTCTGTGTTCTAAAAAATGACTAAATATTACAAGAAGGCATTGCAATATCCACTCTGTGGATATTGAGCGGTGATGTCCATGGTACCATTGGTGCCATTGAACAGAGTATGCAGATCTGAATTAAATCTGCATTCTATTTGCTTTTAAATATTTTTCTTTGGCAATTTTCACTCTTTAGGTATACTGTGCATGCCTACTACTGTTCTCATGTTTCTAATTACTTTTTTTTTTTTTAAATAAAGAAAAGCATGAACTTCAGCCCAATGACTTGGCCAGCTCCAAATCCCTTGAAGCTTCGGGTCGGATATATGTCTACCGAAAAGACCTAGCTGACACTTTGGTAAGGACTTTTAGCCTTTACTTGAAACACAGATGGCAGACTAAAGTCATATTTTGTATGTTTTATAGTAAATGTTAGAAAAACACATCAAACTACTTCCTCCTCTAGCCAGCAATACACCTGGCAAGCAACACTGCCTTTGCAAATCAAAAACAGGTACACCTTGAAGAATCCTAAGCCTTCCTAGGTCAAAGCCTGCTTCTCTCGGGCCTCTGACATAAGGGATGTGAGAGAAGTGACCCCCCTGCCCATTAATCTTAATTCCATTCCTTCTTTTTTGGTGGATATGAGGCGATCAGGCTGAGAAACGTACCCTGTGCAAATTTAGTGGGAAAGAGACTCTGTATTGTTTCCATCTCTCTGGTGCACTTTGAGTATACCGTTCACTGGAAGAAAGGGACAATTATCAGCCTTCCCCATGTAAAATCAGCTCATAACTATGGTCTATGGGATGCCAATGAGGAGTAAGAGTTGGAAGAAATGTAGAACCCGTGCTGTAAGTTACTTTCCATTTTAAGTGTAAGAACATTTACACCTAAGCAGATGACTTGTCATTATTACCTTCCTAAAAACCTCAGCCTTGTGGTTGCTTTCTGCCTGGTAGGATCAGGCCTCAGACCTATATCCATAAAGAGCAGACCCTGCCAGATGGTGATGGTATCCTCGAGAGACACAGTCCTAGTCTGTTTCACGGAGCCAGTCACTGGCATGGTTCTTTCTAGGCGACTCCTGTTGTGTTTATAATTGAGGAATGTGTATAACACATGGGTTAACCAAAATTGCTTATGATAAAAATATTTTATGTAAAATCATCCACAAGTATCAGCCTACCAGAATACTAATCTTTGTCACTTCTGGCACTTACCACCACTTAGGTGCTGGGTAATTTACCTACGGTATCTCATTTAACATTCCCAGTGACCCTGTGAAGTTCAGAGAGGCAGAGTCCCTTACTGTAGCTTCCAGCAGCCAAGGAAGGGGAAGTGCTAGGACTCCAGGCTAGGATTCCAATATTATTGGCCTCAGAAGGTCTTGCACATTCCTTTCATTTGTATGTGATGAGGGGGCAAAGCAGAGGGAAACCTGTCTGACTCCAGCCTCTCTGCTTTGGAGTGTCCTTCAGCAGGTCACAGGTCCCGTGTCTGTGCATGACATAATTCTGCCAGTGAACTGTTACCAGCCAGCATCCTTGAATAGACAGTGAGACTGTCTTGGCTTTAACCCTCCCTTGGGAGGAGGACAATCTACCCTCTGGCTTCCTTGGAGCTCCTGGGTGATGGTAGAGATTCACACTCTTGTCTTCCATGCCCTCCTTCCTCACGCTACCCACAGACTTCTTTTCAGTTCCCTGCTATGCACATCCCGTGCGCTCTCCGACCACCAACCAGGACCTGCTTCAGAAGAGCAGAAGGCAGGCCTGAGCAGTGTCCTAGTACAGGACATGGGGGCTCTGAAGTATGTTCCCAGATGAGCCAGGTGCCATCCTGCCCTCGAGTGTTTCCACCACCAGCTCTCCATGCTGCCTGAGAGTTCCCTGTTGGAGTCCTAGCTTTCAGTGTTTTATCTCCAAAAGATTGCTAGTTGAAATGGAATATTATTAAGGGCAGGAGAGATAACATGGGGAGCCACTGGGCCTCATTCCACTTATGTATAGATGAGTTGCTCTTCTCAGAAGGCAGGCGTTAGAGCCCTGGATAAAAGGGTAGAAAAATAGACAGTGTTTGTCGGAGAGGGCCGTAGACAGCCTTGGGTACCCAGAAGGCAGTACCAGGGCAAGGGGTGCATTTAGGGAGAAAAAGCAGGAAAGGTAAAAAGCCAACTGAAAATATCCTTACATCTCCAAATTAGTGTGCAGAGATTTATGTCCGTCTTCCCAGCTCTTGGCTCTCCCGCTGAATGCCTGCAGAGTAGTGTGGCACCTGTCTGGTTCCAGACTAGTCAGGCCGCGAGAAACGTGAGCTTTCCTTCCCCCCCCAACCCCACTCAGTACTTGCACACGCGTTATTTCAGTCTGCCCTCATTGAGCTCCCCTTGTGTCCCACCCGGGGCTACAGGGACAATTTGTACCTTGACCTGCCCTGAAAAAGTCTGTGGAGAAGCTCTGAGAAGGTGTTTTGTCATTTGGTTTTTGTTTTTTGTTTTTCTTCTTCAAGTTAGGAAACCTTTTTATAACAGTAAAACTTGTGAAATGCCAAGAATTTCACAGTTTTGAAAGAGGAATTGGGGGCACCAGGGTGGCTCAATCATTAAGCGTCTGCCTTTGGCTCGGGTCATGATCCCAGGGTCGTAGGATCTAGCCTGGCATTGGGCTCCCTGCTCAGCAGGAAGCCTGCTTCTCCCTCTCCCACTTCCCCTGTTTGTGTTCCCTCTCTCACTGTGTCTCTCTCTGTCAAATAAATAAAATATTTAAAACAAACAAACAAAAAAAACAACAAAAGAGGAATTAATATTTGGAACCTCTTCATCCTGTCATGTCATTTATTTTTGCGAAGTCCCATTGTTTTTTGTCCAAGTTATTAATAATTTTAATATCATTAACTACTCAAATCCAACCCTTCAAATGGGAGAATTTTTTTTCAAGTAAATGCTTAGCCAACATCAGCTCAAACTCATAACCCCATACCATGTGCTCTACTGACTGAGCCAGCCAGATGCCCCTGGAGAATTTGTACTTTAATTAGAAAATATCAAATATTTTGAAAAGATGCCAGATAGTTTTTAATAAATTCAACAGTGACAAAATATTTAAAGTTTTGATGGAATTTAAGGAAGTGCCATTACCAGACTCGCCCCTCTTTGTATAGGTAAAGCAACAAATACTTGAAATAATCATCCACCATGGGACATAAATGAAGTAACTTTTATTTTTTATTTCTTGTTTAAATTTTTATCACTTCCCACAGGCATTTTAATAAAATTTGTAAGTGTGTGTCTGGGACGAGGCTCGTTAAACATATTTCCTGTGAAAACCATGTCTGTCTTTATTGAAGTACACCATGACATTTCTTTTGTTTGTTTTTATACTAACCTGCTGGCACACTAATTCTTACCAGAAGCCAAAGTGATTTCAGGGCTTTCGCTTTCATTACGCTGTCTGCTGGGGCAGTGTTTTATAATCAGATCTGTGGATGCGTGCACGTGTGGTGGGGGGAGGGGCAGGCTAACTCACTGAAGTATCATTGATCACATTCTACTGTTTCCAAGGCTGTTTCCCAAATTGATTGTAACTCACCAAAGATGAACGGACCAGGAAAAATATTAAGCGCACTCAGACAAGATTACTTTCCTAATCTGGGCTTCTAGTGGCTTTCTGTGGTCAGCCAGTTCAGTGCCAAACATTTTGGGAATTACTGAGGATCCTTTTGCTTCTTTCTGTTGGTTTAGAACCCATTTGCAGAAAATGAGGAATCGCAGCAAAGGTCGATGAGGATTTTGGGAATGAACACTTGGGATCTTGCTCTGGAATTAATGAATTTTGATTGGAGTCTCTTCAATTCAATTCACGAGGTAAGTAAGGAGTGAAAAGATAAAATAAATGCTAGTGCTATTTTAACTTTGCATTCTTTTTTTGAAAATAGATTAAATCATAGTTGAGATAGTTAAGATTTTATTTATTTATTTGACAGAGAGAGAGAGTGAGAGAGGGAACACAAGCAGGGGGAGTGGGAGAGGGAGAAGCGTGCTCCCCACTGAGCAGGGAGCCTGATGTGGGGCTGGATCCCAGGACCCCAGGATTATGACCCGAGCTGAAGGCAGATGCCTGATGACTAAGCCACCCAGCCACCCCTAACTTTGTATTTTTTTAAAAGAGTATTTGTACGTGACTCAGTTTTAAAAAGATCCATCATCTCATGCTGTAGTTCTGCGTAGGATGCCGTAGCCCAAAAGATATTTGGGGACTTTAAATACATTAAATACAAACCTAGCAAAGTTAGACACATGATCATGCTTTATGTGCTCCTAATATAATCATATGTGTACTGTAGTATAAAAGTGCTATATTTTTATATGTTTGAATACTTATGTATTTGCATAACTATGAAGATCTAATGGAATTGAAAAGCCATTTTACATTTGACAACTTTGATATTGATACTTTAATTTTTTTCCATAAAGTTCGCAGTCTTGTACAGAATCGTATTTATGCACGTACACATAGTCATTCTTTTCCTCTAGAACATTCTAAACATTTAGACTGTGCTGCAAGACTTAAAGTACTTTCTTGAAACTTTGGAGATAGACTTCAAATCTTTATGTCCATCACCCCTCCCTTGGAAGACAGCTTAAACATTTATAAAATGATAGAGTAGAGTAGGGACAAAATGCTATTGACAATTAAGGAGTAAATGTAGCCAGTGGAAGGGCTCACAGGAATCAGGAGATGAAAAATGAGACCTTTCTGTGCAACCGTGTGTTGCCTTTGCTTTGCCATGTAGTGACATTTTTCATTACAATCAGCCTTTCCTTCTGAAGAAACTCGTGCCCAACTCGGGGGCTTGAGTTCTCCTTTCAGTTTAAAGTGTCCTCCTCAGAAAAATGTCCTCCTCAGAAAAATGTCCTCCTCAGAAAAATGCCCACATTATAATCTAAATCCAAGCAAGTCGTGAACTCCTTCAAGCTAAACGATGTGCGTCTTACGAGATGTGACTGGAGCAGGCTGTGTCACTGCTTGTACTGCTTTCTTAGGGGAGCGGGGGACCCCTCCTGTGAAGTGCACACACCCTTTCATTTAAAAACACATTCCTTCTGTTGCTCTGCCTATGATCAGTCTGGATAAAGAGTGGCTGGTCTTGCTACATTTTGTAAATTTTGGACCTTTCCCTGATCTCACTGTCTTTCTGTTCATGATTTTACTCTGTCTTTTATCCATGGTTTTCAAAGAGCAGGTACCCAGACCAGCATCAGCAGCACCACCTGGGGGCTTGTTATAGATACGGGTTTAGGACCCACAGACTTATTGAAGGAGAAAATTCAGGGGCTGGGGCCCAGAGAGCTGCTGTAACAGGCCTCCAGGTGATCCTGATTCACTCTACAATCAGAGAACCCTCATGGAGAGAACCTACCTGTACTAGTAACAATCATTTCCACTTGCTTTTCCCAGTACACCAAGTTCAGGAAGTTTGGATTTGATTCAGCCTGTGATTTAAACTTCAGAACTTCTTAGAGTTTCATGTAAAACTGTGTCATCTGCACATTCTAAAAATAACATTTTTTTGTGAGGATTCTAAGTGAACATTATTTCACAAGGCATCTCTAACCCTGCGTTGTGTCCGGTTGGATCTATTGTTATGTTCTCATAACACATGATGAGAGTGGCCACCTGAGGCAGCTCTTAACCATGGACTGACTTCTGTATCAGCTTGTCTCTGCTAAAAATAAATGCTGGTGTGCACCTGTCTTCCTGCAGCAAGAGCTGATCTACTTCACGTTTGGCCGACAAGGCAGTGGGGAGCACACGGCGAACCTCAGCCTTCTCCTGCAGAGATGCAATGAAGTCCAGCTCTGGGTGGCCACGGAGGTCCTGCTCTGCAGCCAGCTGGCCAAGCGAGTGCAGCTGCTGAAAAAATTCATCAAAATCGCTGCACAGTGAGTTTCCGATGGTGACTAATGCAGTTCTTCTGGTCTCCTTGAGAGAGTCCATTTTTTTTCCCTTTGGGATGATAAGAGGGGTTAGGAGGTAAAAGTAAAATACAGAGTGAAGTGAGCAAATGATTGAAAAGGTCTGTTCTGGAATATTTATGTCTTTGCATGTGAGGGGGTTACACTTTGCCATCAGTGTCCATACCAGACTCAGGCCCTCTGCTCTGTGCTGCAGAATGAGTGAGCAGCCAGCACGCACATGCTCCGTCCCGCAGCTGACCTGTGGTGTGCCTGGGGAGCTACAGCAGGCAGGGAACACTGGGAAGATGACGTGAGGGGGGAGAATCCTTGCAAATTGGGTGCATTCTAGGATCCTATTCTTGGCTGCTTGATGCCCACTGTGTGGACTTTGCAAAATCCTCTGCAGGCCCAGCCCGGCTGGTCCCACCTGACCTCAGAGCCTCACCCTCTGGGCGCGCTCCACGTCACAGCCGCTCCTACTGGCTGTCTGTCCCGGGCATGCCGTCCTCCAGGCCTGCACACGGCATTGTTGGCTCTGCCGAAATGACCACTTCCACCATGCAGATTGCTGCGTTCTTTAAGACCGAGGTCAAAAGTTACTTCCTTCTTGAAGCCCTCTCTGATTTTCGGATGCAGGGCTAACTACTCCCTACCCCCATGCTCCCTCACACACATGCTTATTCCCTTTTAACTTTTTCTTTTATTACATTTATTAAACTTCTCTGTTTGTATAGAATCCCTTCCCTTGCCTGTGTTAGCCTCCAGAGGACAAGGGCCATTACTAATCAAACATTGTACCTGATACGCCTGATGCAGAACTTAAACAGCAGTGACTCAGTAAAGGTTCATTGAATGACATTTTAGTAACTCGCTGAGAGCTTCCCTTAAAATGCCAGATTAGTATCCTGAGAGGGCTCTTGGGGACAGCCTCCCAACGGAAGCAGGCAGCAGGAGTCAGAATCTCTCCCAGTTCCTACTATTACCCATTTTATTTCTCCTTTGTCTTCCCGAGTAGTTTCTACGTCAAACAGTTTTGGTGTGTGCATCAGTGTAACACGTTCAGGAAACTATGAATAATCACTTATTACTGGTACGGATCCTTGCAGGGAAGTATGGATTTCCATGGGGAAACCAGACCGACCCTACGCCCAATCCATGCCTTTGAGGAGTTTGCAACCTGCTGGAGGGGATACTTGGATACCTCAGATGGCTAGCGTGCAAAATAGAACGGGGGGTGCCTTATTCTGAGATTGAATTCTCCTGGGGCTTTGGAGGGGGAAAAGCTCGTATGCCAATGATGTGGAAAAGAAGGATGGGAAACATTTGTGAAGGACGTAGCATTCGAGGCCGTATTTGAATTCTGGGGGGGAACTGGACAGATAAGAGTTCGGAAGTACGTACTGTCCGTGGAGGTGAACCTCCCTGGAGGAGGAGGCAGGCAGCATACGGTCAGGGAAAGGGACCTCATCTGCTTTCACCAGAATGGAGTGTTCTTTGTACAGAACTGTTGGGAGATTGATCTGCAAAGGAAGATAAAAGCAAATGGTGAAGGACGGTGCATTTCCGATCAAAGAGTTTAGGCTGAACTGAGGAGCTAGGGGTTCATTGCCTTTTTTGTGCAGGAGACTGTCAGGATCAGAGCTGTCCTTAGGAAGATTGATGGGAAGGTAGCACATCGACTAAACTGCAGGCAAAAAGACCCCCAGATGCAGGGCATGTTGTTTACCTAGCAAGAGATAACAAAAGTACCCAACCTGGTGTTTGGTGCGACTGGAAATGGAAGGTGAGAGATTCGGCAGATATTCCTAAATCTTGGATAGTTTTTATGGTGAATATTCCTTTTTCTTCTTCTTCTTCTTCATTTGGCCAGTGCATTCCAAATGGCCTGTGAAATTCATAAAGGTGAGGCTCTTTTGGATCAAAAGCTTTCTTATAAATGCCAGTTACTTGGAGAAATGGGACATTAATGTCCCAAGGAGTAAAATGACACCACACAGCTTAGTTCCAGTATAAGATTATATCTATCCTCAGGGAAATGAAATATATTCACATCTTTTCCATATGGCCCCATGCTCTTGAATTATTTACTGTACTGGTCTTTCTATTCCTAGCCCATAGAGTAGAATGCCAACAGAAACATAAAGTTAAATTCCTCATAATCACACTAGTAGGAATAACCAAGGGAAAACAGTAATTTCCATGATCATGAAGTGTCTCCCCTGCCTAAGGCATCTATTTGCATATTCATGTTTCCTTCCTTCTCGCCCTCCCCACCCCCCACCTCTGTGGATTGAGTGGAGTTTATTTCCTCACACAGACAAAGGAGTGTTTGCTAAACCGGAATGTTTCAGTGTCAGTCTGTGCTTATCGTGGAATGAATGAACCTTGGTAACAAAGGATTCCAGACCGGATTGGTTTCCAATATTTGTACTCTTATCAATTTGTCTTCTAGAGAAAGTATTTGTTCTTTTTATAGGTTCAGAAGTTAGTTATATGTGCTTTTTTTTTTTAATTGTAAGTATGACTACAAAAGAGATCTGGGTTAGGAAAATTGTTTATGGAAGCTTAAAGATAAAAAGATGAGAATTCTGAGATTCCAGACAGATAAATGATACCAAATAAAAAGAGGTGTAATAAACCTTTTTAAAATGAATATTAATAAAACCATATCCCCAAAAAGTCTTGTTTTCAACGCCAGCAAATGCTGTCCGAAAGGCTTGCTGTATACTGGGTATTTGGGTGATGGGCAGAATATAAAAATGAATGGATATATCCTCTAGCTGTGAGGAACCTAATGTCTAGTGAAAAATCACAGGACCACGGGGCTTCCGTCCTGTAGTAAGTGAGACGACCTGGGAGTCAGAGAGAGCCTCCCACAGAGGTGCTTGTGGCCTAGGGGCGGGATGGTTCTCCCCAACCACAGGAGCCTCTCCACAGAGGAACCTCCCATCAGCACACCAAGCCTTAGAGCTGCCTCATGTCTGTTCTGGCTGGGAAAGAGGTGAGGAGACAGAAAGGGAAGCAGAGTCCAGGTAATAGATGCCTTTCGTCACCGATAATATACAAAAACAGTGGATTTTCTAAATCATTGACCCAGAGAAACATACCAAGCAGTGTCCACCAGGAGCAAGTTGGTAGAAAGCAGATAAAGGGGCCAGTTAGACTGAGTTTCCGGTCCCCTCACTGATCCGCAAGTCGCAGGCAGGGCCAGATGCCGGGCAAGGAAGACTCCGAGGGGTATAGCTCATGACTGCGGAGGCTCCGCGGTGAGGGGCCTCTGGGACAGTGTCTAGCCCAGATGCTTTGGACCCTCAGTGTGGAGGCAACAGTGCCTTTGCACATTCCACTCTTGGTGGGGATGGAGTTTGCCACATGCTCCCTGGTGGGGCCCTGTCTGCCCTGGAGCCCAGGCGCAGCTGTCCTTGGGCAGTGTGCAGCCCCCGAGGCTGGCCCTGGGAGCAGCTGTGTAGGGAGGACCTGCCAGGCACAGCCAACTATGTGTGTGACCTGGAAACAGCCCTATCCGTTCTCTTGTTTCTGAGCTAGATACTTTCCCCTACAGCCTGTGCCACCGGGAGGCCGCACCATTTTGGGGGACAGTTTTCAGTATGTGTCGAGAACATTTAACGTCGAGATAGCTTTGGACCAATCATGTCATGAATGACTGAATTTTAATTAGAAGCACCATAAATCCAGTTAAAAAGTATTATGCACGAAGATACTCTTTGTAGCCCTCTGTATTGAATTGAATTGAGAATATCCTGAATGTTAACAATAGGGGAATAAGTAAGCAAATCATGAAACGTTTTTGATGAAGTTGTACAGCCATTTATGATGGTAGTGGAGAATTCATAATACACACTCTAACACAGTATAACTGAAAAGGCAGGACTCGGGAGTTACACATCCACTGTCCCCAAGTTCCTCATGAGCCCAGTGGGGATGTGGTGGGACAGAGGGCGTTTGGCACAAGCTGGCACTTTTTCTGCCCCGGCTTGCTGTTGCTCACTTTCATATGACTTCATATTTATCATGTTAGAGGAATTCCTTAACCTTAAAAACTTGGCTCGGAGAAGTGTTTTTTTGTTTGTTTGTTTGTTTGTTTTAAAAAAAAACACTGCAGATAAAGGAGTGTCTGGAACCCACAGGCTGCCCTGGCTGACCTGGGAGGCTAGGCCCCTTCCGCAGGCTTTGAAAACCAGTGGACTTTTGACCGATTAGATTGAAGGGCATGACTGACGTAATGCAGAACAGATCATCTCACAGAGTGAATGGAGCTCAATGTGATCTTATTTTGCATTTTATTTCCTCCTTTCTCCTCTAAATGAGAAATATGGAATGGGACCCCCACAACACGTGCCATATTTTACATAGACCTATAGGACAGTGTCTGTATGGCGGATAGCGAAGAAAATTCATCTGAATGTTGAGGGAGGGGGAGCTTGAACCAGTGAGGGGAGAGGGGCTTGTCTGTCGAAGCGTAATGACAGCATCCTAGGTACAGAGAGATGGGACAAGAGAACTATTATAGTAGGAGTATGCTAGGGCGCCTGGGTAGGTCAGTTGGGTAAGTGCCTTCAGCTCAGGTCATCCTGGAGTCCCAGGATCGAGTCCCACATCAGGGGCTCCATGCTCAGCAGGGAGTCTGCTTCTCCCTCTGACCCTCCCCCTTCTCGTTCTCTCTCTCTCTCCCCCAAATAAATAAATAAAATCTTTATTTAAAAAAGAGTATGCTATATTAAAAGAAACATGAATTGAAGAGTTTTCGGTTGAAATTGTAGATGCATCATCCAAAATAGATTTTTTATTAATTTTTTAAAAATATTTTATTTATTTATTTGTCAGAGAGAGAGAGAGAACACAAGCACGGGGACCAGCAGGCAGAGGCAAGAGAGAGAAGCAGGCTCCCCGCTGAGCAGGGAGCCCGATGCGGGACTCCATCCCAGGACCCCGGGATCATGACCTGAGCCAAAGGCAGACAGACACTTAACTGACTGAGCCACCCAGGCATCCCCAAAATAGATTTGTTTAAAAGGAGGAATCTTTTGAGGTGTCCAGAGGGTGTCGAAGCACAATCTTTGCCTAGAGGGAAAAATGAGCCGGAATGTTTGGAATCTGTTACCTGGTGAGGAGCAGCAGAGCGGACACTGCCAAGCCCCCCCAACACACACACAAAGGCATTCAGTGTGTGTTGGCCTTGGAGTCCCATGCCACCCTGGACGTTGAACTCTGTGGCCTAGGAGAGCCTTTGCATCTTTATCTTTTGCAGCCATCTGGCAAAAGGATGTTGCTCCAAGTACCTGTGCTTTCTTTATTCCGTAGCTGCAAAGCCCAGAGAAACCTGAATTCTTTCTTTGCTATCGTGATGGGTCTCAACACTGCTTCTGTGAGCCGGTTGTCGCAGACCTGGGAGGTGAGCCTTGGGGGTCTACATGGAAAGGGGGAGGGGAGGGATAAAGAAAACTGAATGGGAAACGTTCCCGTGAAAAGCCGTTCTTCAAAATCAATTTATTTGCATTGTTTAAATGAGGTAAGTACTACTAGGAAAGAAAAAAGTTAAAAATCTATGTGTCAGGTTGGACTGTTTTAATCAAATCATCTTCAGAATGGCTCTATTAGTTATATAAAATCCAATACAAGAAATACATATTTTCATACAGAGAACATACATATATGAAGGAGGTAAAAATTGTAAAATGCTCCACAGCTCGTTTTCTGCTTTGCTGCCGTGCTTGTGTGGTTCCAGTCCCATGCTGGTCCTTTCAGAAGTGGTGACAGGTGTCCAGAAGCAGATTTGCTGAGATGCTAATGGATGTAAGCTTCCAGGCCTCTGTCTTGCAGCCCCCACCCCCCAGCAGTGTGTTCATGTGGATGATGTATATCTCTGTAAAATTTGCAGAAGTACAGTAGTTTTGTATTCTTATTTTTTAAAGAAGGCCCACAGTGTTCAGTTTCAGCCCCTCCCCAGTCTGGGCTCTGCCTGTGTCCCTGTTGCTCCGGGAAGGCTGCCTGCATTCTCAGATGGAGAGGCCCACTCAAGTCAACTCAAGTTCTGAGACACGGACTCAGCTCTTCCCACATAGGCCCTTAGAGTCTGTGTCTTAGAACTTGAGTCCCTGAGTGTGGCCAGACACAGGAAAGAGGGCTCCGGCCCTTCCCCTGGCCCCATCACCTGTCTTTGGGCTTCTATTTGTCTCCCTCTGTTCCTGTTGATGACTGGCTACCTCACTGCGTGCACCATTTCTCTCCCTCAGCCCTGCTCTTTCACCATCAAGCCTGCCCCCTGATGGCCCTGACCTGCGTGTGCTCGTGCGTTCTCCTTAGCGTCTCTGCGTCTCTCTAGTCCCCTCAGCCTCACTTCCTGTCACTACTCCATTCTCTCCGTGGCTCCCGATTCTCACTCCTGCAAGACAGGCCGACTCTCTTTTTTCTGACGTGAGATGTCAGCACAGGGCTCCGAGCAGTGTGCTGGGGTTTCACTTTCTTTGCATCAGGCGCCATTCTCCACTGGGAAGCACGGGGGTGACCTGAGGGTCAGGGTCAGTGCTCCTTAGAGGGGTGCCAAAGAAAAGGAAAGAAAGGCCTGCTTGCCCCGGTTAAGCAAACAAGACGTGCGTGCGCATCATAAGGTGAAAGGAAGCGATGCCACAGTCCATCAGAGCTGGAGGGACACTAATGGCCACCCAGGGTCGGAGGGGCATGGAATTTGAATTAAACCTGGAAAGAAGCCTCGATGTGTAGAAATTGAGAGGAGAAAGAGTTCAATTCAATTCAAATAGTGTGCATTTCGTGGGCATGTAGATGGCCTCCTATGTAGATGGCCTCCTATGGGCAGGGCCCTGAACATCTGTCCCATGGTGGATCCAGAATGGGCTGGACCAATTAGAACAGAGGATGTGGTGATGAAGGAGATACGGGACCAGTTCAGGCTGGACCCCAGGAGGGCAAGTGGAAACTCACCCCAAACCACCCAGCTGGAGCAGGGCAACGTGGGAATTCGAATTCAGACCCACTGACTACCCTGGAGAGCCGGTTTCCACCCTCTGTGACTTCCCATGCCACCTGCTGGTGGGGGTGGTCCTTGCAGCTCAGCTCTCCTGCCCATTGGCAGGCAGGCTGTGTCCGTTAGGGTTTTTATGGCCTTTCACCATTTAGCCCTCTGCTGTGAAATGCAGTTAGATCAATTCGACAAAAAATGCTAGCCAATATTACTATTTCCCACTCAGCAAGACGACGCAAGAAGACAAGAGCATTCGCCAAAGGTGGGATCTGGAACAGAAATCCTAGTCTGTATTAAAAAATCACCAGCGTGTGGAATGTCTAATCAGCTGGATTCCTGAGTCACGTAGCCATGACCTATTTTAAACTGTTTTTAGCAACATTCCCAAGGAGTGTCACATTAAGGAATGAGGAAGATTGCGTAGTGAGAAGCAGTCAGGGTAAACCAAAGGATAGAGGTGTTTGTGTTCAGATACGTGACATGTGGAAGTTTAGCTTAATAAACGTTGCCCCCTTGGTTCCTCTGAAAGTAACAGACTTCTTTGACCTTTCTTTTTTGTATTTTGTTTGTTTGATTTTAGAAAATCCCTGGAAAGTTTAAGAAACTTTTCTCTGAACTTGAAAGTTTAACAGTAAGTAGTGAGCCAAACGGGACTTACTCTTCAAATTAATTGATAGTGCCGAATTTCTGTTAGATTGCCTTGTTCATGACCCTCTACCGTGTCTGGTAGCTTAGACTAGATCACTCGTACCTGAAACTGTAGCTTTCCTTCCTACAGAAGGAAGAAGTTGACAGTAAATGCTTCTTCCTCTCCATGGAGAAAGGTAGTGAGAATGGTCCTTTTGACATGATTTGCAGAGTGCAGATTTTTAAGTATATAGTCCATTTCAACGTCTACAAAATTAATTGGTATAAATGGAAGGTGCAGTGTCTTATGCATGATTCTTTTTTCCTTTTTCTCCTTCGTACCATTTCTCAGGTTTAAATTTTTTAAAATGTTGAGTTGCTTTTCAGAACACAAGAAAACAGCATTCTCTTATTTTTCTGTGCATTGTCCATGCATTATGAGGAAGGTTTTTCTTTGCATTGTACCTAACAAAAGACTTTGGGGTTACCTCGTGATAGAAATTATGCAGAGGAAACTGTGCTTAAAGAACCTATTTGAGGAAAATAATAAGGCAATCAAAAGGTGCCTCTCTTTTGCAGTCATTTCCTATTATTGTAAACCAATAAGTTGACTTTTATTCATTGCCTACATTTCCTGCCCTAATTTAGTGAGTTTATTCTCCTAGGAAACCTTTATCTACTTTGTTCTGAAGAAGAACCTCTTGATATCTAAATCATGTTCAAATTGTATAGCAAAAGTGGATTTAGAATTGTTTCTATAGCACATTGATTTTTCTTTCTCTTTGTAATCTGCTTGGTTCGGCAGGATCCTTCCCTGAATCACAAAGCCTACAGAGATGCATTCAAAAAGATGAAACCACCCAAAATCCCATTCATGCCCCTGTTGCTTAAAGGTAACAATTGTCTTTCCTTTATGCCATCCAATTCCATCCGCAGAAATGTATCCCTCTAACTGTACAGGGCCAAAAAAAGAGCAAGAGAGACTCTTAGTCTACTTCTTCAGAGTAATTTTGACATTGAGACCTAACCATGTTTGTTTGAGATGGGTTTGCGAGTGCTCAGTTATTTCTGAGGTCACTGAAATACTTAATTGTTTCAGAGAGATACCAAAGCATTTTCACCTGACTCACAGAACTTGGCACTGGACACCTGTGCTTTTATTTTGCTCTGCTCTCAAGTGCAGGCTTACTTTCTTGGAGTTGACCTTCCACTTACTTCAGCCAGGCTGGGAGAAAAAACCCAGAGAGAGATCACACTCCGAGTTTGCAGCTTAAATTTCGGAGCGCTAACTGCCAGGCTGCTGCTGTGTGAGAAGTACCTATGGTCAACCCCCTGGCAGTAAAGTCTGTGACAGGGGGAGAAGGTGCTGTCTTTCTAGGAGTGGCATTCAGGAGAGTATGTGACAGCTGCAAGCTGGTCCGCTGACTTTTCTTCTGAAGAGCCCCAAATAATTCATCCCGAAACACGTTAGTTAAATTCGCTAGTGAGATCTCAGTAGTCTCTTTCAAACCAAGAGGGTTCATTCAAAGGAAGTTCTTTTGAATCTGGCCTGTGCTACTAATATTCAGTATATACCCTACCTATGTGCTTTCCAGGAAAAAGGGATTTGGTCTTTGTTTTTGGAGCCATATTTTAATACTTTCCAAGGGGTTTTATAGGAAGACTTTATTATGTAGCCTTCGCCTTTCAGAGGCTTGTATTTTCTGCTGGGTCTGGCCCCAGTGACTAAACTCCGACATACTATTCTGGAAATGGGCTGCCTGGAAACCGGATTGCTGGAGGGCCCTGCCATTCTCCTCCCAGCCCACCCCAACCCCATCACTGCCCCCACTGGCAAAGATTCCTGTATTCCCTCCTCAGCCTCTCTCCAGAACAGGCAGAGCTTGCAGAATCACTGAGAGGCTCTGAGCCCACCACTCCTCATCCACTCTGCATCTCGTACAAAGCAAGAATCTTCCTGAAACAATACTCTGTTAGCACAACTGAGGCATGCAGATGCTTCGTTCAAACTGACAAGATTCTGCTAAATGTAAATGGATGGAATAGGGAGAGATTGTAATGCCAAAATAACAATTTAAAGGTTTATTCAGGATTACAGTTTTTATTTGCAAAAGGAAACGTTCTCCTGTGGAGAGTGGGGGGCGGCAGGTGGAAAGTAACAGAATCCTTTAGACACAAGTGGGAAACAGGAAATGAGGACAGATCTGGGAGAGAAACGAATCTTAAGCAGAAAAAATTTTGAGAAAAAAGTTTTTAGGTAATAAGAAATTAGTTGACAGTGTCCCTTTAGCTTAATTAGATATGAGCAGTGCTTTTTGCTGAATGTTTGTGATTTTCCCCAAAAAATATTTAACGCAGTCAAGTGTCTCAGACTTACATCTTAGCTTGGATGCAATTTTCTGCTCTACTGAGTTTATCTAGACCTCTTTGTTGGCAGCAAAACAAATTTCCCTTTTTTCTCTGCAAATACATTCACTCTAGTAAATTAAACATTTTTTTTCTTTTTTTCATTAGAAGCTTTCTTGAGTTTAAGCACTTAGTTTTCTTTTTCAAATATTTTGTCATTATAAAAATAAACATCATTACACTTTATTGTTTCAAATTACCATTTTTATCTGAAATAATTTCCAAAGGAATATAGGGTGAAAATTTAAAATATGTGTATATCATGCCTAAAACAAAACATTTTGGAAAAAAAAACAAACGTCAATTTGGGGATTTTTTTAATTGCAAAATTTTTTTAAAGTTGAGATAAACTACTTTAGAACAACCAGCCTTTTAGTGAAAACTCACCCCTCTCCCCCTTGTTCCTCCCACTTTGGGTTGCTATTAGAGAAAAAGGACCAAATTGAACTCCTTGGGTGTTACAAAGGATTAGGCCTCCCGTGTTTCCTTTTGTGAGCCGGTCAGTTCCCAGTAAGCATGCAGATTACCAAGTGAGCACTTAACCTCAGGGTCCTTCTTCATCAACTTTCCTGTTGAATTCTTGCCTTTTGATCCATCCCCCTACCCCCATAAACCCCCTACCCCCCGCTGTGGTGTGGAATCCATTCAGAAAGTGGATGAATGGGAAACCCTAAATAAGTGTAGGGGCAAGGATCCCGCTCAGCTAGAGTCAGAAGCAGCCCAGCAGTGTGTATCATGCGGTGTTTGGGGAGCCGGTAGTCCTTTCCAGCAGAGTGACTATCAACAGGTGTGGGAGTGTGAACTGAGGTCCTCTAGGGGGTTGTGTGTGTATCTCAGAGCCAGGATGATGACTGCAGATTTGCAGGGGCTTTTAAATCAAAGGAATGTTAGGGTGCTTGTACATTTCTTCCTCCTCTTACTTGTCATCTCCAAATGGAGCCGTTTCCTCCAGTAGTTCTATTATATGAAGTGTTTGGAGAATGTTTGAGTGTCTTCAGATGAACAGCGCTCATTTCCTGCACTCTGCTTGCTGGGTTCCCTGAAGTGCTTCACAACCCCAGACTTAACGTTCTGAGAGTCCAGGTCTCTCTCTCTTTCTTTGTCTCTTTTCTTTTTTTCTTTCTCTTTCTCTCTCTCCCCCTCCCTCCCTTCCTTCCACTTACTGGTTTATCTTCCTCCTACCTTCCTACCTTCCTCTTCACACACCTGCCATTCACCTGCATCAAACCCTTCAGCCCCTTGAACCCCCTTCTGGGTGGCAGCCCTTTCCAGCCTCTCTCCCCCCACCTGGCCAAATGCACCTTCCCTCCTTTATTCTCAGGCCAGCATGAGCCTGGCCTCCAAGCCACTGGGATTAAGTGAGACCACCCAAGAAGACAAGAGACCTCAGGCTGGAGGGAAGAGAGGGAGCCACCAAGGGAAGACGTGGAAAGTTGCTGACATGCTCCCTGTGCCATAAATCTGGCAAGGCGGCTCTGATGGGTTTAAGAAATGCCCAAGTCTGTTCAGCTCGAGCTCCTGGAGAGATACAGTGGTGAGAGGAACCAGGCTCCCTGGGTTTGAATCCCGGCTGGGACGAGCAGAGTTGTCATCGTGAGCCAGAAGTGCATGGTCTTTGGCCCACAGTTTCTTCACACTCTGTCCTGCTGGGGCTATACCTTACAGTCTTTTGTTAATGCTCTTAATACAGATAAGGGCCCTTATTGTCATGAGTCCTCGTCATTATCCTTGGGAACACGGTGAGAGGATGACAATAATGTGACACTGGGGAAATGGACCAAGGGATTCAGAGAGGGCGTTTGTGACCTGAGGTCTCAGGGAGTTAGGGGAAGCTAGGCTTTTAGGTGGTGTGTGGTGTAGATAGGTGCACACGGCGTTTATTTGTCACACCAAAAAGGTAAGAGCTAACTGCATTGACGAGTGTCTTCTAAGTTTTTCTAAAGAGATTTATTTATTTTAGAGAGAAAAAGTGCACAAGTTGGGGAGGGACAACGGGAGAGAGAGAATCCTGAAGCCGACTCCCGCTGAGCAGGGGGCCTGACAGAGGGCTCCATCCCAGCACCTGGGATCATGACCTCAGCTGAAACCAAGTCTGCCGCTTAACCAACTGAGCCATCCAGGCACCCCACGATCTTTTTATTTTTTAAGTAATCTTTACACGCAATGTGGGGCTCAAATGTAAAACGCTGAGGTCAAGAGTTGCATGCCCTTCTGACTGAGTCAGCCAGGTGACCCAGGACTACTGTCTTCTAAATATTGTGACATAGAATGAAAGCTTGTAGTTCTTTTTTTGAAAGCAAAGTCTTGAAAGATAATAAAATAACCAGAGAGTTTGTCAGATGACCGTATAATTGTGAATCGTTTTCCTGTTAGAACATCGTTTTAAAAGAAGGGGGAAAATCCTAGGAAATCTTTGCAGTCAGTACTGGAAGCTGTATGTAAGGGATGGCTTGAGGAAAGATTTTTATCAGGGTATCCTGTAACTATGTAACTCGTGTCGCCCCCTCGTGGGCCATCAAAGCTCAGCAGCCAAATGCATCCCAGGCAGGTTTCCAGAGCACCTAGCTCATAATTGCCCCTCAGGGACCCCCAGAATGAAAGTCTTGATTAGATGCAAATGCTTTCTCTTTCTATTTATAGGAATCTAAGGCTGTTCTTTTCCCTCTTTTATGTCAGCTTACTTTATAAGGATTTTATTTATTTATCTGTCAGAGAGAGAGGGAGAGAGAGCGAACACAGGCAGACAGAGAGGCAGGCAGAGGCAGAGGGAGAAGCAGGCTCCCTGCTGAGCAAGGATCCCGATGTGGGACTTGATCCCAGGACACTGGGATCATGACCTGAGCCGAAGGCAGCTGCTTAACCAACTGAGCCACCCAGGCGTCCCTAGCTTTGAAATTCTTAAGTTGAAAACTAACCCCGAAAAATTCAGCAACATCCTTACTTTTTGAGTGTTGAATACTTTTTGGGAAATTGTTGCTCATAACAATCAATTACCCAGGAGGCTTTCAGGAGTCCTTTTTTACTCTGATTGAACGTCCCTATCAATGCCAAGAATCATTCTGACATTGGGACGCTTGGGTGGCTCAGTGACCCACTGAGCCACCCAAGCGTCCCAATGTCAGCTTACTTTAACATGGTAGTTTTCATTTGGTTTGCCCTCCACTTTTGCTTTTTGTTTTTAATTCTTTTTTCTAAGATTTTTATTTATTTGACAGAGAGACAGAGAGAGCACACAAGCAGGGGGAAGCCACAGGCAGAGGGAGAGGGGAAACAGGCTCCCCGCTGAGCAGGGAACCCAACGTGGGGCTCAATCCCAGGACCGCGGGATCATGATCGGGGCTGAAAACAGACGCCCCACTGACTGAGCCACCAAGGCATCTCTGCCCTCCACATTTGTGATCTAACATGATTATTTGCAGGCTTTTTAAACCGTAATATATTTCTTATTTTGATTCCTATTTTAGAGGATTCCCTTAGTGCTCAGTCGTGGACCCTGTGATGTGAGTTTTTATGAGTCACTGCTCATTGAGCTTCAGCTGCTATCTTTATTTTAAATGATTCCCAAATCCCTTTCTCTTGAAGAGGGACTCCTGGGTTTTTCAGTTCTGATTTTTGGTTTTTGATTTTTGTTTGTTTGTTTGTTTGTTTGTTTTTGCATCCAAAGGAGATTTTTGCTTGAGTATCTTCTATCACTTTAAATGCAGTGAGGCTCAAACCAAGTGTAACTTCCCCTGCCTCTGAAAATGTACTTTCATCCTACTTTCCTTGTGTTCTTTTTGTCAGTGATGCTTTTTTGCACCCATCAAGGAGGGCCAGAAACTCTGACATTTTCTGGCTTATCCCTTTCTGATACACAATTGGGCACTGGTTTTTGGAACCAAAAATCTAAATTGAAACATCTGCATCTGGATCCACTAACATTTTAGGTAAAACAGGCCCCATACACTTGGCCAGGAATTGTTAAAAAGCAAACACAAAGATATTAAAACTCTTCTGTTTCTGGCTATGTAGTTCTTTCCTGCTCAATGTTCTGGCCTAAAAATTAGTGGGCTGGTTAAGTTATACTAGTTAAGTTGAGGTCAGGCTCTTCACTGTGTACATAATATATCATTGCATATGTTCGTTTATGTTCTCTTCCCACACTCACAAACACAAATTATGCCTTTTCATATCGAATACCATATAGATTCAATTCCAGGTTGCCTCATCAAATTTATGGAATAATGCACAATGTTTAAGAAAAATTAATAAGTTGTATTGCATCTAGACCTCCTTAGCCCTGACTCATTCCTAACAGCACATATATCTTGTTTTTAATTTTCAGATGTAACATTTATTCATGAAGGAAATAAAACATTTTTGGATAATCTCGTCAATTTTGAAAAACTGGTATGTAAATTTCATTATTTCTCCCCTTTCCCTTCTGTAAGGAAAGTGTATGCTTTTGTTTCTTGCTCCAAGAAACGAAACAAATGATTTAAGTACTTTTCTCCTTTGAAATCACGGTGGTTTGCAGGAGCTCGTTTGCTGCATGTTATGCATTGTCACGAAAATGTATTCCAGTTAAAAATGGGGGTGCTCACAAGACTCGCAAAGTATATGAAAACCTGCTTCTTGGGCTTGAAAATGGGACTTCATTACGTTTCTGTCAGAGGTGGAAGGTGTGTTACTGAACCAGAAGTAAAACCGTAAGGTTCTGTCAAGAGGAATTTTGCATGCAGGAGGCTAAGCCTGACTGCCTGAAAGGCATCGCTCCGTGTCTCAGTGTACACGGCTCCCGAGGCTCAGGAGGAAGCTTCTGGGGAGGTGTGTTTGTCTCCAGTGCTCCCCACTCGGATATGAAGGTGGAATTGGGAGCGTGTGAGTGTGAGGGCAGGTTGCATGTCTCTGCCAACCCTTGAACGGTGCACAACTGTGGAGGCTGCAGCGCTGGCATAGGGCCCTCCCTGCTCACCAGTGAAAGGTTCCTAGTTAGTCCCTTCCTGCAAGTTACCAGAAGGCCTCTTGCTGAATTATTTCTAGGACCTTCCCAGGTTTCTTTCTCATATGGTAGGCTCCTCCTCACCTTTCTGAATGTCCTGGGGCCAAGGAGGGGTGGCCTGCTAGAACTGAGCCAGATAAATCAAATGGGAGTGCTCCAAAGAGGCCCAGTTGACCCCAGAATGAGTCTGTCTGGTAAATCAACCTTAGTGACACAGATGAGACTGTCCTTCATAGTTAGAGATGATACCAGTGATCCCTGTCTGGAGATCCTGCCCTTTGAGTGACCTTTTCAGCAATGATAATGGGTTTGTGTGAACTCTTTCAGGAACTGACCTCCGGTTCCCTATGAGACAAGGTCAGGCCTGTGACAGCAGGTTGAGGGAGACAGGGGCTGTAGACCATGACCAAAGAGCAGTACACACTGATGAGTCCAGGCGGGGTTTGAGTCTGACCTTTGCCTTGTAAGTGCCCTGCTCTTATGGTCAGCTTAACTCATTGCACAGCGGGTGAGGCAGCAGAGAACCGCAGTGCAACTTGAAAATCCACAATACTAGAATCTGGGAGGTAGACATCTTGGGATATCTTGTCATAGCTCCATTTTAATCACTGGAGGATGATAGGTTTGTGCCTTTTTTTTTTTTTTTTTAAGATTTGTTTATTTATTTGAGAGAGAGCGTGAGCAGGAGAGGCAGAGGGAAAATCTAAAGCAGTCTCTGTGTTGAGCACAGAGACCTGTATGGGACTCGATCTCACAATCCTGAGATCACCACCTGAGCCAAAACCAAGAGCTGGATACTTAACCGACTCCCCAACCTAGGTGCCTCTGTGCCCAGTTATTTTTAAAGTGGATGTGTTTAGGAACACCTGGGTGTCTCATTTGGTTACATGTCTTTCTTTGGCTGGGGTCATGATCCCAGGGTCTTGGGATCAAGCCCCATATTGGGCTCCCTGCTCAGCAGGGAAAACTGCTTCTCCCTCTCCCTCTAGTGCTCCCCCCGCTTGTGATCACTCTTTCTGTCAAATAAGTAAAATCTAAATAAATTAATTAATTAATAAAAATTAAAGTGGATGGGTTTGTAACATTTTAAGTGCAATTGCTTTGGAATCAGAGCTCAGTTAGAAGACTCTACAGTCAAACCAGTACAGCCAGAAATGTATATTCAAAGTGGGGTTTTTGGATACTTACTCTTTGAGATTTCTGCTACATCAGTGTTCTGTTATGTTCTAAAGACCATGGGGCACCTCTTTGCAACCAAAGGCTATAGGTACTGACATTCTAGACTCTGTGTAGGTTCATCCCCAGTGTGTGATATTAATGAAATGATTTCAAGCAAATGACGCTTTCAATTAGTATCTCCTTCAAACTCTGGCCTGCACATCTGGTTAAGAATGCCCAACAAACATTGGAGAGCATGTGTGAAGATGTGGGATGGGTGTTTCACACTGAGTGGAATCCCCTATAAAGGTCTAGTGAGTTTCCCTCTGATTCAGAGGGAGTGCGAGAGAGCAGTCGCACTCTTCATAAGCTGACTCTTGTTGATTGTTGAGGGCAGGCTGGCGGTGGACCTTCTCCCCAAAGTGAACTGGTGGTTTGGTTAAGCTCATTGTGTTGCTGGCCCTCAGATGGTGCCAGCAAAGTGTGAGAACAATTCGATAAAAGCCCAGATGGGAGAGAGCAGCGGAAAGATCCCTGCAGCCCTCTCTCTCCCTCTGACCAGCATCTCTGGTTTCCCATGCTTTCTCCAACATGCCAGTGGAAGCCGCCTAATGCAGCTCATGTCGCCTAGGGTCTTGCTTTCAGATGTGTCAACGCTTCAGAGTGACCACAGGGAAAAATAAAAGTAAAATCTGGGGCACCTGGATGGCTCAGTTGGTTAAGCATCTGTCTTTCCCTCGAGTCATGATCCCAGGTTCCTGAATGGAGCCCCACATTGGGCTCTCTGCTCACCGGGAAGCCTGTTCACCTCTTCCACTCTTCTTGCCTGTGTTCCCTCTCTCACTGTCTCTTCCTCTGTCGAATAAATAAATAAAATCTTTAAAACAAAACAAAAAAAGACTTCAGACTGACCATAGGGAACAAAACAAAGTCTAATAGATAGTCCTTCTGTTAAAATCAGTAGCTATCAGTAGTAGTAGAATCAGTAGAATCTGTTAGAATCAGTAGTAGAGATCACAAGTAGGCAGAGAGGCAGGCAGAGGGAGAGGGGGAAACAGGCCCCCCCACTGAGCAGAGAACCCCTCCATCTTAATTCTTTAAGATGGTTTAAGGAAATAACATGGCATATATAAATAATCATATTCTCCTTTGAATTTTATTTTATTTTATTTTTTTTTAATTTTATTTATTTACTTGACAGAGAGAGCATAAGCAGGGGGAATGACACAAGAAGAAGCCCCAGTGCGGGGCTCCATCCCAGGACCCTGGAATCATGACCTGAGCCTAAGGCAGATGCTTAGCCAACTGAGCCACCCAGGCACCCCTCTCTTTTAAATTTAAAATTCCTGAAGAGAACTTTATGAAAAAAAGACAGCTAGAAAATCAATGCAGCTATAAGGCTGTCCTCTCGGGTCCCCTCCCCCTTCAGGAGCGTTGAACTACTGCTCAATAAATTTTGCTTTGTCGTCCACCAAAAAAAGAAAGAAAGAAAGAAACACAGGTATACATACCAAGAGCAGGGCCCTAGCACCCCTGTGCATCCATTAGGTGCTTGCTAGCACATCATTGCTAAAGAGAGCAGATTTTGTAATATTGGGGAGTCCCTGGTCCTCAAAGTCGATGGCACTTAATGATGCAGCCCACCTCGGGCTGACCCCCTTCCTCTCACAGAGAAGACAGGGTGCATTCACATTTTTTCAAAGGACAGAAATCTATTTTACATTATACACAGCCCTGTCTCCTACTTGGATGCTGGAGAAGGAAACTGAATTTCCTAATGGAGTCAATATTTTCGAAGGAATGTTTCTTAGCAAGGAACAGCATTTCGCTTAAGCTACAGCAGGATCATCTTTCACAATAATGAACCAATAGAACCTAACTGAATTAACTGGTAAGAAGCCAATTCCTCATGGTGGATATTAGCCTATGCCAGCTAGCAAATAATTCAGTGCATTTTCTTTATCTGGCTGATACAGGCCAGCACATGACGGCCAACGACACGAGGGCCCCGATGTGCACACTGGGTCTAATGAGCTGTCCGCCGTGCCCTCTGCTGTCTCAGCAGCTCTAACCACTTCACCCCTGAACTATTAAATAACCAAGAAACAGACACTTTCTCTTTTCCATGTATAGAGTATCATCCTTTACCAGATATTCCTCCTCCTCCTCCTTCCTGCATCGGGAAAGCCAAAGATGAGGCCCAGGACCCAGGTTTCCCTGTGGCATTCAGTCCTCAGCCTTGCACCTGCCCAGGGCTCCCGAGAGCCACATGAGTGGCATACGATAGAAAGCAGTGTGACACCATAGCTTAGAACAAGAGACCTGCCCTGGGAAGAGCGGTCACATTTGGGGAAGGAAACATTAACAATACATTCACAGACATGAGTCACGTCTCATTTCCTTTACAAAGGCAGACTGAGCTACTGTTCTAATCACTGCCCTATTTAATTTTTCACTATTGAGTAGAAATAAATTAGAAATACAGTGGAGAACAATTTAATAAGTAGGTCATGTTCAAATAAAGTTTCTACAGTTCTAAGGGATATTAAATTTAAAAAAAAGTTTTGTACTCATATTATTCTTTTAGCAATCATTCATTAAGGGCTTGCTGGAAATGGATGAACCTTTGCTTGGTATGTACACGCAGGACAAGAAAGATGATGACATGTTTAGGGAGGTTTGGAGGACCAGATAATGGATAATGTTGACTTTCGAATAATAGGATGATATTTGGATTTTTTAAAGATTTTATTTATTTGTTTGACGAAGAAAGAGATCACAAGTAGGCAGAGAGGCAGGCAGAGGGAGAGGGGGAAGCAGGCCCCCGCACTGAGCAGAGAGCCCAATCTGGGGCTCTATCCCAGGACCTTAAGACCATGACCTGAGTTGAAGGCAGAGGCTTACCCCACTGAACTACCCAGGCACTCCTGATGTTTGGATTTTGAGATGAACCAAATGAGAAAGTCACTGTGGATTTTCCAGAGGACTAGAACATGATAGCAACAGTGTTCGGAGATGATTCTAGCAACCGGAGGGGAGGAACAGTAGTGCAGAATGGTGTCCTAAATGCTGTCTCTCTCCTTCATGGTGGAACACTAAAAACAAGAGAACTAGAAGACTGTTGGAGGTACCTGAGGATGAGCTGGTGGGAGCTGGTCAAAGGCAGCCATGAACTAATCAGATCAGCTAGAACTTCAGAGAAAGAATTAAAGCAAAATCCTGAAGACTGTTGGAGGGAATGTAAATCATAAACAGAAAATGGTCTGTGTAATGATTCTGGGGTTTTAGAAAATGTTCAACTTTTGTGACTCTTTTCCTGTCTTGATTTGTGATACTGAGTCTTTGATGCCACCCACATTCCTACCTGCATTCAGCAGGTCTGAGTGAATCCCTGTGTGACATACAACAGGTGCTGGGCACGCAGAGCCCTCTAGTGGCACCTGGCCTAGAGGAGGTGCAGAGATCCCGAGCAGTGAAGACCACACAGGCCAATCTGTACTGTCCGAAGGAGCCTCCCAGACTCAGAAGGGGAATCTCAGACAGGCTTCACGGAGAGCAACCAAAACATCCCCAGAAGTGAAAAGCCTGTGCAGATTCAGACAGGCAGACGGGGCTGGGGGTGCTGGATTTGCCAACACTGTGTAAGCAAAGGGCTGTCCTAGTCCATGGCATGTGGAAACCCTGGGCTCGGTTAGACTCTGTGCAGCCCGAGCTGGAAGCACTGTTTCTGCAGAAGAAGATCGAATATCTCATAAGCCAAGCTCAGTGTTCTCAGTTACAGTCCAGTTCCAAATACATCCCCTCCATTTTACCCAAGGCTATAAAATCCTACCATCCCGGGAGACACCGCTACCCCAGCAGCACCCTAAATAACTCTCCCATTGATGGGTTTCTGCTCTCCCTTGCAGCACATGATTGCCGACACCGTCCGAACCCTGAGACACTGCAGGACGAATCAGTTTGGTGAGTACTGGCAGTCCGGCACAGAATGTAAGCTTAGGAGAGACCACGAGCCAATCCCAAGTGTTCAGTGGGAATGTACTGAAACCGATTATAAAGGGTAATATGCAGATGCCGTATTCTCTTTTCATTTCATCATTGCCTGTTAGGGATGCAGAGGAAGACAAGTTATGGCAGCTTTTTACCCTTTCTCGGCAGTAGGTCTCCCTGTACAGAGTGACTTTAGACAATCAGAGGCTCCCCACTGCACCCCTGACCCAGAAAGTCTGTTTGCTTGTCCGGTGGCTCCGAATTACCAGTGGGTTTATCAGGGGTGATCCTGTCCCTAACCTCCTTGCTTGGAGCCTTCCTGGAACAGGAACACAGTTTCCAAAAGCGACTAAAGCAGCCTTCCAGAATTTTTACTCCTCTCCAACAAAAACTTCCTGACTGGAGTTGCCTTTCACTGAAAATGTATTTTTCTGAGCACTTCTATGGACTCCCCCACTGAGATGAACATATGTAGGAATATGTAGTCCTTTTTAAACCTCGAGCATAATTTACACTATGTTTAAATAGCATTAAAACACTGCAGGAAGGAAGGAAATAACTTTGTTGAGTTCAAGGAGCGTTCACATGGGCACTGGCATCCTGACCCCGGTATTGGTGATTGGTGCACGGAGGTCACTCAGGCAGAGCAGAAAGCAGAGCCTCGGAGAATTAACCCATTCAGCCATTAGTCAGACGGAGCCCTCCGGATTTCCTGATCCATCCTCTTTTCTTTGCCTTGTGCAGATTCCATAGATAAGAGCAATGAAAAAAAAATTACAAAGTTTAATTCAATAATTAGAAATCAAAGCTGGCCACTAAATAAAGCTTTAAGTAAAACATCCTCATTATAATTTTCTCAACAATACAGAAGGACACAAAATAGGAAGCAGAAAGATCAAAGTCCTATTTCCTAAGGATAAGTGCATATTTTTAATAATTTTTTTTGTTTTTGGTCCCAGCTGGTCTTGGCTGGCAGTATTGTCTCCCAACAAAGCAATGGAAATTCAGTTTAAATTACGAAGTTTCTGCTTGAAAGGGAGAGCTACAAATACAGGACCAAAGTTTTTAAAATACTTCCATTTGTTACTGCCACCTGATAGGTGCATAAGTAATTCTGCAGAAAGCACACCGTGGAGGCACTTACCATAGAAACAGTGATAACAGCGTCCTGGGGATTCATTCAAATGGACAAGCATAATGTTGCTGAGCGTTGGTTCCTATTTGTTTCCTCCTCCTCGGCCTCCCAAGTATTGATGGGTACTCAGCTCATTCTGAGACATCTGTCTCCCTGAACAAGAGACTCTCCAAGTGTGGGCAGGAAGGCCATACGGCTTGGGGGCCTCCTCCCTGTCTTGAACCTCCCGTCGCCAGGGAGTAGGTGTGCGTAACGTGAAGCATAACTCTGTGTTCTCTACTTATATATCTTTAAAAATTGGGTTGGCGACTGAGTGGGGTTAAGTGTGACAGTTTATATTGTCATAGTAAACCCATGTCAGCACTGGGGATAAAATGATAACATGAACCAAGTCACTTTAAAATTAGAGTGCTGTGCAGGTGTCACTGGTCATGGTTGGAACCATTCGTTCTGCCATCTTCAGGTCAAAAAAGTAATAACAAAATTATTTTGTACTACTCTGTTTTCTAAACCAGTATTTACTAAACCAAAAGCAGTCTCTTCAGTGTCTCCCAGAGAAGGTGTTCTAGAATTATACCACTTTTGGGTCACTTCCAAACAGGTGGAATGATAAAAACGTTAACTCCTGATACTTCAACTCTTTGAAACCGGGAAGCCTTGTTTGCCATTAAGCCTTAAGGAATGACAAGCTACCCATGACTTACAAGCCTTCTAAAACACGGGTGTCACAGAGGAGGAAAAAAATGGATCTCACCCAGAGAAAAAAACTGCTGCTCTAAAATTCTTAGCCCCCTGCACACCCCTTCTCCTCAGGCCCACTGCTGCTGCTCCCATCTGAAACCCCATGAGGCTGGAGGACATGATGTCACTGTCTCTCAGGGACATTGTCTCTCTCAAGCGGTTTAATCAGACCCCAGTGCCTTGAGGTTTGGGGAGATTTTTTTCTGGATTGTGTTTGGTTTTGACTCTGGGAAGTGGACTTGCCCCGTTGTCCGGGCTGCTTTGTCTCAGGCCCCTTATCAGAGCTGTCACCAGCATGGCGTGTGCCTGCAAGCTCACAGGGCGCCAGAGATTCTCACGGCCCTTCAGGCTTTTAACGGCCCTGGGTTTGGGAGGAGAAAACCCCCTTAAGTTCAGTTCTGTGATACCTTTTCATTCAAATATTTCCTTATTTTTTTTTTTAATTCTTTCAAAAAGTAAGGATGCCAAAGAATTATACAACATCTAAACACAAGCAAACTGTTGTGTCCGTGTGCTGAGCAGATGAGCAGTAACTTCTGACGATTCCAGACTGAGCTCAAAGAGCCCGGGATAGCCGTTGAGACAGGCAGTTACCGTGACGTGGGACCAGGAATGTGGACTCTGGAGCCACGTGGCCTGGGCACCAGTCGTGCTCTGTCACATACTGGCTGTGTGTCTCTGCTGCTTCCCATTTGTAGGGGGGCTACTGACGCAATTGCTAAATACTAGATAATGTGAGGTAATAAGTGCTCTATGAATGTTAGTGAAAAGAATAGCTTGCCAGTCTAATGGCCTGAGCTGAGGCCCGAGCCTGGGTTGGAGAAGCATGTGCGCTGTGAAGATCAGGATCTCCCTTCTGGTGTGTGACTTAGAGGCTACCTGGTCCATGTGCCCTCAGCCTCAGCCTGAGGTTTTACTGGTATTTAGAGATAGTGTTTCTGCTCTCAGGAGATTGACTTTTTTTTTTCCCCCTTCCAAAAAGCAGGAGGTGACATGTCTCCAAAGGAGCACCAAGAGTTAAAATCCTACGTTAATCACCTATATGTCATCGACAGCCAGCAGGCCCTGTTTGAGCTGTCCCACCGGATCGAGCCCCGGGTGTGAGCTGCCCCCTCTCCCCTCAGCTGGCCTCCCCCATAACTGTAGCACTTTGAGCTCTGGGCATGTCAGTGCTGAGCACGTTGCTTTCCTGTGAGAAAAGAAGTTGCTGAGTTTTATCAGCATAAGACACACACAGGAGGGCCAAGCCAAGCGTGTTCAGGAAGTGATGTCAGCCACCCGAGATGGGGAGAGGCCTCTCCAAGCTGCTGTCAGAACAAGAAGGCAGAAAAAGAGTCAGAAGCATGCTTGAAGTGGAGAAGTCTGGCTTCTTACGACTGCATTGTTGATCCAACCCAATTTTGATCTTGAGATGTGCCGGTGTCAAGACGAGAGCATGTCTTGTCCTAGTGATCAAATACGTCAGTATGAGTGTGCGTGAGACAAGAGTTTTACTTCGCCTGGTGGTAGATTACTGTTTATAGGCTGTCCAAAAAGCAGCTCATTTGAACACATAAAGACAGTGATGGCATCTCTTAATTTCCAGGGAAAAGGAGTGGCCGATGTCAGTACAAACCGTGATATCACCAAAAGCCACTGTCTAGGAAGTTAGTGAGGACCAGCTGGCATCCGTGCTCTGATCTCCAAAATGGAAATACCAAGGCATGCATTTCTTTGTATCCACAATCACTTATCCATGCAGGCTTGCAGGGGAAATGCATTTCTGCCCAATTGATTTGCAGCTATGGGCTGCATTGCTTTGCCAATAAGGAAAAATAGTAATCATTTGTAAGAAATAGACTCGCTGTTTAATTTCTGGGGATTTTCTTCACATATGCAAGAAGATTCACATTTATTATTGGAAACAGCGTGATTTTTGAAAAGCACACAGTGCCTGATAAAGGATAGGCACTTGGTAATAATTCAGAGAGGTAACAGAGTCCCAGAGGTCTGCCTTCTTGTGCCTGATGATGTCCTGGGGTTTTGCTGGCCTCCAGCAGGCTCCTCTGCCCCAGTATAGAATGGTAACAGCCAGCACAGGGAGGTTAAGTGGGATCGATGTGGCAAACACTTAGCACTCCCGAGACAAGGGCAAGGTGGTGACCAGTGACTGCCCATCTTACAGCAAATAAGAAGCCCCAAATACCCAGATGTCTGATTGATGTTGGACACTCAGAAGTCCTGCAGTCCACCTCCCAGCCAAGGCCTGGAGTCTTTCTCTAATTTGTCTTTTTAACCCCCAAAAGTCTAAGAACCTTTTAGTCTATTTTTATTACAATTTTGGCTCTGCTAGTAAGTAAAACCTCTTGTTATTCTGAAGACCTGGTTAGAGGATTACCCTTGAGCTTCCCGTGAACAACAGAAGTGTGTGGGATACAAGAGTGAGATCCGCTGCTGCCAGCCACATGCCTGTCCGGAGGAGGTCCTCGGCCCTCCTTTTCACGCGAGTGAATTCTCCGGGTTCCTCCTGTTCATCCCTCAGGTGCCCGCACAGAACTGCTTCCCGCTGTCCCGTCCACACCTTAGGACGGCGGTGCCCGAGGCTGGCTGATACACCCTGTCGGCGGCGCTGGTTCCTGGGCTTGGGAATCACATGAGCTTGAGAGGTCATGGAAAGGAACCGTGTGGAGAAAATTGGGGGGAGGACTTGCAAGGAGACGCCATCTGTCCCTGCACGTGGAAACCTGAGGCCTGAAAACTAACAGGATTGTAAGAGAAAGGCACCCTCCAGGAGTGGGCCACTCAAAGACAATGAATGGACTGAGACCCTGGAGGACATGAGAGCCAGCGAACCAGGGAAGACCGGCTCCTCTCACGGCCGAGCAAGGTGAGAGCTCTCCCCTTGGCAGTTACTGGAGGTAGCGTGGGCTGACAGCACGAAGACCTTTTCTCTGCACTAGGGAGGAGGATCATGTGGCCAGTCCAATCGTCTCAGGCTGGTTTGACATCGTCTGCACATTTTAGCATTACCTCTGTTCACATCAGATCTCCGATGCAAACACCAGAGCATTACCTCTTGAGGACCTGGTTTCAGTGGAGAATGGTTTCAGCATAGCTTCTGCGACTCAGATCCCAGTTCCGATGCGAACGCAGCCACATGCATCCACACGTGCACCACGTTTGAACACCTTCCGGTGGTGCAGTCAGTATTCCCACCGGTATGGGCAGACGCAGGCCGGGGGGAATGGGGATCTTGCCCCCAGCCCTCTCCAGCTGTGGCCACGCGATTGTGAGGGCGGCCGCAGCCGTAAGGGAGGGTTTTGTGTGGTTTACATTTGCTTTCTCATCCCTGCCTTCTGGATGTCAGAATTTTCAAATCTTTCTGAAATTGAACAACTGTCTCCAGACAGTTCCCAAGCATCAGCAGCTCAGCAGTTCCCAAAGCCCTGTGAAGACCTCGTTCTGGAACTCAAGAATTGAAGGTGGAACCATGGGAACCACACTTAGCTCAGCGTGAAGCTTGCCCTCCCTAAGCCAGGCTGTCCGACTGCAAGGTCCCCTGTGAAGAGGAGTGGGCTGTATTCCCTTTCCAAATATTTGCCCACATCTCTTGGTAATAGGTTCTGTTCTGGCTAGAAGCACAGATGAAGATGTTGAAACTCCCTCCCAGGTCTTAGATTTTGTGGTTGCCTAAGATCTCCATTCACTCTGAAAACCTGTTATCGGCCACCTTCCTTGGCAAGTGGCCCGTGAGCACTTGTCAGCAGGTTCTTGCTGCTAGAGCACAACCTCCAGATGGTCCTGCGGGCCCGTGGACTCGTCAGCAGCCCAGCAAAGCAGCCCTGCTTGGAAGTGAGCTCAGGACAGGTTCCTGCAGGCAAAATGGCAACCTTTTGGAAACTTTTCTCCATCCATATTTGCAGATGCTCCACAGGCTACCACATTTTAAATTCACTTTTTGTTATAATCTGTACCAACTGGTTCTAGTGCTAAATACTATGACCTACATTCACTTTCTGTTAGTATCATTAATGAAGTTGGAATAAATGGATTTTCCTAGACCCCTGTTTGCAAGCAAGGTGGGTGGAGCTTACATTGAAGTCACAAGGATGAGGAATAAAGCAAAAAGCCAGGCCTCCGATTGGCAGATGGTGTTGCGCCATGTACGCAAGCCTCTGAGTGGAGAGAGACGGTTGAATGAAAGAGGGAGTTGGTGATTTCTGGCCCCTGGAGCTGAGCTTCCCCACGGCCCCAATCCCAGCCCCCTGTCTTGTTAGGGCCGTCACATACAGCACAGGTCCCAGACCTCACATTCCGGAATGGCACAGCTAATCCACGCTTCTCAGAAACTAGGCAAAAACATTCAACTGCCCACTGCAGTTGTCTAATATGGAGTTTCTTTTAAATGCTTCAAAGAGATGTCCATAGAATTTCAGCCTGCTTCTCAGTGAGTGGGCCGTCGTGCTTAAAACTTGTAGGGGGAAGAAAAGTTTTTAAAAATTGCCAAAAAGTTAGATGAAATTGTACTACTGTATAAAGCAAAGCTGTATATACTAAACGTTTTTTAGCAGAGTAATATTTATTTGCATAGCCTATTTATTGTATTCGTATGACACGGTTATTAAATACTGGGATGAAACTGACGCCCTGAAGCAAGGACTCTCGCCTTTTAACGTACCGTTAATTAGGACTGCTGGGACATCGTCAGCTTGCGTTAGCAATTAGAAGATAGCAAACCCGCAATCAGGGTGTCTACCTAACTTCTCAGGGACTACACTTCATAGTTTTCCACCATTATAAGAGCTGGTGAATATGAAACATCTGTGGAATTACCAGAATTGCCATTAACAGTATTTTCTTTCTCCTTACATCATGCTTTCTGCTTCTGTGTCTATGACTGTGCTGTGTATTTATCGAAGCTAGTAAGCAATAATTTATATGTAAAAAATGGCCCAAGCAATATAAGGTGAAAACTTATGTAAGTCACTGTTACCCTATCTTGTATTTTCAAGTGTTTTTTAAAAACTGCTTTTCCAAATATAAGATTATGTTAAAGATGCTGTTCGCGCCTCATAGCTTCTTGCTACGTCTGTGGGTTCCATAGCCTGTGTCCTGACCCTCACTGTTTGGGACCCAGAAATCACTTGCTCGCTGAAAGATCCACAAGTAGGTGGAGAGGTTCCCAGGCTGCCATAGGGTATTGGGGGACCTAAGACCCTGTGTAGGAAATGACATCGGTATTCTCATATTCCGTCACCCTTGTCACCGCACTCAAGTGGGATCAGGACTTCTCCTTTCCTCATCAACCCAGATACCAAGGGAAGCTCCAGGCCCGGCCCGCACCAAGCTGTGGATGGGGTGGTGAAACACAGGGGTAATTACTTGCTCTGGGGCAGTGGGAAGACTAGACCATATCCTTGTTCAAAATCTCCACCCCTTCTTAGGGGAGGATCACACCTGCTGCTCACCAGTGTCAAGCTTTGGCATGTGGTAGTTCCTTCCTGCGACAGGAATACATATCTTGCCATGTTGAATTCGGGAGTGGCCAAATGTCCTGCTTTGTCCAGTGAAAAATAGGGAAAAGTAACCTGTGCCACCGGTAAACTAAAGCTTGACCAGGTACCATTGCCTGCCAGGTCCCTTCTATCGTAAGACCTGCCATGTTCCAGGAAGAGGTGTCTCCCTCCGCCTGGGTCTCCAGCCTGTGAAGGACGTGTAATTTGAGAGAAACATAAAACATCGGCATTAGAAGCCACTGAAGTTTGGGGATGATTTGTTACCTCAGCAGAATTTAGCCTAAGCTAATCAAGTCTCCCCGGACACTTCTTTCTTGATAAACTGTGCTTTCCCTCAGTGTGTGGGCCGTCGTCCTGGCTTGCAGACACCTCATGGGTGAAACTACCTCTTGTCACACCTCTAGGCAGAGGCCTTGTCTTTATGTGAGAAAAAAGACCAGAAGATGATGTTCTTGGACTCTTACACCCAGAAGTAGCCCTTCTGGTGCCAAGGGAAAGTGAGAGGCGAGAGCAGGGGCGCATTCCCTCCGAGAGGATTAGGGAGCAGCTAGGGGAAAACCACTGGGCCCCAGTGCCTTTGTCCTCATCCATAACCACTTCATCAGGGGGCAGGCCTACAGTCTGGAGCCAGGCAGGAGAGAAAGGAGAAGGGAAGCCCTCCGCTCCAGCTTTGGAAGGGAACAGAAGAAATCAGAATTCCCATTTATCCCGATAGTTGGGAGATTCCTTTCATTGGGATTGCTCATACCGGGAGGATGAAAAGGGTTCCTGTTCAAATTAGTAAACTTCAAAATGAACTTTCTGGTCCTGACCCTGGTGCTTACGTTACAAAATCCTACTTCAAGGACGGAGAGCTCCAAGGCTGGCTTGGTTCTTCTCTGAGTCTTCTGGATCCCCACTGAGCCACCTGTGTATTTGCTTTCTGCTCATTAAACAAACAAGATTCCTAAAGCTTTAGACCTGCTAATGTTCTTTGGTAAAGTGTCCCTGTTCCAGAAGACAGCACAATTTTGTCTTAGCAGAAGCAGCCAGCATCCTTTCCCAGCATGAGAAAGGCATACCCAGCAAGCCAGACAGACGTGCTATGCAGAAGCGTGCGGGCTGAGCATATGCCCTTGGCTCTGGGGGCCACAAGCTGAGCGCCCTCCTCCAACCACACTCAGAACCGGGTACAACCGCGGCTCTCAGTTTTGTTTTTCTTACCCTGACATGATGTTTGCTCAGGAGGAACAGGACCTACTCCTCAGCCCTACTGTGGCTCCTCATTATGCCTCCCCCACCCCGTCTGGGGGGGAGGTCTTCGGGGAGGGGGTGGGTAGGGTAGCGGTCCCTGTGGTTAGTTTTCAGGGCATTTCTGCCAGCAGGTCATTTCACTCCTCCCCGCAGCAGTCCCGGAGTAAATTCTGCAGCCACCCCTGACCTGGGGGTAGAGGAACTGCTGGTCCATCCTAGCATAACGCTTGCACTCCAGGGAGAGAGTGGGCAGGGGAAGGGTGGGAACTCTTCCTAGCCCTTCCCTGCTGGCCAGCCACACCACCTCATCATTAATTTCCTGCTAAAACTGTACCACGTCCCAGATCTTCCCAATGCGCCTGGGCAGTTTCCCCTAGGAAGACAGTAACACGTCTGTCTGTTGTGGACTTGCTCCCAATACCTTGGGCTGTCTCTGACATCCCTGGGCAGTCATCTGGGTGTCACTCCGACATCCTGTGAGTGGCAAGGGTGGAAAAGCCGGGCATTCCTCACTGGACTTCTCTTCTCCCAGAAGACCCACAGGCATTCCCAGCCGGAAGCTGGCTGGCCTGAGAGGCTATCCCGGGAAGTGGTACTGAGCACTCCTTCCCCGAAGGCCCCTTTCCCACTCACAGACCTTTGGA
Source organism: Mustela nigripes (assembly GCF_022355385.1). Classification (NCBI taxonomy): domain Eukaryota; kingdom Metazoa; phylum Chordata; class Mammalia; order Carnivora; family Mustelidae; genus Mustela; species Mustela nigripes. The sequence continues at coordinate 52,964,912 of NC_081560.1, forward strand.
GGGTCCCGCGTTGTCCGTGTGTGGTTAGGGGCTGTAATTTCTAGTTAGAACTTGTGCGAAAATGATCGTGTTCTGAGAAAATCTCTGCAGTGGACCACTTGTTCTTACAGTGCTGACAAAAACAAAACCAAAAATAGTGCAGCAGAAAAATCAAAGTCTTGGAGCACCTGGGTGGTACCGTTGGCTAAGCGCCTGACTCTTGATTTCAGCTCAGGTTGTGATCTCAGGGTTGTGAGAGCGAACCCCTGTGCCCTGCAAGGAGTCTGTTTGAGATTCTCTTCCTCTGCCCCTCCTGCTTTTGCTCTCACTCTCTTTCTCTCGCAAATAAATAAACCTTAAAAAAAAAAAGGAAAGAAAGATTCAAGTATCAAAAATAATTAGCCCACATGGAAAACTTAAAGAAAAGGCGAGATCTTTCCCAAGTTTTATGACAACAGTGGGTCTCTGGCATCATGTAATTCAGAGGTCCCTTTCTCTGGGGGAATCTCACGGTGATACACCACCAGGCCAAGTCCATGGTGTGACGGCCATCTTGTCTCCCCACTTGGACACCCCCTGTGTGTCAGTGTCTCCACCAGCAGCCCCATCCTGTCCCTGAGACTGTGCTCAGACCTTTGCTGTCCAGTCTTTTGGTCATTACAGTCAACTTCTCCCTGTGTCCTTCCCTCATCACGGGCAGTCCCATGAATGCCCCCCCCATAAAATCTCCAAACTGCCCTCAAAAATTTTGTTTCCTAAAACACAAATGTGATCATGCTTCTGCCCAGCTCAAAAATCCTTCAAGAGCGCCCCAGGCTATAGAGCAAAAGCTCAGGGGCATGCAAGTGCTTTACCTCCTGGCCTCTGCTTGTCTCTCCAGGGCCCCAGAGATCAGGCAGCTGCCCCAGGAGACCAATAATTTGTTTCCCTTTTTAAACTGATATTGGGGGGGGGGGGAGTGGGGAATTGGTAACTACAAAATAATTGCTAAATAAGTAAGTGTATGCCAGGCTTATTTGCTACTTTCAAAGTATTAAACCTTAAAGTCCTATAGATAATTAATGCACAGCTAATGATGAGGGCTACGCCAGGAGACCTTCAGGGTCCCTTCCAGCCACTGGCTGCTAAGAAAGCTGGTGCAGATCCATGACCGTGAGAGCTAATTGGTTTTGTTTTGCTTTGGGGTATTTTTTGTTTTTCGTTTTTTGTTTTTTACCGAAGTGACTTGGCTGATGTGGGAAATAACTGTTCCTGCCCCTTTGTATTCACTTGACCCCGGCTCCGCCTCAAACTGGAAGGGAAAAGGCGGGGAAGGGGGCCCGGAAAGGAGCCTGTTTCCTGTCCTGCGCTGATGCTGACTCCTCAGTCCTACCAGAGGTGAGCGCCGGCGCTAGAAAAACCCAATAAAGGCCCTGGACTTACTGGGGTGGGGCCTGCTTCTGGGTCCCCAGCCTGCAACTGCCTCCTGTGGGGTAAGGAGGAGACGCTGTAGGGGAAAATTGTCCATTCAGCGGCCTCTGTGTGCCCTGCTCTGCCGTTTGGCCCTGGCGTACCTTCTCCCAGCCCCCTACTGGGATCCAGCACCCAGTCCTGCCCAGTCTCTTCTCTCCCCCAACCCCCACCCCACCAAGCACACTGTGCCCGAGCCCCCTTCCATCCTACCAACTAAGGCTTGTCCACTCCAAAGCCCCCTTGGAAGACCCCATCCCCCACAGGAATCCCTTATCCCTGAGTTCTCTGGAGCAGGCCCACCGTTGCTCTCTGGGGAACCACCCCGGGCCTACCAGTTGCTCTCTGGGGAACCACCCCGAGTTGTCTTGCCTCCCATCCAGGGTGGGCTGCCTCCAGGGTCAGGAAAACACTGAACAGTGTAGCCTCTGAGGCGGACTGCCAGGCTGAGATCAGGCTCAGACATTTAGGAGTTGGGCAAACTAGTGCAAGTTCCCACCTTGATTTTAGCTGCCTTTTCTGTGCATCATAAATGGGGGCTCGGGGCTCCTGGGTGGCTCAGTTGGTTAAGCAGCTGCCTTCAGCTCAGGTCATGACCCTGGAGTCTGGGGATGGAGTCCCAACATTAGGCTTCCTGCTCAGCAGGGGGTCTGCGTCTCCCTCTGACCTTCCCCCTCTCAGGGTCGCTCACTTTCATACTCTCTCTCTCAAATAAATAAAATATTTAATAAAAATAAAATAAAATGAACAGGGGTTCATGTACTCCCATCGCACAGGGTGGTATGAGAACCACAGTAAGATGCATGTAAAGTGCTGACTCCAATGTCCGGTACGCAGTTGGTGCTTAAGTGGTAGCAACTGATGGGCATGAGGAAGACGACGATGATGGGGGCGACTGGATGCATGCCAGCAGATCTGCACCCACATTTCTACCCTCCTCTAGGCAAATCCCTGAACTTCTCTTACGCTTACTGCTCTCAATTGTCAAACAAGAGAATCAGCACCATCTTTGCCGCCAGGCAGCTGTGACCATGAAAGGGACGGTGCGTTTGAGAGTCCTCTGTGCATGTTAGAGTGAGATATGAGTAGATTTCCTTTTGAATCCCCGCGGGCCCTGCGAGACCCTGGGACAGAGCAAGGGCTCCCTAAATGTTTGCTGATTGATCTGAGCAAAGATGTCTGCATAGAGCCTGCAAAGTTGGGGTCCTTCCAATGTCAGCGTTCACACTGTCATTCAAAGATGAACACAGAGAAGAAAGGCAGATCAGATGCAATCCGGGGCCACCCCGCCTCTTGCAGCTCCCAGGAGGCCTTTTCCTGGCCCCTCCCACCCCGCCCCTGCAGGACGCCTGCTCCCACCCCAGGCCCGGGAACCTTTGGGCATAAGCTCCCTCTAACAAGCTTCGTGCTTCCTGGGGGCAACCTGTAGAAGCATCATGCTCTGACCCGAGACTGCGGACAGACGCTTGTCCTCAACGGAATTTTCTGTGGTTCATTTAGAGTCTGTTGAGGCAAGCACTAGAAGACTGAGCCCAGACTGAGCACTGGGGGGAGATGACAAGCCCTTTGTAAGGCAGAAAAACCAGAGAGGCTGAAAGCAGGAGGGACAGCCCACTCCAGACTTCAGGTTACACTTGCCTCGTGCTTTTCTTCCCTAAATCACCCAGTAACTTTCTCTTTCTCTTGCTCCTCTCTTAACAGTAAGCTAATGCTAATCTATAACATGCTTCATCAACTCCCTCACACACATTTCTTGAGTACCTACGTGTGGCAGGGAGTCTTCTAAGTGGTGGAAAAACGGCCACAAGCATAACGAAGATCCCTTTGTGGAGTTCCAGTCCCCTTGAGAGCTAAACAGGACGCAGAAGTAAAATCATTGGGAATAGCTCAGGTGGTAAGAAGGAGGAAGGGGACTGGAGCGTGCCAGGGAGGTGGGTACAATGTTCGACAGGTCAGCCGGGGGAGGCCATTGCTGTGGGTCGCCGTGGTCCCCCCAAAAACTCCCATGTTGGAATCCTATCTGCCAGGATTTCAGAATGTGACCTTAGTTGGAGATTGGGTCTGTACAGAGTTAAAATCATGTCACTGTGATGGGTCATCTAGCAAAACAGGTGTCCTTATAAGAACAGCAAATTCGGAGACCACACAGGGAGAACACCACCTGAACATGGTGACAGTTGCTTCAAACCGAGGAGAGAGGCCTGGAACAGACTCTCACTCACAGCCCTCCGAAGGAACTGACCCTGCCAACACCTTCATTTCTGATTTCCAGCCCCAGAACTACGAGATCCAGTTTGTGGGACTTTGTTATGGGGGCGCTGGGAAACGAGTAGAGACTTGGTGAGAAGAACTGAAAAGAGGGAAGAAGCCAGCCTTGCAAATCCTTGAGGGAAAGCATCCCAGGCAGCAAGAATAGCAAGTGCTGATCCTGAAGATGCACCCGGACTTTAAGGACCAGCATGAGTCTGGTGTGGCTGGAGCCAGTCAGTGAGGGGAGAGAAGCAGAGGGGGCCAGAGATAATATGGCAAGAATGCACAGAGCCTGGGTGTTTCCTCTAACTCAAAGGAGAAACCACTGGAAGGTTTGAAGCAGAGAATGACATGCTCTGATTTGTGTTTCAGCGAGATCATGCTGGCTGCTGACTTCCCAAGAGACCAAAAATGGGGTAAGCGTGGAAGCCGGGAAATCAGTTAGGAAGTTACTGGAATGATCCAAGCAAGGTACAATGGTGATTTCCACCAGGTGGGGTAAGTGGGGCGGTATGACGTCGAATAAGTCTAGATATAGTTAGAAGGTATGTATGCCCGTAGGTACTGACAGACTGAAGGTGGAAATTAGGAGGAGTCAAGGTTAACCCGAAGGATTTTGGCTCGAGAAATTGGAATGATGCCATTGTAATTGTCTGGTATGAGAAAGCCATCAGAAGTAGCAGGTTTGAAGGAGACTATTAAGAGCTCAGTCTGGGATGTATTGGGCTTGAGGGGTCCACTGGGGAGCCCACAGGGGTTTCTCTACAAGAGGTCTGGTGTGTATACTAGACCTCTTGTAGAGAAGACCCTTTCACCAGGGTCAAAGGGGAAACCTGGGTCTTGTGTAGGATGGGCATGTGCTTCTGGCTGATTTAAGCTAAATAACACTCCTTCAGACCGTGGGCTCCGTGCTCCAAGCATGCCCGGCACAGCCCTGTAGAATGACGTGGAAGCACCCATCCCTTCCAAGTGCCACCCAACATACACCACCCCACTGGGCAGCAAGATCTCCGTAGGGCCACCAGCAAGGCTGCTTCCCCTGCCAACCACACCTTCAACTTTGACTTCACTGGGTTCCTTCCGGGGCTGCAGTCTCATTCAGACTTCCCATCCGGGGGGAAATGCAGAAATATGAATTATGTTTTTGTCATCCCAGATTCTGGGGACTGCAGTTAGCCAAGTGGAATGCAATATGCCTAAAACCGGATTCCTCATAGGCCCTCAAAACAAGCGTTTTAAGGTGGTCCTAGACTTGCAACTCAAAGTTTCCATTGTACAGATTTTATTCATTATAAGAGAGAGGGGACTTTCTTTTAACCTCGGAACAATCCTGGGAAAAAAGGATTTTTTTTTTTTTTTTTTTTTTTTTTTTTTGCCACGTGCTCGGCCTGCTCACAGTGCACTTTCAGTGCCTCATGCTTATCCTTGATGGACAGGGGCCCTGTGACCCTGTCCGGTCGTGACCAATATGCGAGACATTAGCGACATCTGGTGGGCATGCGACGATCCTGCGCAGAACTTCAACCTCTGTTGAAACTGAGGTTCTTGCGGGGCCGGTGAAATCGGAGGACACAAAGGGGCCCTGTCAAGGCCGGCGGCAGGGGGAGAGGCGAGGGGCTGTGCTGCCGTCCTTGCCGGGCCTCGGGCCAGAAGGCTTTGTTCTCTGTTTTTCCAGCACAATGCAGAGCCTTTGTGAAAATACAGAAATCAGGGAATGAGAAAGGAGCTCAACTACAGAATGCTGATGCTTGAAGGGTTCAGGGGGCGCTGTCCTCTGGGGATGAGGAGGGTGAAGGCCGGCTGGGATGGCCCAGCAAGTCCCCACTCCTCCCAGCTCCCCGCACTGGCCTTGCCCTCGGGAGAACGTGAAAATCCCAAACAGGGCCGAGCGGGCGCCTCCCGTCTGACCTCCGCTTCCCCATCTCCTCCGGGACTGTCCCCCACCCCCATTCCACCTTTCTCCCCACCCCACCGGGCTCCACTCCAGCCCAGTCATACCTTTCAGGTACCCTGGCTCCAGGCCTTCGGACTGCTCCTTCAACAACCGGTTGCAGAGCGGTCCTCCGTGGCCTAGGGGGCGCTGTGCTACACCTGGGACTAGGTTGGTGAAGCTGACTTCCCTGCCCCACTTGATTGGGGTATTAGGGATGGGGGACACACAAAAGGCAAAGACAAAGGATTATTCCTTCCTTCCTCCAGTCTTTCCCATAAAAGAACCTTGAGGGAAGATCCAGGAGGAAAAGAGGGAAAAGTCATCAACTTTTCATCCCTCAGGCACTTACATTGGCCCCAGTGGTTGCCACTGGGGCTCCTTTTGTTCTTTGCCCCAGGCACAGTGGAGCCACACTTCTCTGGAAAGGCCAGAGTCAAGATGCTGGGACCTGCCAACTCCCTAGAGGAACCCGGTTTCCATTGTGCATTGAAATGCCCATTTGCCTGGGGCTGAGATTCCCCTCAGAATCAAAGAGGTCAGTAAAGGCCTGGGACAAAGCACAAACAAAGCCTGGAAGCCAAGAGCTGCTCATAAAACTGGACACAAAGTGGGCATTTCAGAGCTGTGCTGCAGTTGCAGTGCGCATGGCCCCTTCTGTGGCTGGCCGTGCCTGGCCATTTGGTCTCCAAACTCTCCCTCCGTTTTGGAGATGCGTGATTGGTTTGAACCCAAGGCTTGACTGTTTCAGAGTGGGATTAGGGAGGATCGACAAGAAAAAAGGCTCCCTCTGGATCACAAATTTGGTACCTCCTGCGTTTCTTGCTCCTGTAATAAGCTCTCTGGACTTGGAACGCTAGATGTTGTTATTTTGTTACTTGTCTTTTTTGAAAAGAAGTTCTCAATCTTGCTTGTTGTTTTTGTTTTTGTTTTTGTTTTTGTTTTTTAATGGTGCAGATCCTGGCCATTCAGAGCTGCTTAACATCTTCAGTTAGATATAAAACAAAAACAAAAACAAAACAGTCCAGTTTTCTCCTACTCTTCCCTCTCCTTTATTTCACTCAGTTCTCTAGTAGGCCCAGATCCTGAGTCAGGAAACCTGTGTTCTGGTTCGTGCTCCACCTTCTTCCCCAGATGTGTGACCTTGGGCAAGTCGTCTCTCCCCTCTGAGCTCAGTTTTCTAACATTCTGTGACTACGCAGAATCACAGAGAGGGAGGAGACACGGCTTGGCAAGTTCATTATGTCATTAGGTGGTAACTGTTTTGATTCTCTATTGGAGAATTTGTTCATTCACTCACCCATCAAATATTTAATATATGCGGAATCATCATAGGCATGAAGCTACAAAGTTGATTACTGTGAACAGGCAGCACGCCATGGTGGAAAGAGGACTGATTTTCCGAAGGACACAGCCCAGGTCCCAGCACTAACTAGCTTTATGGGCGTCACTAAGTTTTTGTAACTTTCTGAGCCATAGTTTTCTCACCTGTATGATGGGCTCATTGTCTCGGATGACTAACTATCCATCCCCTTTTGCCTGAGATTGAGGAGTTTCCTGGAACACAGGACTTTTAGAGCTAAAAGGTAGAAAGTTCCAGGCAAAGTAGGATGAGTTGGTCACCTAAATGGGAAGCGAATTGAAGGGATACATAGCTTTCTATGTGTAGCACAGTATCCTGCATCTAGTGGCCACTCTATAAATAGTAGTTCTCTATGCACAAGACACACACACACACACCCATAACATGATAAGGAAAAAATATAAACACATAAATATGGTACAGCTAAGGCGGTACATGAAGGAGCCAGACTTTGGAGAGGAGCAAGGAGAGGCTGCAGAGAGCCGGAGCCCAGAGAGATGGGCATTGAAGGGGCAGGTGGATTTTATCGGGTGAGGGTGATGACCAAGAAGGTGTGTCCTCTGCGTGAATTATTTGTAAGCACGCAAAGGCTAACTAGCAGCTTAGAGCTCTTAAGGGTTGTTCTCTGGCTGCTAACAGAGAGGTGCTGGAAGCAGAGAGGCCAAGCCAGAGACTAATGTCCTAATCCAGGAGAAACAGGCCTGTCACCGGGACTTAGGTGGCTGCGTGGGTGCACAGGGAAGGTGACAGATTAGAGCGAAATTTAGGAGGTAAGATCAAGAGGAATTTGACCGAGAATGAATTTATTGAGTTAGATAAATAAATGAATGCGTGCATCTTGGAAGATGTTCATGAGGATAGATGTACTCTGGGAACTGCCTGAACTTCCAATGACATTTTTTATGCACACAGTAAATGTGATGTGGAGAAATAATCCAGGCCAAGCTGGGACTTTTGTGGACCCTAGACACTTTGCTTTCACGGAATCCTACCTGCAGTAAAAAAAAATAAATAAATATATAAGGTATGCATATATAAAGAATAGCTAAGTATATTATATTATTTTATATATTGTATTATATAAAGTATATTATATTATATATTGGTATAAAGATTAATGTAATCCAGTAATATTATATTCCTTTTTGTCTCTTGATTTTAAAAGAAATTTTAAAACTTTTGTAGGTCCCTAAAAGTACCGTGGGCCTTAGACTCTGGGCCTGTGGTGCTTGAAGGATGATGAGGCAGCCACCAGATTCTGCGCCTGAGGACTTTTCTCGAGTTCAGTGTGAGCGCGGAGCGCCATCTAGTGGCTGCCACGCTTGCGATGCCGCTGAGCGCTTCTGCCCGGCTGGAGAAAGGGAATCTGCAAGACCTTCAGTCAGGGGTCCCAGACCAGACCCAAATATGTATCAGTTAGTGAATGGATAAACAAACAAACAAACCGCAAGAGATTACAGTATATACACAGATTGGCAAACATTCAGCAGTAAAAAGTGACGAGCTGCTGTTGAACACAAGGTGGATAAACCTCAAAGCACAACACCAAGTGAAAGAAATTAGACCCAATGACATGATATACACTTCGATTTATGTGAATTCTAGAAAAGGCACACATATAGAGACAGAATTAGATCATAGTTTGCCAGGGGCCGGGGGTTAGAGCAATGTATAGTGTATTAACTCTACAGCTGCACAAGGAAACTCTTCTGGTCTGAATGTGCCCCCCTGCATATGTTGAACCCTAACCCCAAAGGTTGATGGTATGAGGAGGTGGGGACTTTGGGAGGGGATTATTAGGTCACGAGGGTAGAGCCCTCATAAATGGGGTTAGTGCCTGGTAAAAAGAGGCTCCATGTGCAGATAGAGAGGGGGCCAGCGATAAACCAGGAGGCAGGCTCTCACTGGAACTTGACCTTGCTTTTTCCTTGATCTTGGACATTCCAGTCTCCAGAACTGGGAAAAACACATTTATGTTGTTTACAAGACACCCAGATCAATCAGGAACATTCTGGAGAGATGCATATATTTTTCATCATGATGATTGGCATATTTATATTCCTGTAAACATTTCTCAAAGCTCAACAAACTGGGGCACCTGGGTGGCTCAGTGGGATAAGCATCTGCCTTCCGCCCAGGTCCTAATCCCAGGTCCTGGGAATGAGCCCTGTTATCAGACTCCTTGCTCGGCAGGGAATCTGTCTCTCCCTCTGCTTTCCCTCTCTCTCTCTCTGTCTCGTCAAATAAATACATAAATTTTTTTTTCATCTCAAACTGGTAATTTCATTGTCAATTATTTCCTAATAAAGCTAGCTATAAACGATGTAATGTTAAAACCTCCAGAACAGATGAATTAAATTAGCTGGAGACAAGGCCCAGGTGCGTTCAGTGCTTCTCAAGTACAGTCAGGGTTAAGAATGACAGCGCTGTGCAGAGGGGATCCGGAGAAGGTCAGCTTCACTGAGGCACCCCCAGTGGGAAGATGTAAGTATGAAACCTTTTTTTAGTAGCTCCTCCCACTGGGTTCTGTTCAAACCCCAGGCAGCCTCCCTCCACATCTCAGACTGACTCTTCCTTTCCAATCACCTCTTTTTTGTTGTTGTTTTAAGCTTTTATTTTATTTACTTATTTGACAGAGAGAGACAGCAAGAGAGGGAACCCAAGCAGCGGGAGCAACTGTGTGAGCTGACACAGAGTACGGCAAACCAGAGAAACTCATGGAAGGCTTGGTCTCCCAGATATTTCCTGGGAGTGGTCATGCAGACAGGGCCACCTGGTCATGCAGACAGGGCCGCCTGCTCATGTGACTGTCTTCCGTCTCGACCTCTAGCCTGCAGCCTTCAGAGAGTAAGCTGAAATCACATGGTCCACGGTCCCCACCATACATCACAGTGTTGGCATAGACTGTCTGGTGTGGCCCAAGGCCCCCATGGAAACAAATACACTCTTCTCAGGGCTCAAAGATTACGACCCGGGAGCACAGCAGGGCCAAGCCTCCCTTTGGGGCAAGCTTCATCCTTCGCCGTACACAGGCCTATCTGTGTGTCCAGGGAGGAGGGCGGTTAACTTGTTTGGTCTAGCTCACTGTCTGCATAGGTTCCATGTGAAGATGGGTAGCCCTGGTGGACCTGAAGAATACGGGGACTTGGCGGATTTTCCTCGTTTCCCTGCACCTTACTGTAGCCTCTGGAGTCAGAAATGGATCCAGGAATGCCTGGGTGGCTCAGTCAGTGAAGCACCTGCCTTCAGCTCAGGTCATGATGGCAGGGTCCTGGGATGGAGCCTGCCTCTCCCTCTGCCTGCCATCCCCCTGCTTGTGCTCCATCTCTCTGATAATATGTTAAAAAAGATGGATTTCAATCAGTATTTCATACCATCCCATTACTGTAGCAACATAGACAATTTAACATTGAATTCATGACATCCCTTTATTTAAAAAAAAAAAAAATCCCTTGGCTATTTTTCCATAATGCAGGCTCCAGGTCCCACTCAGTTCCTCCACTGTATCCCCTCAGGAGCAAAACCAAAGTCCCCCAGCTCTCTTTTGTTTCTGCCACCAAAGCTTAGCTCCAGGCCACACACTGCCCATCTACATGCATTTAGGAACTTGGCAGAAGGAATGCGTCTTTCATTTCTCCAGGATGCACCTTCAGCAAGGCGCTTGTGATTGCAGACTGCAGGTTACTTTCCTCTTAAGGTTCCTGCTGCCACCTGGGGGGACCCCCCCCCCTTTGCAGGATATCCTCTGCTGCTTCCAGCAGGCTTCATGGACTAGGACTTGGTGCCTCAATTCCGTTGGCTCGCAGGAATACCCGGTGGGACCAGGACTTTGTTGATATTTTTCTGAATTCTTTCATGTTCTCATTTCTATGTTGACGTAACCCCTTCTTTTTTTTTAGGGGCAGGCCAGAGGCAGAGAAAGAAAGAGAGTCCCAAATAGTTTCTGCACCCAGCACATGAGTCTGATGCGGGGTTCCATTTTACAACCATGAATTAATGACCTGAGATGAAATCAACAATCAGACACTGAAATGACTGAGCCACCCAGGTGCCCAAGGTGACTCCTTTTTGCAGTGAGATCCTGTTGCTTGTATCTTCTCGCTTGTCTCGCTGAATAGCTTTGATTTGCTTTAAGTAAACATCTCCGGGGAATGTCATTCAATTGCGTTGTTTCTGCAAATATCGTGCAGAGTTTTATCTATACACTGTTTCCTCCTCAAAACAGCTGAGCAGATTGAAGTGTTGTAGACTGCCCGGCGGTGGTGATGGAACACAACAGGACACCCACAGGAATAGGGGTCTGTTCCGGGGGTAGGATGCTGGCTTTGCTCTCTGGGCAAGGGCAGGCATCCAAAGAGAAAGCACCTGGGCTCCCATGGGCCAGCCGGGCTTGAGGTGGGGCTGGGGAACAGGGTAATGATTGACAGGGTCACAGAGTTGGTGAGGACCCCAGGCTCAAAACACAGTCCTCTCCAGAGCTAGTTCCTGGGTGGGACCCGAAGCAGAGCTCAGGTATGAGCAAGCCCTGGGCGACACAGCTCCCAAGCCTTTGGTCTGGCAGACGTTTGGGCTGCATGTGGGGTCACGGACTCGTGAGGGACCCGTGCCTTGGGGGTGATGCTCTGCAGCCTCCATCTGGAAAGTCTTAATAATTTTAGTGGGAACTTGTGTGTTGTAAATAATGTCTGACTGGACAGTGGGACATATGCCAGGGACTTGGGGGCTCTTCAAATTGAGGGGGGTGGTCTTTAGCCTGGCTTGTGGGTTTTTTTTTTTGTTGTTGCAAGCTGGACATGATATACCAGGTGAAAGGAATCAAGGGAAATGGGCCGTTAGTGCGAGGGTTTACGTTTCTCTGGCTGAGGGTTGGCCCCACGAGCCGGTTGCTGCAGGGGTAGGTGTCAGAAGCTGAGCTTTCCTCTGGTGTCCTCCATTTTGTCTCCCGTGTTGTCCTCAGATTTCCCAAGACTTCTCCCATCTCCTGTGAGGTTCACAGAGGCCCTGGTTACTGTACAGGAGCCTCAGCGGGCCATGAGGTAGGTGGAAGGAAGCATTCTCTAGCCCCACTCTGGGGTCTTGGCTCAGAGGAGCCCCTGGGCCGCCTTGACTCGTGGGAGAGCTCTTCCGGGGGTGGGGTCACTGGTGGTGGTGGTGTGGTGTGGTGTGGTGTGGTGTGGTGTGGTGTGGTGTGGGTCCTTTCATTTCCCCTCAGGGGAGGCCCCGAGGGGCTGAGTTGGGTATTTCCCTTCCCCAAGTTCACTAGGCTCTGGGAAGACAGTTTTACTGACGGGCAGGCCTTGTTAAGAAGAACGGCCATCTCCATGTGTATTTAAGAAAAGCTGTTTCCCCCCATCCCTTTTCCAGAAGCAGGAGGGGACTTCTCTCTGAACTCCCCTCCAAGAGGCGCGAGGCAGCCGTAACTCTCATCACGGTGTTTGAACCCCTCCTGGAGTCTGACTCCCAGCCCTGCCTGCATGGGGCCTCCAGCTACCCTGTGGGTGTCGCCATCCTGTGTTGGTGTCCTGGTGTCCTGGGGATTTGTGCCTCCGAACTGTGAGCCTGGTAGGTCACCGTTCTCGGGATTTGCCTGTGCGTCTCACCAATGCTGGGGGCAGTGGTTTGTCTTGTTGACTCAGTTCTCTGATGAATTTAGGAAGAGTTGTTGGGTTTCAGTTTGTTCCACGTTTCTTGTTATTGTGTGGCTGGATGACGACGCGATGCCGGCCGAGAGCGGATGGTCAAGATCTTGAGATGTTTTGGGTGCAAAAAGGTAGTTTTATGAAAGCATGGCGACGGGACAAAGAACTGCACCAGGATTTTGAGGAGTGATTGATCATATACTTTTAAATTGGTGGGGGTGTAAGGAAATTTATTTAATTATTTAAGAAAAGGAGAGAGAGAGAGGCGAGTGCATGGGGGTGGGGCAGGGGGAGAGAGAGTCTCAAGCAGGTTAGTGTCCAGCCTAGAGCCCAGCACAGGATTTGATCTCACAACCCTGAGATCATAACCTAAGCCCAAATCAAGAATCAGATGCTTAACCTACTGAGCCACCCAGGCACCGCAGGAATTTAAATTTTATCTACATTCTTCTCGTCCCTTTGTCCTCCTCATCAGGCAAGGAAGGCAGCTTCCGAACTTCTTCAAATGCCCATCTGGAAACCGGACGTCCATTGATCCAAGTGAAAAATTTCCCTGTACAGTTTTAGGTATGGGGGAATCAGTGTGGTTGTGGGGAAGAGCGTGGGCTCGAGAGACCCGGGTGTTTAGGATGGTGGCCCAGCCTCTTCCGACTGCTTCATTGAGCACCTTACTACTCGCCAAGTGTATTCCTCGAGCTAGTGGCATATTCCATACTCCGGAGCTTGTTAGAAAAGGAGCTTCCCAGGCCCCTACCCTATTGAATCAAAATCCACATTTATTTTACTTTTTAAAAAGATTATTTATTTGAGAGAGAGAGTGAAAGAGAGCATGAGAGAGAGAGAGAGAGAGCACAAGAGGGGAGGTTAGAGGGAGAAGCAGACTCTCCACCGAGCAGGGAGCCTGATGCGAGGCTCCATTCTGGGACTCCAGGATCATGACCTGACCGAAGGCAGGTGCTTAGCCAACTGAGCCACCCAGGTGCACCCCCCCCAGTCCACATTTAAACAAGATCCCTGGGCTGCTCCTGTGCATGTGAAAATTTGAGAAGGTCTGACCTGAAGTTACTTCAAACCTTTGAGCATTAGTTTGTTACCTCAATTTCCAGACTACACAGGGAGGCAGCCCGGGGCACCACAGTGAACTCACTTGAGCTCTCTGGGAAATTTTGAATTTTTAAGGGAAATGGGAACATGTGTCTGCCATCATGTGAAGCTCTAGCTTGAGATAGTTCCATTTCAACATTAAATCCTATCATTCCTTTTGATGATGTTGTATCAGCACGAGGCTAGGCACGGAGCTGTGATAAAATACTAAGTGTGTGAAGGTCAATATGGAACCAGAGATGAGATGGGCGTGTCCTGACTCCAAATCTCTGGAGCTGTGCAAGGCCCACCAGTGCTCAGTTGTGAGGGTATCAGCACACATTACTGTCTGAACCTATCTACAGAATAAATAGAACCTCTAGGTATTTCTTTTCCTAGGGATGCTGGCACACTCTGAGCCCTGAGAACTGAGAAAGTTTGAGAACTTCAGGTTTCCCGTTTGGGTCGGTTACCTCTCTCTCCCTTGATTTTTGAGTGGATTAAATAATGAAAGGCCTAAAAATCCCTGCCCATTGAATACTGGTTCACTTCACTTTGCCTTTATTCAGTCCACTACTTTTCCCATTGAACTTCATCTGCATTCTTTTTTTTTTTTTTTCAATTTTTTAGACATTTTATTCATTTGAGAGAGAGAGAGCACAAGCAGGGGAAGTGGCAGAGGGAGAGGGAGAAGCAGAATCCCCACTGAGCTGGAAGCCCGATGCGGGACTCGATCCCAGGACCCCAGGACCATGACCCGAGCCAAAGGCAGACGTTCAACCATCTGAGCCACCCAGGCGCCCCTCATCTGCATTCTTTAAAGCCAAGTGCAAAGCCATTATACCAAGGTCGACAACCCTGGCCTTATAAGCAAGCTGTGTGTGGACAGGCCATAATCAGTTGCCCTACTGTACAGTGCTTCCATCTGTATCATTCCTTCTTGTTTACAGACCACTTCATCTACCCAGCCTTAACTTTTCCCAGCCTCATGAGGAAAGCCATTTTAGAGAAGGAAAACTAAAGCCCCCAATTCAGAGAGGTTGCATAACTGCCCAAGCTCACCCAGCATTCTTTCCCCCTCTAAAACCAGGGCCCCTTACGTCTCTTGCTGCCAGGAGGGAGAGGAGGATCTGCAAGAAGTGGGAGGAATGTGGGTAAGGAGTTTGAATTTGAACTTTGCCTCCAGTTGGAGGGCTAGCTTTCTGCTGGAGCCGAGGCCTCTCGCTGTCACTACAGGGGCAGCTAACAGCTGGCCTGAGGGTCACCCTTGTGATGCCATGCGATGACTGGAGCCCAGTTCGTTGCCCCAACCTTGCCATGATCTTGCACAGGGCCTAGGACAGCAGAGAGGCCAGCCCTGTCTGCTGGGATGATAGCATTTGGCACAGAGCACTTGCCTCCCAGGGAGGACCGGTCTCAGACGATCTCTACCTCCTCACTGACTTGAAAGAAGCGTTATAGTCTTGAAAAAGGAAGCACCCCCTTGATACTCCCAGCATGCCAGCTGCCTCGGGACAGACTCTTAAGAGCTTCAAATTCCCGGTGCCGGGCATGAGGGGTCTGGCGTGGAGGAGGTAGGACCCCGATTGCTTGGGTCACATGCACCTGACTCCCTCTGTCTCTCTGGAGGACAAATGAAAGTGACAGAAGTCACCTGACTACAGAGGTTGGGCTCCCATCGCTGCAGGATGGCAGGGTTCTGGTCTCACCAGGACGAAGAATGGATCTCGTGGACGCAATAGGGTGAAGGGAAGTGAAAGTTGATTCAGTGAGAGCAGAAAGGAAGAAAAAGCTCTCTAGACTGAGAGGGCTCCCGAATGGGTTGCCACGAGGGCTTTTAGTGGTGGTCTTTTACTGAAAACTTGACCAGGAAGCTTGTGGCCGTGAGATTCTTAAGCTCTCTTGGTTTGAGCAAGGACTGTTATTGATAACACCCTTCATGACGGACTCCTTTGAGGTCTGGTAATTTTTCTGTGATTACAGTGTAGGCACCGAAGAAAAATACTCGCTAACATCTCCGGGGCCAGGTGGTCTGGTCTGTTGTTCCCTTATCTCCCTTTCACTCCATCTTAGCTCGTCTGCCTGCCAGGAGTAGTTTCAGAGCTGGGGGTAGGGGTGCTGTTTCTCCCTGCTTATACTCTCACCCCTTCCTTACTGTTTGAGGGTGGCATTGTCTAATTAGCAGCCAGATAGCTGTCTGTAAGTGTTGAGGAAAGGGAACTTTATTCTGCTTCATTTATTTCCATTTTAGGTGATTTAATGAACCTTTCACACACACACGCGCGCGCACACACTCACACACACATATACGCAAGGCAGTTTTGGAAGGTCTGAGTAGATCAGGGGATTGTAATGGACTCTGGTCCCCATGTCAGGGATGCTTATGACCTAGAAGGGCTGGGACAATTCATGGGATTCATGGGACAATTCAGCGGAGGCCTCCACAGAGAGAGCTTTTGAGATGAGGAGAGCTACATCAGAGCTAAACACACCATTGCCTCTGGATCCCTCATTTGGTTCTTGTCCAGATCAGGGGTGATGACCATCTGTCCACTGTTTCTCGGCCTCTGGCCAGGGCCAAGTTGGCCTGGCACACACCACCACTCCGCCCACCTGAGCCCCAGTCCACTGGGTAGAATGTCAAGCTTTCTTCCTTTTCCTTGGGTTTAATTCCTACTAAAGGGGGCAGTGTGCAGAATCACTTTCATTTTTAGTAATAACCAAATCTAATGTTTGTTGAGAAGTCACTAGTAGCTTGCCATGTTCCAGATACCACCTGCCTCCGTATTAGTTTGCAAGGGCTGCCGGATGTAACAAAGTACCACAGGAGAGGGGCTTACTCAACAGAGATGTGTTGTCTCAGGGTTCTGGTGATCAAAAGTCCAAAATCAAGGGGCGCCTGGGTGGCTCAGTTGGTTAAGCGTCTGCCTTCGGCTCAGGTCATGATCCCAAGGTCCCGGAATTGAGCCCCACATGAGGTTCCCGAAGAGCCTGCTTCTCCCTCTCCTCCTACTCCCTCCTCCCTGCTTGTGCTTTCTTGCTCTCTCTGTCCAACAAATAAATAAAAATCTTTTAGAAAACTTCATACTAAAAAAATAAAAATCCAAAATCAAGGTGTGGACAGAGCCATGCTTCCTCCGAAGGCACTAGGGGAAGAAACTGTCCCAGGTCTCTTAGTTTCTGGTAGTTCCTTGGCTTGTGGCAGCGTAATACTATTCTTCAAATGACATTCTTCCTGTGTGGTTATCTGCATCCCAAGTTTTCCTGTTTGTTTGTTTGTTTTTAAAAAACATTTTATTTATTTACTTGACACAGAGAGAGAGAGATCACAAGTAGGCCGGGGGGTGGGGGGGTAGGGGGGAAGCAGGCTCCCTGCTGAGCAGAGCCTGATGCAGGTTTTGATCCCAGGACCCTGAGATCATGACCTGAGCCGAAGGCAGAGGCTTAACCCACTGAGCTACCCAGGCACCCCCAAGTTTTTCTGTTTTATAAGGACACCAGTCATGCTGGATTAGGGACCAACCCCGCTCTGGTATGACCTCATCTTATATAACTAATTATATCTGCAAAGACTCTATTTCCAAATAAGGCCACATTTTGACGTACTGGGAGTGAAGAGTCAATGTATAAATCTGGGAGTGGGGAGGACACAATTCATACAATCACCCCCCGCCCCGACCCCACAACTAACCCATGAAGAAGCTAAAGCCCACAGAAGATGAATAACCTTCCCAGACCCACACTTCTAGGAAGTGACCAAGCTGGGATTTGAGTCTGAGGCCCTTTACCCAGGGCAGTGGTTTTCCTAACTTTGGCAAGAACCAGCATCACCCCATGGCACCTTAGGCACAGACTGCTGGAGCCCACTCCCAGAGTTTGCGGGGTCAAGGTCTTGGTTGGGGGCTAAGGCGTTTGCACTTCCAACGAGTTCCAGCTGGTGGCGCTGTTGCTGCTGGTGTGGGACTCTCAAAACCACTGCCCTTGGGCTTCTCGGGCTTCCCAGGCTTCCTAGGCTTCCTGGCTTCCCTGGGCATAAACATCAAGAGGAAGTTTTGTTCTTTTGAGTAGACCCTGTGGCTCCCAGGTCCTCGGCTTTTACTGCTCACTGGAATCACCTGGAAACTTCCAGACATACTGAACTGGTGGCTGGGATTCATCCTTGAGGCTTCTCATTGCGTTAAGGGATGGGGGCGGGGGGGTGGGTAGCCTGAGCTGCTGAGTTTTTTGGGGTTTTTTTCTTTTTACAGTCTCTTAGAAGTGACTCTAACATGCAGACAAAGTTGATAACCACTGCCACAGGCCCAAGCATGGTGCAGAGCTGCTATAGGCTGGTTACTCTGGGTGAGTTTCCAAAGCATTGTCCCACAGAGCCTGGACACCCCAGGCACCCCAGTTCTTCCCCAGCACTAAGTCAGAAGGGTCCTCCTTGGCACTAAGAACTTGCAGGGCCCAAAAGCCTGTACCTTTCCCCAGAGAACCAACATTTTTTCCCCTTCCTTTCTTCATTCACTAGAGGCAGGGTGATGCCCCGGTGACCTGGGAGAACTCTGGAGCCAGGTTGCTGGTCTCACCCCAGCTTCAAGTTTTGTGAGGAACGTGACCTCATGTACATTATTTATGGGGTCCCTGGCTTCCCTTCTCTGAAAATCATGTCTCTTGGGGTAGTTGTGAGAATAAGTGAGTTACTGCACAGAGTGAGCTCTGACTTAGTGGGTCTTATAAATGCTCATTGAACAGATAAGTATTAAGCAGCCAATGCCAGGCATGGGGTACAGCAGGGAATGAAACACAACAGACAGTAAAAACCTCTACCCCTTAGAGCTGACAATGGAGGGAGCAGAAGGTGATAATACATAACTCGAAGGTTCTTACTGTCAGAATCCCTAAGATGTCTTGATGCACGTTTTTTTTTTTTAAGATTTTATTTATTTTATTTGACAGAGATCACAAGTAGGCAGAGAGGCAGGCAGAGAGAGAGAGGGGGGAGGAAGCAGGCTCCCCGCTGAGCAGAGAGCCCGATGCGGGGACTCGATCCCAGGACCCTGAGATCATGACCTGAGCCGAAGGCAGCGGCTCAACCCACTGAGCCACCCAGGCGCCCCTCTTGATGCACGTTTTAACCGACTGCATGTTTGTGTTATTCTCCCCACCCCCCCTTGGAAGCCCTAATTCCTAATATTGATGGTGCTTGGAGGGGGCCTGGATGATGTAATGATGTCATCAGTGTAGACCGCTCCCCCATCTGCATAGTGCCTCAGGAGCAGAGACAAATTAGTCCCCCTGTACTCTCTGTCATGTGAGGCAAGAGTTCAGTCTGCAAACCAAGAGCTCCACTGTGCTGACACCCTGATCCCTCACTTTCCAGGCTCCAGAAGCCTGAGACATCAATTTCTAGTGCTTAAGGCACAGTCTTTGGTATTTGTTACAACAGCTAAGACATACCCCAAGTGAGGAAAAATTCAAATTCAAGTCCTGTCTCTCCGGGGCGGTGCACCGTGGGACCCCCGTGGCTGGCAGGGAGAGAGTGATGGAGTGGGCGTGGAAAGGCGGGGAGGGGAGTGTGGTGGGCGATGACTGGCGTTCCCCAGCGAGCTGCCCTGCCCTCCCCTCCCACTGCTTTCCTCTTCTTGGATTAAGCTTTTCCAAGAAAGCTCTCTGGACCTCTCCCTTTCTGTCCCGTTATCTGCCTCCCCCAGTGGTTCGCCGAGAGAGATTTCCCAGTCCCGCTAGTGTTTTGGGTCCTCCCGCCTGGGAATGTGGATGGGATAGACCCAGCAGGGCACAGAGATACACAGCAGCGGGGCGAGTGCCCCGCGGGAGCGGTGGCCCCACGGCCTGGCGGGCGGGGGCGCCGACTGAGTGAAGCGGCTTTTCCCTCTTGGATGGTAGAGTCGCTTCCTTCCCTTTCTGGGAAGCTGGTTCCCAGACAGAAACGCTCTCACCTGGTGGGCGCTGGAGGGCGCTGGTCCTTTGATTTCCCAAAAGCCGTGGACTTTCTGCGAGATCTTGCTGCCAGCGGGGCTCTCTTCTGAAATTTTCCCCGGGGCCCCCTTGGGCAGCAGCCACCGGTGGCCATCAGCTGGGTGAGGGAGGGCCCCTTGCCCCGTGTGGTCGCCCTGCCCCAGGCGGCCGCGGGGATGCTCGGCCAGGAGCCCGGTTCCCAAGTCGCACTTACCGCCTTGTCTCAGCAGGTGTCGCTGTGGTCGGGAAAGTGAGTGCCTGCAGAGGCGCGAAGGATGTGCCTTCCGACTTGGCAGGGGGATGGGGGTAGGGAAGGGGAGTAGTGGGGGAGGGGACACTAGGCGGACTGAAATGTTGCCCCAAATGAAGACACGTTCCCATTAGCCCTTGGCACCTCCTGCGGCCGCCTCGGTGGAGGCAGAGGGTCCTTTTTCACAAAGTGGGGATGAGGCTTGGATCAGCCTCCTCCAGTTGGGTGAGGTCTTGGGTTCCTTCTCTCTCGACTTCCCTGCAGCCTTCAGGGGGTGGTTCTCAAAAGACACCACCACTCTGTGAGGAGTTTTAAATGCATATCCCTGCCCTCATCTGGGAATTCTGTGTGGAAGTCTTGGAAATCTGCATTTTTTAAAAAAAATTCCATTATGGTTAACATAGTGTTTTATTAGTTTCAGGGGTGCTGTATATTGATTCAGCAATTCTATGCATCACCTAGTGCTGGTTGTGATAAGTGTACTTTTTAATCCCCATCATCTATTTCAGCTCCTCCAGCCCCCCCCCCCCCCCGCTTCCCTTTGGTAACCATCAGTTTGTTCTCTGTGGTTAGGAGTCTGTTTCGTGGTTTGTCTTTTTTCCTTTGCTCATTTGTTTTGTTTCTTAAATCCCACATATGAGTGAAATCTTCTGGTATTTGTCTTTCTCTGACTGCCTTATTTCACTTAGCATCATAATACTCTCTAGCTCCATCCGCGTCATTGCAAATGGCAAGATTTATTCTTTTTTATGGCCGAGTCATATTCCATTATAGGTATACCACATCTTCCTTATCCATCTATCAATGGACACTTGGGCAGATTCCATAATTTGGCCATGATAAATAATGCTGCAATAAGGTGCATATGTCTTTTTGAATTAGTGTTTTTATGGGGTTTGGGGGGTAAATATGCAGTAGTGGAATTACTGGATCATATGGTAATTCTACATATAATTTTTTTAGGAGACTATAGTGTCTGGCATAGAGGCTGCATCAGTTTGCATTCCCACCAATTGTGCATGAGGGTTCCTTTTTCTCCATATCCTTGAAACACTTGTTTCTTCTGTTTTTCATTTTAGCCATTCTGAAATGTGTGAGGTGGTATCTAGTTCTGTTTTGGGTTTGTGTTTCCCTAATGGGGAATCAGCACTTTTAACAAGTGCCTCTGATGTCACAATTGGTACATTCCTTACTTTGAACGACACTAAGAGACTCAGTCACATTTAATCAATTTCCTGGAGATTTGCCAGGAATCTGGATACTATTTCAAAGGATGTTTCACTGGGTAATCAGAATATTTCAGAAGTATTTTTACCTCTAGAGGGCGGAAAGTGGCCATTTTCACCACTGTTAAAGCTACATTTTAGATTTGATTACAATCAAATGCCTGCTACTACTCTGCTCAATCCTTACTTACATAATTGTCTCATTTGTTCTCACAACTGGATGGCATCAGCCTCTCCATGTCTGCACCATGTAACCGAGACTCTCCAGGTTAAGAAATTTGCCCAGACGAGTCTCTGCTCGTCTGCGTTGACTCCACTCCAGGTCTGTGTGGCCCCCAGAGCTTTGCACCCCTCTGTGCAGTTGGTATAAATGGATGGGGAGCATGGGCTCCTGACCCCTGGTAGGATGACACGAAAGTTCTGCAGACTCAGGTTGGACACAAAATGTACTGAGGATTTCACTTGGAGGCCACTGCAAACCTTGGCAGATTTGGCCAACCATTGGCCATTGCATGGAAATCACTTGACATTTATTCCCGCAGCCTCCAAACACCGAGCTCCCTGGCTTTGTGCGCCCCCTACAGTCCATTCTCACTGCAGCAGCACAGTGCGCCTTCTAAAATGTCAGCCACATCAAGTCACTCCAACCTTCCAATGGATTAGAATAAAATCTAAAGCCCCAATTGTGGTCCTCAAAACTCTGGTGACTACAACCCAGGGTGCCTCTCCCTCCTCATCTTCTACTATTCCTCACTGCTCACTGAGCTCTTTTCCTCCCTCATTCCCATCTTAGGTTCTCACCTACTACAATATAAAGGCCACAAGGACAAGAACTTTGCCCTATGCACTGCTAATTCTTCTGGGCTGGCATTTGAGAAATATTTGAGCGTGAATATTTACGAATGAATTTGTGCACTGTGTTTTTTGATTCTTAGTTATCCTTTCATTAGGAAAAACAGAGGGGGAGAGCTCAGCAACGTTCTGTTTCACTTCTGCGCGTTAGTGTTTGAGGTTCTCCTGTATTCTCTAGAGTCAAAACACACAAAGAACACAGTTTCTGAAGGGAAAAAACATACCCACTGGGCAAAGGAATGCCAGCCCCCCTCCCCCACTCCCTGTGTTCACGTCATGGGCCACCTGCTAGGGTCCCTCTTGCAGCAGACTGTTTTCTCTAGCCTGTTGTGGAAGAAGTTACACTGGTTTCTTCGTGTGGAGACCAGGCAGATGATATCAAAACCCACTATAGAGGGGCAGGTATGGCCAAAGGGAACCCCAAGGCAGAAGTTGATGTGCCTGCCCAGCCAGCCAGAAACAACAACAAAAAGAATTCTTCTTTCTCTTGTCAGCGGGGTTAATGGATTTGGCAAAGAAAGAATGAGGTTCTTGCGTGAGATGAAAGGAGAAGGGAGGTTGTCTTCAGCCTTGTCTGGTTTCTGGGTTTGTTTTGTTTCGAAGGGCGCTGCTTGCCAAAAATCAGGTGGCGGTTACCTCCACAGCTTGGGTCATGTTGAGGAGCCATTTCAAGGCTGTGATTGCCTGCGGTCTGAGCTGGAGGGCTTCACGCATGCTCAGCCCTGCCTCACCGCTGCCTTGGTCCAGCAAGTCGCCCTCCCTGTCCTTGTCCCCTGGCGTCCCTCGTTGTCTGCGAACCTGAACTGCTCTCCCGTGGTCACATCTGTACAGAGAGCCCCTGTACAAAAATAATTATTTTTATCAGTAAAAATATGTAGAAGCCATTGAATTTAGGTCTTATTACAGAATAAGGTTTCTGTTGGTCCTAAAGCTTTTTTTTTTCTTTTCCAATTTCTAAAAAAAATAACCCAAGGTAAACTTTTTTTTTTATAGCAGACGCAGACTCCTTGGGCAGCTAATGAAGCTGAAGGCTCAGAGATGCACATTTGCACAGCTTTTTTCAAGTCCTGGGCTGAGCTGGGAATGTATTCACATGTCACATGCTTTTGTAAAATTTGAAAGACGAGATATTTTAACTGTAATCAGTTAGAACCACTCTCTTTTTCCACTTTCACTCCAGTGACTTTTTCCATCTGGTGGCATTGAAGGTGGTAACAGTAGTTTTGGCGATCCAGCCAAAGGAAAGTTGAATGGCAGATACATTTGGTTTGGATTTCATAGGATCTATTTATTTGGTTCCCAGTTCTTTCTTTCTTTTTAAGATTTTATTTATTTATTTATTTATTTATTTATTTATTTATTTATTTGACAGAGAGAGAGAGAGAGAGAGCGCGCACGGCAGGCACAAGCAGGGGGAGCAGCAGAGGGAGAGGGAGAAGCAGGCTCTCTGCAAAGCAGGGAGCCCAAAGCAGGGCTCCATCCCAGGACCCTGAGATTATGACCTGAGCTGAAGACAGATGCTTAATGACTGAGTCACCCAGCTGTCCCATGGTTCCCAGTTTTTTTGTGGAGAAATAAGTTGCACAGAGTTTTGAGGATTGTGCATTGTCCCAGTTGGGGAAGGACCTTGAATACCTATGATCTACTATGCTTCCTCACTCGGCATTGTAAAACAAAGGTGCCTAAGACCAAAGTGTGTATATAATGAAGGAGGAATAGGTTTGCAATGTACAAAGCCAGAAGCTAGTCTGTGGAAAACTCATGTAATCAGATCTTCAATCTTGTAAGTAAAAGATTTAGTTTTCATTGGTGCTGGGCCAAAGCAGAAGTTGTATCTGTCTAGATAAAAAATTAGAAAATAGAAAGACATACCATATGATCTTACTTATATGTGGAATCTACAAAACAAACAAAACAAAAAGCAGAATCAGACTTGTGAATGCAGAGAACAAACTGATGGTTGCAGGAGGGAAGGGGGTTTTGGAGTGGGCAAAATGGACGAAGGGGAAAGGGAGATGCAGGCTTCTAGTGACTGGAGAAGTCACAGGACTAAAAGGCATGGCTCAGGGAATAGAGTCAAGGTGATTGTAACAGCCTTGCATGGTCACAGACTGTAGCTACACTTGTGGTGAGCAGAGCATAGCACATAGAGAAGCCGAATCACTATGTTATACACCTGGAACTAATATAACATTGTGTGTCACGTATACTCAAATAAGTAAAGTGGGGGGAAAAAATGAAGAAAAAAGAAAACCTTCATAGCAGGCCACCACCACAAGGACATTGTTACGAGCCAATTCATAAGTGGCTTCAAGGTATAGCATTTAGAGTTGTTACTATTTAAAATTTTAAGTTAAAAAAAAATAATAGCTTCCTTAATCAAAAAAATTATTTATTTATTTATTTGCGTGGGGAGGGGCAGGCAGAGGGAAAGGGAGAAGAAGCAGGCTCCCCACTGAACAGGGAGACCAATGCAGGGCTCCATTCCAGAACCCAGAGATCCTGACTTGAGCCAAAGGCAGATGCTCAACCCACTGAGCCACCCATATACCCTAAGTTTTCCTAAATTTGACAAAAATTTCTAAAAATTTGCATGACATTTAAGAATGAGATGTTACTATTTGATATTATAAAAATTATCATATAAAAAGTGCACAGCCAAAAGTAAAGGAAAAAATAATGGGCTGGTCAGCCAACATTTTATATATTTTAACAATTATATATAAATTATGTATATATAATGCTGCATCTCTGGATTTTGTGATGTTTGTGATATTTGTCAGCTTTTTATTTTTTATTGAGCTATAATTGACATATAACATTATATTAGTTCCAGGTGTGCACTTAGTGATATATAACATTATTAGTTCTAGGTATGCAGCATAATGATTTGATGTGTATATATATTGCAAAATGATCACTACGTAAGTCTAGTTAATATCCATAAGCATACACAGGCACAATTTTTTTTTCTTGTAATGAGAATTTTTTTTTTTTTTTTTTTGAGAGAGAGAGAGAGAGTGTGCCCATGAACAGCAGGGAGGGGCAGAGGAAGAGGGAGAGAGAGAGAATCCCACACAGGCTCCACACCCAGCACCGAGACTGACTTGGGGCTCAGTCTCACAACCCTGAGATCACGACCCCAACCAAAAATCAAGAGTCAACACTCAACTGACCCAGCCACCCAGGTGCCCCTGTAATGAGAACTTTTAAGCTCTACTGTCTGAGCAACTTTCAAATATACAATGTAGTAGTATTAACTATAATCACCACACTCTACATTAGGTTCCCGTGACTTACTTATTTTATAACGAGGAGTCTGTAACTTTTAATCCCCTTCACCTATTTCACCTACACCCCATGCTCTGCCTCTGGCAACTATCAGTGTGTTCTTTGTCTCTGAGTTCAGGGATTTTTTGTTTCTTTGTTTGTCTAATTTATTTTAGATTCCACATATAAATGAAATTATGTGGTATCTGTATTTCTTTGTCTGACTTATTTCACTGAGCCTAATGCCCTCAAGGTCCAACCATCTTCTCAAATGACAAGATTTCCTTTTTTATGGCTGAATAATATTCCATTATGTATATATGATATATATAGCCTACATTTTCTTTATCCATTCATCCTTTCAGGTTGTTTCCATGTCTTGGCTATTGTAAATAATGCTGCAGTGAACATGGGGGTGCAGATACCTTTTCAAGTTTAGTGTTTTCATTTCC
Source organism: Mustela nigripes (assembly GCF_022355385.1). Lineage (NCBI taxonomy): Eukaryota > Metazoa > Chordata > Mammalia > Carnivora > Mustelidae > Mustela > Mustela nigripes. Next base: position 52,990,616 of record NC_081560.1, read on the forward strand.
TTCAGATAAATACCCAGAAATGGAATTGCTGGGTCATGTGGTCCTTCTGTTTTTAATTTGGTGACGGATCGTCAAGCTGCCATTGTAGAGTGGTTGCCCCAATTGACATCTCACGAGAGTGCATGCACGGTCCCTTCTCTGCATCCCCTGTCACCATCCCTTGTGATTTCTTGTCCTTTAGACAATAGTCATTCCGGTGAGTGTGAGATGATTGTGGTTTGGATTTGCATTTCCCTGATGATGAGTGATGCTGAGCACCTTCTCCTGTGCCTGTTGGCCATCTGTACGTCTTCTTTGGAAAATGTCTATTCAAATCCTCTCCCTTTTGAGAATGGACTGTTTGGTTCTTTGCCATTGAGTTGTCAGAGTTTTTAATATATCTTGGATGTGAATCTTTATCAAGTATATGATATGTAAATATTTTCTGTCATTCAGGAGACTGCCTTTTCATATTGTTGATGGTTTCCTTTGCCGTGCACAAGCTGTTTAGTTTGCTGTAGTACCACTTGTTTATTTTTGCTTTTCTTTTTCTTTTTTTAAAGATTTTATTTATTTATTTATTTATTTATTTATTTGAGAGAGAGTGCACAAGACTAGGGAGGAGGGGTAGGGGGAGAGGGAGAAGCAGACTCCCCGCTGAGCAGGGAGCCAGATGTGGGACTTCATCCCAGGACCCTGGGATCATGACCAGAGCTGAAGGCAGGCGCTTAACCCACTGAGCCACCCAAGTGCCCTGTTTTTGCTTTTCTGACTTTACATTCAATATCGGTCAGCTTTTTAAAGTTCATAATTGGTTGGGATTTCGTTTCTCACTCTTACATGAATACTTTCGTACCTCCCCTACCTACCTATTAAGATTCTGCTCCCTGGGATGGACAGAAACAGGTAAGCAAGACTTTCTAGGGGAAACTTCCTTAACAAGCCCGTGGGGCTGTGCCTCACGCTACACTATCAGCTCATCAGAAAGGGTAGGAAGAAACTGATCGGAAGAGGGAGAAACCAGAGAGGGAAGGAAGAAGTACAGAAATTTGAGCTGAACAGGTGTAAGTGGGCAAGGAGAGAGATGAAGACTCGTAATAGCTGCTAACCAGAAAGAGACACATAAAGCAAAATATTAGGAAAATGTGGAGTAAAACAGACTAAACATTTTAGAGGGTTTTTCTAACTCTCTGCCAGGCCTTTCCCAGATGGCAACAGAACCATTTGTTTAAATTAAGTCTTGCTTAAATTATAAGGAGCTGAGCTAATTGTCAATGTCAAGAATTCTTGGAAGCCAGCCACAGGAGGTGGGAGAGCGCGCAGTGCTGTGGGGTGGGGAAGTGATTCTTCATTTGCCAGCTGAGGATCGCTGGGGTCCTTCGGTACTCACTCCCGTTTAAGACAATTGTCACCCCCCGAAATCCAGCCACTTTATCATAACTCTAGTGCAGAGGCTCAGGGCCATGAAATATTAAGCATCTTGAATGGAAAACTTCTTTCTAAAAATTCTCGGAAATGAAAGAAATGGGGGAAAAGCAAAAGCGGGGGTGGGTAGCCGAGTGGGGGGTGGTGTCTCCCCTCTCCTTTCTTTCTCTTTTTTTCCCTTTTGTTATAGTTCCCATAAGGTTCTTTAAATCACAGATGATTTTAAAACCAAATATGCAACCGACAGGATTAAAAATTAAGATAAAGTTGACATGGGGCGCCTGGCTGGCTCAGTTGTTAAGCGTCTACCTTCGGCTCAGGTTATGATCCCAGGGCCCTGGGATCAAGCCCCACATCAGGCTCCCTGCTCAGTGGGAAGCCTGCTTCTCCCTCTCCCACTTTCCCTGCTTGTGCTCCCTCTCTGGCTATGTCTCTCTCTGTCAAATAAATAAAATCTTTTAAAAATGAAAAAAAAAAAAAAAAAAAGATAAAGTTGACCTGTTAATGGGTCCTCAAGAATCACACGTTGAAGTCAGAATTTCCTGATGTTACAAAACAGAGTCCTGTGTTTTCACGTTGATGGCCCCGGGGTGGAGATGCATTATCAAAGGAGAGTGTAGAAAATAGGCTGGGACAGGGCAGAGATCACAGGGTCTTGTCTGAAGATCCATACAAGAGAAGCACTCTCCGGATAAGCACAAACTGTCCCATCGCACATCTTAAGACTCTTAGCTCGCTTGGCCCCTGGCAGCAGCTCACGGGGCTGCTCCCAGTCCTCCCCCGGCATCTCTGGCTAATCTCCGTTCACAGCCTGACGGCTTCTTTCACTCCCACCTGCCCCAGCTGTGTCTTTCAAAAACACTTAGAGACAGCAGCCAAGCTAGTTGCCTTTTTAACTTTCGATTTTTATTGAGGTGAATTAGGAGTTGGGAACAATCCCAACTTAACTTTCCTAATACCATCACTAAGCGGCCACGGGTAATTGCTTGAAAGCTGCCCGCCAGATGACGGCGTGATCAGAACAGCCCGTGGTGGCCGGCAAACCTCAACAGGGTCAGCCATTCGCAGCCACTCCACAGCCCATCATCTGTACGCTTTACTGACCCTTTGATGGAAAAACCAAGCCTCCTGGATCTGTGAGATTTGGATCAGAACTACCTGAACAGCTTCTCCGTCGGCTTCTCTGGGTTAAAGGGACGAGGATCTTAATTGTTGAAAGTAATGATGATGATGTCTAACAGAAAATTACTTGCCCGTGTACACATCAAGCCGGATCAGTTACTGGAGACTGTAGTGCCGATGACTTTTAGAATAGCTCCGTGCCGTCGGGGTGAGCATTCTGGCTCTTTAAATTCCTGCAGGGTAGAGAAGGGCGGTGTGCCATATTGAAAGGAAGTTGAGCCCCGTTCCGGGCCTGCCTCAGTTGCCTCCCAGCAAACAGTGTGAAGGTAGTCAGTCCCTCCATCTCTGGGGTCCCTAACATAGCTGTCCATCGTAGGGCACTCTGCCATGTTGACTTGACAGGGTGGTTATGGAGGTCAAAGTGATGAAGGCTATGAATGGACTTTGGACATTTCTGTTCAAATGTAAGTAGCGTTTATGACTCAAATGGAAGAGTCTCTCTCCCTGGCACCTGGCATTGTGGTCCTGCTCTCCAGACCCTGCTGGAGCTGCCATCCGGGCTCTCCCCATGGGCAAGGCAGACCTTGAGGAGCTCTACTGTCGAAGTCTTAGGTGTCCTGACTGCCGAGATTCTTTCGCTTTAAGGAAAAGTCCACACTGTTTTGAGACTGGAAGAACTTGAGGGGTCTTTTAGCGGTCACGTCTGGCCTGAACCTCCACCAGCCTCCTACAAGAGTGTGCTGCTTGAGAAGCGTGAGGTGACAGTGCGTGAGTGATGGAAGGAATGAAGACAGATGAACGCACAGAGAACCTTAGCCAGCCTGGGAAGTGTCAGTGCCAGTGTCAGTATCAATGTCCGCTCACTGAGCTAAGTTGTGTCATTTCCTACGGCGGACAGGTTTTCCTGGTTTACTTAGTTTGTTCTTATTAGGTTGTAGTAAGCCCTGTTGAAGTTTTCTGTTAAGTTCTATTTTAACTTGATTAGGCAGTTTTCCAAGCAGAAGGACATCTTTTCTTCCCCCCCACCCCTCCCTTATAGCTGTATTTTCAGTACTGGAATAAATAGTTCTCTGTGGGATAAAATATGAAAGTAATTTCCCCAAATAGGAAAACAGACTTCAAAGCTTTCAGATGGGAAAAACTGAGAAATAGAAAGAAAAAGGCATTGTTTGGTTTTAATATTTATTTGCTTTTTGAAACTATAAAAGTAGTAAGTGCTTATTGTAGAAAATCAGTACACAAAATACAAAAAAGTAAAAGGGAGACAGAAAAACACTGTGAATGCCCAGGCACTTTCCTTCTAGTATTTGTTTCCCAATGCATTTTCCACCACTCCCATCATGTGTTTGTTCATTTAATAAATAATTTCCATAGCCCCTGTGTACCAGGCACGACGCTAGGTAGGCATTTTTTTCTGGAAGACACTGGTCAACAGGATAGTTTTACTCAATTTTGTATCTGCTTTCTGTATACAGGTTTCTCGAGGAGATGTTTTCTTTGGTCATTTGTGAGTATATCAGGGCTATGTCTGCAAAAATGGGTGGAACTGTCTTCCTAAATGGATTGTTAACTAGCAATCATGTCATTCTCCGAGTCACATGAAAGTCTCTGTCCATTTGTTACTTATAATAGAACATAAACATTCTAATGGAGCTGGTCAGTGATGAATGAGCCCCATGAATTCTCACAGTTAGCATTGCTGAGCCTATCAAAATTTTAAAAGGAGTAAGTATCCCATGATTTTATCCTAATCCTAGGGATATGCTTTGGGGCTTGTTCTTTAAAGCTGTGGGGCCTCTGAAAAATATTAGTGCGCCCAGCCAGTTCATCTTTTTTTTTTTTTTTTAATGATTGAGAGACAAAGGAAGATAAAGAATGAATATTGCTGTTTTTATCCTTGCTCATATGGGGTAGAATTGTTTTCTGTCGCATTCCCTCAGCCCCCCAAATCTCAAAGTAGAGAATGAGAGAGAAGAATTTTTGCTCTAAATTATTCAAATTTAAGAATATAGGTACAGGGACGCCTGGGTGGCTCAGTGGGTTAAGCAGCTGCCTTCGGCTCAGGTCATGATCCCAGCGTCCTGGGATGGAGTCCCACATTGGGCTCCTTGCTCAGCAGGGAGCCTGCTTCTCCCTCTGCCTCTGCCTGCCATTCTGTCTGCCTGTGCTCGCTCTCTCCCCCCCCTCTCTTCTGATAAATAAATAAAATCTTTAAAAAAATATTTAAAAAAAAGAATATAGGTACAGATCAGACTGAGGCATCAATAAAAATGTCTCTTGCTAGGATGTAGCAAACATCCTCACCCCCACTCAGAGTCCATTAGCTTCCACGGAAGTGACCTCCCCATTCAGTCCTTTAATGGAATGGTCTAAACGTCTGTATAGAGTCAAGCTCTGAGGATGGTGTTCACAGTGGGGGAGTGTGAGGCACACAGTCACTTTGTCATCCATCTTGGGGACCTTCGGAAAATTGTTCACTTTTTCAATAATATTTTCTAAGTCTGTCTGTCTCTCAGCACAAAGGCAAGTGTTCAGATCAGTTTTTCAAAAATGAGCTGCCTCATGTTTTGTTCCAGATTATTTCTTTGGTTGGCTGAGTGGGTTTTATTTATTTATTTTACCCACCATCATCAAAAGTGAGTCGTAGTATTTTTCATTCTACAGAAGTCGACAAACACATTGAAGTATTGAAATGACCATTTCTATATCTAGATGATTGCTTGCTAAATTTTTGGAGAGGTTGATTGGCTTTGGTCCCTCATTTTAGTTCAGAATGGTAATTTGAAAAATGCTTAAAAGGCAAAGGTCTTTCTCCCTAAGAAGCAGCCGTGGAAAATGTACACGCCTACATACACATGAATGTGTCAGAGAAAAACCAGAGCTGGACAACAGGAAAAGAAGTACAGAGTTTATTCAGGACTATTGCAATAGGGGAAAAGAGACCTCAGTGTAGAACTAAGCTCACTTCCAAATGCAGCCTGAGTGGTGGGAATTACAGCCAAGAGCGGGGTCAGGAGGGGAGGGTAGAAAATTACCAAGAGAAATTATCAGTGATGAGGAGATTTTGCGCTTCAGCCAGTCTAACAGGATTCTTGTTGAAGACAGGCTTGGAGTGATCAGGCCTCACTGGGGGGACGGTGAATAATGAGGAACCTGCTCAGGTGGTTGAAGACTTTCACTAAACCCACTTAGTTCTTGGTAAACTGGGTTTTACAAGAAATTGTTTAAATGGACCTAGGAGAAGGTTCAGGAGCTTGACTATAGTTTGGTCAAGCAAGGAATCTTTGTCAGTACATTTATACATATAGATATATATGTAAAGACACACATACTAAATCGATGTGTGTATTTTTTTCTGAATTCTCAAATTTTCAAGTTTTTTTTTTTTACATGATTTTATTTATTTATTTGAGAGAGAGCACAAGTAGGCAGACCAGCAGGCAGAGAGAGAGGGAGAAGCTGACTCCCCGCTGAGCAGGGAGCCTGACGCAGGTCTTGATCCCAGGACCCTGGGATCATGACCTGAGTTGAAGGCAGCCGCTTAACCGACTGACCTACCCAGGCGCCCCCAAATTTCAAGTTTTTAAGGAAAAATTTCCCGAGACAGCGGTTTCCTTGTGGTAGTCCATTTGCATCAGAGTAAACTGGGGAATTTTAAAAATATATATATTTAAGTGTTTTAATCTGATAATTCAGATAACCTGATTTAATGGGACATAGGAATCTACATTTTAAACATATTTGCCAATCATTTTCATGCTCAGTTACATTTGAGAACCACTGTCTACAGCAGTGTACTTGCTAAGTCTTGAAAAGAGCAAAGCCAATAACTTATGTTTTATTTTCTGAAATATTAGTGACAGGGGCTCTCTCACATAGCTACTTTTATGTTTCTAATTCTGTACTAGGTGTTTCCCCTATATATTTTTTTAAATTTATTTATTTGACAGACAGAGATCACAAGTAGGCAGAGAGGCAGGCAGAGAGAGAGGAGGAAGCAGGCTCTCCGCTGAGCAGAGAACCCGATGCGGGGCTCGATCCCAGGACCCTGGGATCATGACCCGAGCCGAAGGCAGAGGCTTTAACCCACTGAGCCACCCAGGCGCCCCAGTGTTTCCCCTATATTAATGAGAGCCTGTTACAGCGTTGAATTTGCGGTCATCTAACCCACATCAAGAAGGTTTCTTTAGGAGAATGAATGGTTTTTAAAGTAAGATAGCCTATGAACCATCTTTATTAAAGCATGCTTCCCTTTACCTCAGTTTATTTTCTTTTTGTGAGGCACCCAAAGTAGAGTTACAGTAAACTAAACTGTCGGGTATGTAGCCTGGAAATGACATTGAAATTGACAGCAAGTGCACGGTGTAGATGCAAAAGGGTGGCATGGAGTGTAAGGAGTTAATGGTCTGTGTGTTCAGGTAGAGCATAATGGATTGTCTTCAGGGTACTGCTAGTTTACATAGTAAATGCCTCCAAGTATATATATTTTTCTTGTTCATTTTTTTTTTTAATGTAAGATTCAGTTGTGCTGGTTTGTGTTGTTAAAACTCTTAGTATTTTTACATCGAAGGGGAGTCATTTGCAAATTGATTCATTTGTAAATATTAAGGTATATTCCAGAGACAGTTTCAGGTTATTGTGTTTTATCTTTTTTAAAGTTTGCTCAAGGTCACATTCATTGGCGGTGGAAGTAGAATTCCAATCCTTAAGTCCATCCTTTACCTACCAGCTACACTGAGAGAAAGGAGTGTGGTTTTTTAGATCTGGGATGTGGTTGATACCCACCATCCTTACTGTCCTGTCAAAGCATTTGAGAATGGACAGAAAGAATTCCCATCCCCCAGTTTGCCCTGTGAATTCCAGGAACCCCCATGTAGAAATTATTTTTAAAAGATGGAGCAAGTTTGGTTTTAAGAATGTTTGATCTCTGCTTCTTTTGGGGTATAAACGCATGGTTTATTCATCTGGGTGATTTCAAAGGTTCTTTACATCTCCCAGCAATGGTCTGATTTGTTTCAAGTGCATCTGCTGTGAATGTAACTGAAAGAGAGACTGTCAGAATTTGCAGGGCTTGGGCAATTTCTTCCCAGTGAAATAGAGGAGGGGGATCTGTTTAACAATCAAAGTGTCAAACGCTCTCAACCAGTAAAGCTATCGCAAAATTTTAAGTGTGAGGAAAGGGCAACAGCTTTCCTTGTGTCTATCTAGACAGCCATCCTCATGGTCATGGAGTTCTTTTCTGACAGTAAGTATGAAATGTCTCTTGAACATTGGCTACTCATTCATTCGACATTTATTGAGTGCCTATCATGCACCAGCATTTTCGGCACTTTGGATAAATCAGGGAACAAACAGATAAAGATCTCTTATCCCTCCAGACCTTTTTTTCTCTTAAACTTTTGAGCATTCTAAGATATTTGGAAATGTCAGTGGAATACAGATATTTTGTTGGCATTTGGGTTGCAAACTGGTAACCAGAGGGTCAGCTCAGCTCACAGATTATTTCTTTGGTTGGTTAAGTGGATTTTATTTTTATTTTATTTTACTTATTATTTTTTAAGATTTTCTTTATTCATTTGAGAGAGAGAGACAGAGAGCACAAGCCGGGGGAGAGGCAGAGGAGAGGGAGGAGCCAGTTCCCAGGACCCTGAGATCATGACCTGAACCAAAGGCTGATATTTAACCACCTGAGCCACCCAGGTGCCCCAGCTGAGTGGGTTATAAATGTTAGTTTAAGTGCTTCAAGAGAGCTACACACTGACTAGAAGACACAAGCCTGTGTGCCATTTCTTACTGTTTTCACCTCATCAGCTTCAGTCCTACACTTGCTGCCTGGCTACTGAAGGCATGCGAGTTTGTGGTCCCAGGAGTTGAGCATGCCCAGCCCTGGCCTTGGTTCCTCCTGTGCCTCTGGAATTTTTAGTGTGGACTCTTTTGTCACCTCAAAGAATTAGATGCTCTGCACGTGTTCAGAGCTCTTTCTAAAATGCCCGGTCATTCATGGGTGTCTATGCCCACACACAGTCACATAAAAAAGATTCTGAGGTCAAAAAGGCCGGTGGTTTACATGGCTGGAAGTAACAAAGGTGTTTCTAGAGAACTTAACTGTGCTGTTCCTTCCATTATACTGGAAGATCAAGTTGATATTTTTAATTTTTCTGTTGGCCAAATTATACATGGTGGTTACAGGGGAACAGCTCTTGCATCTATTTTTTAGGAAGATAGTGGAAGTCTTCTCTCAAGCGTCAGCCTGTTGCATTGTCTAGATTCCTACACAGTCTTGCTCTTCCTTTGAAATGGAACACTCCTCCCCCCTCCCCTTCTCCACAGATCCTCCCTCTCTGTCCAATCCAATTCATCCTTCCCTTAGGATTCCCATTTTACTCATTAAAACAGTTTGTCCCAGTCTAACTCTAGTAGGTTTCCAGTTCTCTGAACTCAAGGCATATGATGGGTATTTGATACCATCCATTTGTTTATTTAGTCAACCTTTATGGATTGGCTACCCTGCCCTACCCCAGGCACTCCAAATTTAGCTCTTCATGATCTCCTGTCCTGTAGGGTTTAGCAATAGTTAGGTCATGTTGGTCCCTTCTCCTTAACACAGTGTATATTTTTCATTGTGAGGGACCATGCCTAAGGCCACTGTTCTCCACACAGTGCTCTTGTTTGATGAGTAAGAAAAGGAGCTCAGGGGATGCCTGGGTGGCTCAGTGGTTAAGTGGCTGCCTTTGGCTCAGGTCATGATCCCAGGGTCCTGGGATCGAGTCCCACTCTGGGCTCCTTGCTCAGTGGGGAGCCTGCTTCTCCCTCTCCCTCTTCCCCTGCTCATGTGCACTGGCTCGCTCTCTCTCTCTCAGTCAAATAAATAAATAAATAAAATCTTAAAAAAACAAAACAGAACAGAAAAGGAGCTCAGTGTGGGTGCAATGCATGGAGGCAGAATGCCCATCCCCCACCCACCCGCTCACCCATGCTCCCTCCCGGTAGCTGGAACACCTGCACAGCCATACAGGAGAGCCCACGGAGCATCAGTGAATGACCTCGCACAGAGCAGTTCCCTCAGAAAGGTTTGACAAATCATTCAACTTGTTTAAAACAGAAAAGTCCTCAATTACTGTTAACAATGAAAAGAATCTTCCTAACTTTGTGTGAACCAGGCTCCCAAAGGTACCAGTCAATTTCAGATCCTATATTGTAAGTGTCAAATCCTCGTTCCACTCAGTTCTTACTAGGGACTCAAACCTGGGTGCTTGTGGGGTAAGAGGTTCTATTAATAAACACACCAACACAGGGGCGCCTGAGTGGCTCACTCAGTGAAGCCTCTGTCTGCCACTCAGATTCTGATCTCAGGGTCCTGGGATGGAGCCCTGAGTTGGGCTCCCTGCTCTGTGGGGAGTTTGCGCTCCCTCTCCATTTGTCTCTCCCCGTTTGTGTGGACACACACTCTCTCTCAAATAAATATATAAAATCTTTAAAATATAATAATAATCATTACACCAGGACAATGGGGATTCAGTGGGCCTGTCCCAGGCTAATGGGGTATATGCTAAGTGTATGAGCACTTAGCATCTACAGCTGTAGAATGAGCAGTACATTTTACTGCCACTGTCTAAGACAGTATGTGAGTCTCTCCATACTGCTGGATCAAAAGTGCCTCAGCTGGGTGGCTTATAAATAAAAGAAATTTATTTCTCATGGTTCTGGACGGTGGAGAGTCCAAAAATCAAGGTGCCAGCAGATTTGGAATCTGGTTCATAGAGAGGATCTCTTTTTTCTCACATAGTAGAAGGCATGAGCCATCACCTGGGCCCTCTTTTTTTTTTTTTTTTTTAAGATTTTATTTATTTGAGAGAGTGAGTAGGAGCAGAGGGGAGGAACAAAGGGAGAAGGAGAAGCAGGCTTCCGCTGAGCAGGGAGCCCGATGTGGGATCGATCCCAGGACCCTAGGATCATGACCTGAGCCAAAGGCAGAAGCTTAACCAACTGAGCTCCCCCTCCCCCGCTTTTTAAAAATATTTTATTTACTTATTTGAGAGAGAAAGTGAGAGAGAACATGAGAGAGGAGAAGGTCAGAGGGAGAAAGCAGACTCCGCATGGAGCTGGGAGCCCGATGTGGGCCTAGATCCTGAGACTCTGGAATCACGACCTGAGCTGAAGACAGTCGCCCAACCAATTGAGCCATCCAGGTGCCCCATGGGCCCTCTTTTTTAGAAGGACACTAACCTCAATCACAAGGGCAAAGACCTCATGACCTAATCACCTCCCAACAGCCTCATGTCCTAATACCATCACCTTAAGGGTTAGGCTTTCAATCCATGAATTTGGGCAGAGTTGGGGAGAAAGCACACATTCAGACTCTAGTTTCCAACAGACATTGGGGAAAGGGGGAAAACCTGCCTCCCAGATTCAGGTCAAGGACTATAGCAGAGAGCTTACATCATTGCATTTTAGAGAGTTGAGTGGGCTTTGGTCTGATGAATCACCATGTTCTCTACTGCCCTGGCTTTGTAACACTGATCCCTCTAGCATTCGTACTGGGACTTCCCCAAATGTGTCCCTACCCCGGGGAGAGACAGAGGTCCAGATCCTCCTCTTTGGGACTATTTTCAGCATTGCTTATTCCCACCCATCATCTTTCAGCATCTCAGCACTCACGGTAGGGTGGCGTTACAGGTCTCTGGAAAATACCCCCCAGTGAGATCCAGAGTGCCCTTGGTTCAACACAGCAAGACGCTCAGCCCTCTGGAGTCACCGGATAAATCCTAGTTGGATGTCTGACTGTAAAAACAAGACAAAACAAAACAAAAATGAACAAAAAACTGTTCACATCCCCATGCTGGAAGTTTCTGAGATTTTTGTTTCCAAGGCAGAGCAGTTCCATCTTACGATGTCATTAAAGAAGGTGGTGGAAGAGGAGGTTAACCTATTTCTTGGGAGCGCCTTTAATCTCAGGATCAGGAATGTTTCACTCGACTCCAGCTTGCTTCTTAGAAAGTTACACTTTCTTCCCTTAGTCTTTCAAATGGAGAGGACAAATACTGAGTCTTTGAGGGGTTTCCAGTCCTATTTGAGGACCCACTGAAATATTCTGATCCCAAACCTTTTTAAATAGACTCAGAAACTCACATGCAATAGACACGCACAAAACCCCCTATATTTATAGCTTATCTTTGTACAAATAGATGCACACAAACACCTTTTATCTCAATAAAGAAAACACGTTCTATTCATAGGAAAATAGTTGGGTCAGGCTTTCTGGGCTTTTTGTTTGGGCGCCACAGGGTGCCTCCTAGCGCGGCAGGGGCAGGCTTCCTATGTCACGCCAGCCACCTACAGCACGCACCGTGCCAGAGGCAGAGATGAGAGCGCTAATTAGGGGGTGTCAGGAGACAAGACAAGAAGGAAGGGGGCAAAAAAAAAAAAAGGCATAAAACTTTCCATGAAGATGGAAAGTAAAGGAGGGTAGGTTTCTCCTTTTTATTTTTGGTGGGAATTCTCTGCTTTTCCACTGTACTTCAAAATAGTCCTCTGTCCTTCCTTCTATAATTTATAACCAACATCTGCATTCATGGAAATAGCTGGACTGTCTTTTGCATGTTGCTTCCATTCTTAGAATAGACATGTATTTATCTGCTTTTTATCCAAACCTACGTCACGATGACTCTCTCTGCCTTCCACTAGCCATAGCTGACGGAGTTTGTACTCAAGAGTCTTCAGGAAGGTTCCCCAGTTTCATGAAATTGATGTGAAACAATCCAGCCCTCCCTATCTTCCTAGGTGCCGTCTGTAGCTTCGTTTTTCAGGGATACAGCTTTGTATTGAAGTGGTCCAAGCCCCCTCTCCCTGCGTGGTTATGTTCCTGGGCACAGTGGGTATTGCCTTGTAAGGACATGATAATAATATTACTTGTAAATTAAAATGCCTTTCGGTAACTAAAGGTTTGGATGGTTCCAGTCACTTATTTTGCATTTCTCTGGATCTGATGGTGTCTTTTTTTATTCCCTGCACAAGAGCTAAGCCTTTCTCAAGCCAGTCTGATTATTAAAGTCACCTGGGAAAGTTACAGGGTACCCAGGATCAAACTCTCGTCGGACCAGGGAAATGAGAATCTTCGGAGGGGTCCTCCAGGCATTGCTATCTTTAGAAGTCCTGCACACGTTTGCAGTATTCAGGCAGAGTGAAGAATGGGTGTGGCTGCATTCTCTTTCCCCTTGCACTCCCTCTGCCCACCTACTGCTTAATCCGCCTTTTCAAAAGAATTCTTAATCAGATCACCCAGAGTAGGGATGTGTGATTAAAGCATCCTGGGCATAAACTTTAAGGAGATAACTCACTCTCAGGGTCCTGAACTTTGTACTTGATGGTTCTTGAAATAAAATCATTTACTTCCTTGTTTATCGCCCCTCATCCCCACCTAAGCCTGCCTATCCTCTACGTATTGGATAGTCTTGTTCGGCAAACACATTTTAAGGAAATGAGAGATGTCTTTTAAAATTGCTTTAGAGGGGCGCCTGGGTGGCTCAGTGGGTTAAGCCTCTGCCTTCAGCTCAGGTCATGATCTCAGGGTCCTGGGATCAAGACCCGCATGGTGGGGGGGGGGGGGTCTCTGCTCAGCGGGGAGCCTGCTTCCTCCTCTCTCTCTGCCTGCCTCTCTGCCTACTTGTGATCTCTCTCTCTGTCAAATAGATAAATAAAATATTTTAAACAAAAACAAAACAAAACAAAACACAGGTGTCCTGTCGTTGAACTGCAAAAAGAAGGTTTAAGTGGGACCGTATTGAGACAGGACCATCAGGGGGGTGTGGTGGGTGAGTAGGGTGTTGGCTGTGTCTGGGTTTGGCTTTGGCCATTTTCACGCAAAGTAACCCAGTTATGACTCTCCTAATTGGCAGAAAAGGACCATTTATTTTTGTCTTGGGGGCAGGAATTGTGCTTCAGTCATCTCACTAGCACCTTTCGTATAGAAATGGTGTATTTTGCACCAGTAAGGGTTTTTTTGTTTTTTTGTTTTTTGTTTTTCAAATTTAATAATGCATTCTGGTTAGTACATGTAAGTTTCAGTAAATCGTCACATGAGAGAAAATGTAGTACACTTTTTCTGTGATGATCCAGATCTCCTCTGTGGATAGAAAGACCCACTATCAGTGCTCTACAGAACACAGAAGTACAAAGAAAGGCCTCTTCTTTATGTCACAGATCAGCTGCAATTGTATCCATTTGCATTTGGTCTTATTTTATTACACTCCTGGTCAGTGCAAAATGTGCTGCGTCATCCTCTGATCTATCATCTACATATGATCAAAGTATAGCCAGTTGGTCGTTAACTAGTGGAACAGTTTGCGGGATCAGAGCATCTCTAGATGATAAGTACGCTGTCTGAAGAATTGGCTCCCCCAACTACCTGAATGGGGAACATACCTTCCACAGAATAATTCCTGATGTGCATTAGCCTGTGTGGAACGTGAAACAAGTGGAGATCCTGAGAACATTTATAGAACTTTTTTGGATAGCCTAGTGTGCTGATAGTCACTCTCCTTACTAGTCCTACTCTGCTCTGGAACCCTGACCGGAAATCCACAAGGTTCTTGATCTTCTGGTCCCAGTTGAGTTTTGGCTAAGGAGGGGCACCAATCAGAGATGGACAGAGGGAGGAAGTGCTGAGTCTTTCTTTCCTGGCCCCTCCCTGAAATGATGCCTTTGTCCTAGCACCCACCTGTTACACACACACACACACACACACACACACACACACACACACACAGTCTCTGGCTGTAGATAATCACTTCCTTCCTCTTGCCTGTTGAAGTCTAGGGGTGGTGACAGCCTGAGGGGCACTAATCTTGGGCTCTCATTTACACTGATGACATTTTTGTAAATAGTCTCTGTATCAAACTTTCCTCAAATTCCCCAACATGGGTATGCCCATAACAACTGATAACCCATTGTTACCTTTACTTCTCATAAAGTAATTCAGCCTTAAAGATCAGGTAGGCAACAAAGAGACAAGTGCTGCGAAAAAGTCTTTCCAAATCTGTAACAGATTTTAGCTTGAGATCCTACAAAAGCTCTCCAGGAAAAGCCCCGAATGAGGGGGGGATTTCTCCTGTGGTCCCCACTGTTTCTTCCTTGAATTGGATCCTGAGCAGAAAACTGGTACATTTGTCCATTCCAGACCATGTTGACTTGAGAGGTTGCAGATTCATGGCAGCCTGTTTTGAGCAGAAAATATTTGTCTAAAGCAAAAACCTGGAAGCCAAAAACGTATGATTTAGAAAACAGAAAATGTCATATTTTAAATGGGGAAAGATGGTTGTAAAAGTGAAAGATTCCATTCTGTCCTTAATTATGTGGCTGGGTCTTCCTGGACTCTTCATCTAATCTGCATAGATATAAAAATTACACAGCGATCTGGAAGTGTTAAAAAAAAAAAAAGAAAAGAAAAGAAAAGAAAAATGGCAGTAATTAAATGACAAAAAACTATATTCAAATAAAATTAAGGGTTTGACTTAAAGCCACGGGGGGCATCTCCTTTTGTTTCTTCCTATGTAGCATTTAAAGGAGAATGAGACAAAAAGTGCTTTCTGCAAGTGTCTGAGCACTGACGTGTAGCCCAGCCTGAGGAGAGGTTTGCTGGTTGAAGGTACTCAATGTGCCCAGCATGTCCACTTGGCAACTTTTGGTCCCATCCCTGGGCTTCCTATAAAAACCCAGGAGGAGAGGCCCGGGAACCAGAAAGAAAGAAGAAACTCCGAGTTCAGTTGGTGGGTTTATTTGTCCTCTGAAGAGGTTAAAAGATCCATTCTTGACCAACATGGAAGTTATTATAATATGAGAAAAGAGAAGTATCTCAGAGATACAGAAAAGTACCTATATCCATTTCCACCCATAATTATTATAAATGAACATTGTGCCATTTTGCTTTATTTTTTCAATAAAAGCTTTTGGATATAATGGTCAGTGCGTCCCTCCCACTCTCTCCAGAGGTAACCACAGTATTGTTGGTGGTGTTTGCCATTTCTGTTCGTTTTCTGTGTTTTGTTTTGTTTTTTTAAGATTTTAAGATTTTATTTTTAAGTGATCTCTACACCCAGCATGGGACTCAAACTTATAACCCTGAGTTCAAGAGTTGCATGTTCTTCCAACTAAGCCAACCAGATTCCCCGTCTGTGTTGTAATACTTGGAATATACAGGTATATATTTAGAAATAGTGCCCATAGTAGTATGCTGTAGGCTTTTAAACTCCAGATGAATTGTGTTGTACTCCACTGTATTTGTAAGAATTATCCATTTTGGATGCCTGGGTGGCTTAGTGGGTTAAACCTCTGCCTTCGGCCCAGGTCATGATCTCAGAGTCCTGGGATCGAGCCCCCCATCGGCCTCTCTGCTCAGCAGGGAGCCTGCTTCCTCCTCTCTCTCTTTGCCTGCCTCTCTGCCTACTTGTGATCTCTCTCTGTCAAATAAATAAACAAAATCTTTTAAGAAAAAAAAAATTATCCGTGTTGTTATGGGGACCTCTAGCTCATGCATTAGAAATGCTGTACACTGTTCCATTATGTGAGTATATACAATGGTTTATCTCTCCATTTCCTATTGATTAATATGTAGAATGTTTCCATGTCTTTCTGTCATTACAAACAATGTTTTGCTGAGCACCCTTGTAAACAACTTCTTGTGTGTATCTGTGAGAGATGCTATAGAACCTATACGTCGGGGAAAGTGTTGGGCTATGTGTCAAGTGTGCCATCAACTTCCCAGCCGTGTCTGTGTCTTCTCTAGAGGGACTAGACAGTTAACATTCTTACCAGGACCTGAGAATAGCCACTCTCACCCCTGTCCTTGTCAGTAGTTTATAGGATCAGACTTTCAATTTTTTTTTTTTAATTTAAAAAATGTTGCTCATCTGATCGTGATTTTATTTGCATTTCCCTGAGAACTAGTGGGGTTGAATTTCCTCTCAGATATTTATTGATATTTCAAGTTTTCTTTTTTTTTTCAACAACCCTTTCCTCTCCTCATGCCCTTTTTGCTTTTGGATTGTTCATCTTTTTTAGCTGATTTTCATGGCTTCTAGATGCTCCGTTCTTGTTCTTTGGCAGTTGTACGTATCAAATAGTTGTCTTGGGGGAAGTTCCAGGTTCTGTATGCTAAGCAACAGGCGTCCCATATGTCTGTCTCAAAACGATGCATTATTCCAAGGTTGATTCTAGGCTTTGTCAAAGGAAGAAGCAAGCCTGTTACGATACATATTTCTGAACATGCTAGAAGGAGAGGAAGTCACAGTCCTCTGTGGATTAGGGCCTGAGTTTTGGGGACGAAACTCATAGGAGCTAGGGCAAAGTGGGGGATTAGGAATGTGTTGATGAATGAGTCAAAGCTCACGCAGCCAGGGGAAACCTGGTCATGGAGAGCGGGGCAGGAAGCGGAGGGTTTTCTGTGAAAGTGTGTTAAGTGCTGGTGAGTGGTGTGGTCTCTGTGATGGGCAGCATGACTCTGTAGTAAGATGGTCTCTAATGGCTTTCAAGACCTAGAGAGGGAGATGTCCTTGGTCAGCCCAGTGTTCCAGTATGCCAAGGTAGGCAGGCAGTGAGAAGAAAACCAAAAGGGATTCCAGAAAGAAAACCTCCCAGTTAACTGCCATGCGCCATGATCAGAGACACTAAGGACTCCACAGTGATCAGCCAGAGAGGATGGCAGAGAGCCCCTGCCAGGCTCCTCTCCTGCTGCCAGTGTGACAGCTGAGGTGGAGTAAGGACCAGGAGCTCTGAGCTGTCACCAAAGTGGAATCTGACTTCGGACAGTCAAGCTTTGTGCGAAGCTGCCTCCAACCAGAACTAGCAAAGAGACCAGCAGCTTGGTTTGTGTTTTACCTTTGCTGTCCCTTCCAGGCCACCTGGTGAAGGTCGCATGAGTGGCAAAATGACCCTCACCTAGGGGGAGACGGGTGAGAGGAAATCCTCGGTGTCCCTGTAGGACCCCTGAAAGGGGGATTGATGATAGCCTATTAGCGACGGTGGCCCGGTCTCCTGCTCTGCCCTGCAGTGACCTGTGTCTTATCCCAGAAGGTATGTCAAGGATGAAAAGGAGTTAAACTCTAAAATCTCCTGTCTCTTAGGTTTCTAGCAATTTCAGGTTCAAATAAATAAATCTGTTCGATAAGTCTGTTTTCACCTGGCAGTGAAACACGGTCTCGTGCATTAGCCACATGAGGGAACTGAATCAAGCAGGGGGCTTGGGCACGATTAGCTACATTAGAGAAGGAAGTTAGAAGCACTCCTGCCTTTACTACTTAAGCTAAGTGCATCTTTTCCTTGCAAAGCCTGACTTCAGTCTTTGCTGTTGTGGGTTCTGTCTTCTTGGTGACAGAAGAACACAGACGTGTTCTCACCTGGGTGCAGATGGCGTGGCAGTGAAAGAGAATGTCTAGCGGATGTAGTGAGGCTTGATAGAAGCGCAAATAAAGAGGCTAAGAGATAAATAAACCAGTCTTGCAGTACTGATGAATCCTGAAGGTGTATGTCCTTTTTTTTTCTGTTTCATTCAGCAAAATCTACATTCTCTTCACTTCTACTTTTACCACCCATCAGATCCGGTTCTGCATGTCCTCAAAGCAGATTTGGAAAACAAACAAAGGCAGATCAGAAAATTCCCAGATTTCTTTTTGGCAGGATCAAGTGGTTATTATCCCAGAGCCAAACAATGTTGCCAGAGACTATTAAAAAAAAAAAAAATCAACAAATAAGGGAGAATCAAATCAGTCTAGTGCCATAGTCTGCCAGGGAGTGAATAAGCATGTTAGAGTATGTCTCCTGCCTCTTCCAACATTTAGGAATAACAGAGAAACAAAATCTTGGGTTTGCGTGAAATTTCAAGCAAATCAAATGCCTGGCTCAGCCTTGACATTCATCTTTACAATCTTATTAAAAAATCTTTTGTAAGAGTAGATTATTGCATTTCCAGAAATGAACTGACAGTCATCATGACAGACATTTCTTTTCCAAGGGTATCATTTGTATAGTCTCTGGAATTTCTCCTGCACTGCAACTTTTAAGCAAAATTCACTTTTGCCCAGGGTTATTATGTTCCAAATTATCGTGGGCTCTTAAGCAATAGCCTGTTGTAAATTCTCTAGATCCCTTTTACAAGGAACCCAGCATTCTCAAATGTTTCTAATTATGCTTCTAAGAAAAGAAAAAGTGTGTGCTTTAAATTAGATTTTATGGAAAATCCCAGAATCTTATTCCCAATCCCATCCTGATCAACCAAGTCATTTGTATTCTTGGATCACCTTTCTCCTCCAATAAAGCAACGTTACTGTTCTCTCCAGAACTCTATAAAGAACCTTCTCCCCTTAGCTAAAAAGTCCTGAAGATGAGACTGAGGACTGTCTCCTTATGGTGTGGAGAAAGACATGGGCTCTCTTGGTCTGGTTTGTGAAGGAAAGTCTCTGCCTTGCTCAGTGGTTCCCCAGCCTGGCAGCCTCTTTGAATCACCTGGGGAATTCTGAAAAAGAAATACTCAGGTCTCAAGGGTGATCTCAGGGGCTCCTGGGTGGCTCAGTAGGATAAGTGTCTGCTTCTGCTGAGGTCTTGATTCCAGGGTCCTGGGATCAAGTCCTGCGTTGGGCTCCCTGCTCAGCAGGAAGCCTGTTTCTCCCTCTCCTGCCCACTTGTGCTGTCTCTGGCAATCTCTCTCTCAGACAGATAGACAGATAGATAGGGATCTGAAAATGACAACCCTGGACCAGCAGCACCCAGGAAATTACTTAAAATGCATGTTCTTAGGCCCCAGCCCTGACCTGCCAATTTTGAAACTGAGGGTGAGGCCCAGTGCTCTGTGAGCTAGAGCTCCAAGGTGATTCTGATCACATTCAAGTTTATGGGGAAGCACCCCTGTAGTTGATAATTTTTTAAGTGATGACTCTTATATGCGGCCAAGATTGAGAAGCTTCAGATCTTTCCTTCCCTTCCTACTTATTTCCTTCTGTTTGGTTTCAGCTGAGCAAAGGCCAACTGTCTGTCTTGTTTTCTGGTGCTGTAGATCAAACAGCCAGAGCTGAGAGAGTTCTGGCTTCCTAGCTATGGTTCTAAGAAGCCGTTAAGATTCTCTTTTTTTAAAAAAAAAAAAAAAGAGAGAGGACTATTTTTGAAATACTAGAGTGGATCAGACTTTCAAACATAATGAAAACCCCTAAGTTAGCCTAAAATGTGTCTGGGAGAATCTAGGTCCAGGACCTACCTACCTACCTACCTACCCTTTTGACAGAAATGAAACCTCATCCCAGAGTACCAAGAAGTAGTGCAAGATCCTTGAAGAAACAGGAAAACCCAACATTATTTTATTAGTATAATATTAGTTGTGACCTTTGTTTCCTTACGGATAATTTTAAAAATCTCAGTGCCGTTTTGGCGTGTTTTGTGCTGCAAGGGCTTCCTTACAGCTTTACACTTAGTAAAACCTCCCACCAAATCACTGAGCTTGAAGTCTGATTGATACGCATCCTTGAGGCTTTAAATAGGAGGACTGTGAGAGCGTTTCCTCCTCTCCGGCTTCTCTCGGTTTTTACCCTCTCCCTTCTTCCCTGCCCCCTTTTTCCCGTTCCCATTCCATTCCCTTTATTGGCGAGCTTTTGCTTCTGTGTAAGACAAATGACTCTTAGCAGAGCCCCAGTCCCCTTTCCAAAATCCTTAGGAGCAGATATTTTTAACAATCATACTCTCTTCAATTTTGAAAGAATACAGGGTACCCACCGTATATGGAGATCCACTGCGAAAGGTGTAGACATTCGGACTAAGCAGAATAGAGGCTATAAACTTTATGATGGATTAGTTTCGATTTTGCCATCAAGTGAATCATGACAGAAAACTTGAGGGCGGTCTGAGCTTTTTGCTTTTTGGTATGCTGAATATGAGATCATAGACCGTGTTCTATTTTAGAACTAAGAGGCAACCCGGCACCAACAGAATTGAAAAATCCCAGAATCTTGAGAGGAGCTTAAAACATCTTGATTATATGAAGTGGAGATTTTTGACATTTAAGGACAGACGTTATGAATATGTAGCTTTGAGCGTTTGTGCCTAGATCCATGAGAAAGCAGCAGGCTTAAAACATTTCTATGAGAATACAGCCTGGGGTGGTCACACTGCCTCTTAAGATAGACCACGGAACAAACCGTGTTAGGATAATGGCCAACCATGTGGAAACAAAGTGAAACTGGATCTCTCGCTTCCTTCTCAACCACAACTCATCCCAGATGGATGGAGCCACAAACATTCTTAAAATAAAGAAGTGACTATTTTTATAATACTACAGTGGAGAAGACTTTTCAAACATAATGAAACTCCAAAAGTAGTAAGAGGTAAGAATTGTTATATTTGCATAAACAGCCAAAAATTTCTTTAGAGTAAAAATCATTAAGAGTCAAAAGTGACCCCCAAAATTCATAACACAAGCTGGATAGACATGCATTAAAAGGATGCTTTTATAAATCAACAAGACCATCAGTCTAACTGAAAAACAGGCAAATCAGCAAGGCACAAACAGAGAGAATTGCAAATGAAACATGAAACGATTCTCAACCTCATATTTAGTTAAATAAGACTGAAGTGGAAACCAGTCACCTGTCTGATTAGCAAGGATTATACTGTTTGGTAATTCTGTTTTTAGGAATTCGCCTTACAATTATACTCACAAATGCATGGAGATATGTATAAAAGGGTTTTTACTAGAAAACATACATGTTATTTTCAATAAAGTGAGAACTGGAAATCCTTCAGTAGGAGAGTGGTTAAGTACATTAACATGCCCCCCAACCAAAGAGTTCTAGAGATGTTAAAACAAGGGATAGAAATCTACACATGTTGACTGGGAAAGGTGTGTGCTATGTCTGGGTTAGTTGCAGAACAGAATGTGGAGTAGGATTCCATCCACAAGTGTGTTGGTATAAGCACAGAAAGTGTGTGATTTGGGGCCCCTGGGTGGCTCAGTCGGTTGAGCGTCCAACTCTTGGTTTCAGCTCCTGTCATGATCTCCAAGTCAGGAGATCAAGCTCTGTATTGGGCTGTATGCTCAGTGGGGAATCTGCTTGAGATCTCAGTCTCTCCCTCTCTAAAATAAATCTTTTTTAAAAAAGTCTCAAAAAATACACAATGGTTACCCCTGGTGAAGGCAAGCACAGAGGGAGCAGTGTTTTGTACAATTTTCTATACTATTTGATTTATCCATGCAAAGCATGCATTAATTCAGTGTTAAGGAATACTTTTGATATCTGTGTGTCCTTCTTGCAAGTCAAAGACAGCTTTGCATTAGTCCTATTTGGATAAACTTATCACTGGGCGCAGATGGAGGTAGGGTTGAAGATACAGGAGATTGTCCTTTTGCAAGGATGCCCTATTGGCAACAGACCCCGTATTATCTATTTACAAGAATGTCTTATTATCGTAGCCTTAGAGAATTTGAGGCCACCCAGAAAGGGCTTCCAGACCAAGAACATGAACCTCATCCAGAAGGAACTCAACTCTGTGATGTTCACATTTTCTTCCTTTCACTCTGTGTAACACATTCTGTGTCATCCAGTGCATCAGGGAACAGTTGACACGAAATTGTATCTGAAAGTGTCCAGGCCAGCCCAGTCCTGGGGGATGCCAGAACCTGTCCTCCTGGACATCCTTCTTCACCCCCTTGCCCAGCTTCTCAGAGTTCACATACCACGTGGCCTGCAGTCCAGCCAGATTGCCCAGGCCCTTCCCGGGAGCTTTTGCCAGCCGCCTAAGAGGACATGATGTACAAGTCTGGAGCCAAAGGGGACTGCCAGGAAGAGGAAAAACAGGTGCCAGCCATGAGACCCCGTTCTGTTTGATTCCTGATGGTGTGGAGGGAAGATCGCTGGTGTGGTTCTCCTTCCAGGCTGTCCTCCCACAACCCAGCAGTGTGGCTGTAGAACAGTGAGAATACACTCGGAACCTAAAAACCCCTCGGTTCCCCCATGTGCCAGGGCGCAGGGGGAGGAGAGCCGGTGTGGGTACAGTGTGAGTGTGGCCTCTGGGGAGACCCCAGTCCCATGAGGAAAGCAGCTCCTCACCCTGTCCCAGGACATGCTAGCCAGATGCCTGAAGGCTCAAAGTTTGGGACTCTAGAGATTTCCCTGTCGTCCTCTCTCATTTTACATCTCCCCCCACCCCCCCCACTCTAATTCATGTTAAGCTTTAGCATGCAAGTTGGATTTCTATCAGTTGTTCTGTTTGCCAAAGAACCAATGAATCAAAAGGGGATCTACTGTGAAAATAAAAGCCACGAAGCTTTTTTTTTTTTTAATCGCTTCCTAGCCATCCCTCTGATTGACAATGACGTCCTCACGACTCCAAATTTAGAATTATTTATTTGGGAGCTTCGCTTCCGTCTCTTAACTGCTACCCCCTGACAAGGCACCCGAGAAGCCAACGCTGTATGTTTTGGGTTCGCTAATCCGACAGTCATTTCTGAGATCCATACAAATGGAAAACACACCAATAAGACACGAAACCCTTCATTATTCTAATGTATGTCCCAGGCTCTGCTCTCGGCTCGCCTCCCTCCCCTTCTCCCTCCAGCCCAACCTCTCCCTCCTCGGGGGCGTCATCGAGAGCCCCCAGCCTCCAGCCCCAGTGCCTTCCCTCGCACGGCTGCAGGAAATTTGTTTTACAAGGCTGGTTTTAACTGAACTACCTGCTGTGCGGCACACTGCTACTGTTTGTGAAATGAATGATGGGAAAGGCAAGTCTGTGATTTCATTTGTTCAGACCGATTACTCACACGTTGCACACGGTATCATTTGCTTGTCACTTAATGACTGACCAGCCTGCCTGCATCATTAGTGCTGCGGGCGCAGTGAAAGAAAGACCTCGCCATAATGAGGAGCTGAAGGAAGCCGAGTGCTGTTTTACCTAAAAGAAATGGTGCGCAGAAATCCAGCACAGCTGCAGGTGTTCCGATGACAATGTGGGAAGCAGTTAGCTTCCAATTTAGCAGAAAATTAAGAGCGAAAAAACTGTTATTTGTGAGCGAAGATACTCATGGCAGGCAATCATCCTCACTCTAACCACCAGAGGAGCATTCAGCTGTCTTTGTCGTGACTTAAAACAATTGGTATCTTGGGCTGCATTCAACACCAGATTGGTGCTTATTATCTGCAGTTTATTCTTTCTTGGGATATTTTGTTTTTTTCCCCCCCCCTATTTTATGGTTAATTTGCTTGCTTGAATGTAAAGCCATTTAAGCTGAAAAATCTGGATTGTGGCTGAGCATTGTGCCAGGGCTCTGAGCTGTATGATACAAGATAATTGGCAATTTTCAAATTCATAATCCATTTTGTTTCCCTCATCCCCCCCCCCCCCCCCACTTCTTTGTCCCTTATGCTAGCTGCTAGCTTTTCTGCCCTGTTCTTGGGCATAATCTTTGAAACTGTAACGGAGGGAAGGTGACAGGGCATAGATTCCTTGAGGCAAGACTCCAGACGCCTGAGACGACCCTTTGGGGATGTAAAAGAGCAAAATTCCGTCACCTCTGGGAAAGCAGTCTCAGAAGCAAACCAGTGCTTTCCCGTGGAAAGATTGAATCCCATTCACAGCCAAGGCTTCGAGTCCTCTTGTAGGATGACACAGAGATTTTTGCTTTACTTTAGGGCTTTGTCATTAGAGGCAGGCACGAAAACCCTGACCTCCTACAAACCCACTCCTGGTTTCCCACTTGGTGGTGATCCCATGGATCGAGCTAACAGAGCATCTTCTAGGCCCCCTGCTTTCACTGTGTCAGGC
Source organism: Mustela nigripes (assembly GCF_022355385.1). Taxonomy (NCBI): domain Eukaryota; kingdom Metazoa; phylum Chordata; class Mammalia; order Carnivora; family Mustelidae; genus Mustela; species Mustela nigripes. The sequence goes on from NC_081560.1 coordinate 53,014,934, forward strand.
AAGGGGCAGACGGATATCTCAGTCTGGGTTAAACAAGTCTAGCCTGTGGGATTGACTCCTAAGGGTGTGATCTCTTCTCGTTTCATTTCCTATTTCCCTGATGGAACAGTGTCACCAGAGCTCATTGATCTCCATCAGTTTGTTCCTGAGCAGCCAAGTCTCCTTCGGGAGAGTTCTTCAGGAATGAGGCAGTGTGCTCCCATTACTGTCTCCTAACTTGAACTCCGGACGGTGGTTGGATTCCACCTACAACTTCTCCACACAGTGTGTGTGGCCGACAACAGCAGGATGCTGAACACGCCGGGGAGCGACCCACCATGGGCCCGCTGCCTCAGCAGAACATGGAAGGGAGGAATTCGCTCTCGTGAAGAAAATGCACTTTTCAGTGATACTTCTGTTCTTTCCAAAGTCCAGACCTTCTTCCCTGAAAGCAGGAGAGTAGCATCCTTGCCACTTTTATGCTTTTTAGTAATTGCCCTGCATTTATTTTTCCATTCTGTCCCTCTGCTATTTCTCTGGACCTACCTGCTCATAGCACCAGCGAAAACTGTAAGACGTTATGTTTCCCCATTTTGCGCTAATTTTCCACTTGAATTGCAATGTTATTTTTCACGTACACTTGTGTAAATTCACAGAAGGAAAATGGGAAAGAGAAAGAATAGAGAACAAGGTGGCCCATCCACGACCAATCGAAAAACACATTAGGAGAGCGGGGAGAAAGCCACCAGAGAGAAGGCTGGGTTGGAAGGTTTTCTGCCCTCAGCTTCTGTTTGGTGTTTATCTTTTCTTACTCTGCTTTTGCACATTCACCTTCCTCCCCGGCTCAGATACTCAAAGTCCCCCTCGCCATAGCTGTGTTTCTTTTTTCAAAAATGCCGTCAGGCCCCATGTGCAATTTATGTGCCGCTTCCTGGGGTCTGACTTGGATTTCCAAGTCCTCCGCATCCCACCACGTGTGGGTTTCATCTTCCTCCTTCCTCGCGCAGCCCTTCCGCGGTCACACAGCTGCCTGAGAACACGCTCAGCCACGCTCTATTTTTCTGTCCCCTAATAGCTACTCAATCCTCTGTTCTGCCAATTTGGTGCATAATATTTTCATTTTCTCTATATTCATTTCCAATACTCCTGCCAGCCTTCAGTATCTACTTCATTAAGCTTCTCCGCCGGTTTAGCAGCAATCAGCAATGAAGGATCCTTTGTGAGGCCGGGAGAGAATTGATCTTGCTTTCTCACGCCGCACTTGCTGACCTGCCAAAGCAGGAGGATTTACTGCGTGTCACACAGACTGCCGGGAGGACACTCCATGTCCCCATTTGTCACAGGGCTCCCGTTGCTCACCGTGGGCTTGTAAACTTACTTCTGAAAATGCGGAAGGATTATCCTCGCTCATAAAATGCAAAATTTGCTTAACTGCCTTCCAAGACTGAAGGCCACTGCACTTGGTTTTCGAGAGAGAGAGAGAGAGAGAGAGAGAGAGAGGCTTATTTGAATTACAAAGTCAGGTTGCCCTGGTGGTGGGAGAGAGCGAGGTGATGGCCACTGACTGGTCATCCTTAGGGCAGGTGGGTCTGTGGCCCCTGCAGGAAGCTGTCGTGTTATCTCAGTGGGATTCTCTACTGCGGAACAAAGTCATGGGGAAGGCATCTCTTTCTTTTACATTTAAGGAGTCTTGGTCCAATCTGCCTGACTTTCCTAAAGGGTGAAGAGACTTCAGGGCCAGAGCGCATCTGAAAAAACTCAACTCCGTTTGCGATTTCACTTGATTCGGCTCCGAAGGAGTTAAGGGATTCTAAAGAGAAGACACAAGGACCCAGAACAAGAATAGAACCTCCCCAGGAGCAATTTCCTCAATAGGCATGTGAAAGCTTTCTTGGCTTTTATCATTTACTGAATCCCATAGTAAATCCCACAGAAATAATAACTTATTTTTCTACCCAGCCCAGACAGAAACCAACTCCTACAAACTAAGCTGAATGTGATGTTTATAATACACTCCGAAGAGGACTATACTTTTGTAAAACCGTCAACCAAAACCAACCAAAAACACAAAACAAAACTAAACACCATGGTTCCCTTATTAAATCTGGATCCCTCAAAGAGTACACCTTCTTGCACTAGCAGTCAGAGAAAAACCCTTGTGAGAGGCAGTCCTTCTCTCTCTCGATGGCCCTTTGTCCAGGGCCAGCCTGACAAGGCTGACTCACTCATCCGTCTCTCCCTGCAGATGAGGTCTGATTAGAATTTATATCCCAAGCGCCTCTATTGGCGATTGGTACATAGTAGGTGCTCAGTAAATGATGGCTGGATAAATGGCTGACGAGTGTGTTTCTGCTCATCTAGGTCTTCCTCATTCTCAGCGGGTAATTTCAGCTCCAGTCTGTCCAATCAGAGCATTCAGTAAATTCACACATTTTCACACATTTTCAAAGGAATAAGATTGATAATTTTGGTGAGGAGCAAACTTTTCTTGAGGCAGGGTGAACATGGAGAGTTAAGGGAGATTTGTAAAAGAGGATGTAAGAGAATACCGAGGTGTATGGGTAGAATAAATAATAGCTACAGAGGTGGAAGAAGGAAACGTGGTCGGTATGTGACCGGCCGAGCCAGAGGTCCATTCCCGTCGGAGGTAAGAGGAGGAAGACAGACAGCAGCATGTGGGGGCGGGGCAGCTCAGGACCAGGCTGCCTCAGACTTGTGAGTTGAGGAGGGGGGAGTTGGCTACTACTCGCCTTCTGTCTTTCTTTCCATTTCTCATCCTCACTCATAAGGTGCACGTTGGCCTGAGGCTACATCATTCCTCTGTCACTGAGGGAACTGCAGGGCACGTCACCAGGTCTTAACCAAAACACGACACCAGAAAGTTCCGTCACGTCACTGAAGTTAATCAGTGTAAATCAGGAAAAGGAGTGAAGGATATAGAAACATAGAGCTGTTCTGTGTGACACAATCAGGAGCCTTCTCTAAGCCTCAATCGGCTCTATTTGACAAGGGAATATTCTGTTTCTTCCGTTTCCCTGTTACAGTACTCAGGTTTTGTCCCATCCTCTTCACTGGTTTCATTTCTTTTTTTTTTTTTTTTTAAGTTTTTTTTTTTTTTTTTGCAGAGACAGAGGGAGAGAGAGCAAGTGAGCACAGGCAGACAGAGAGGCAGGCAGAGGCAGAGGGAGAAGCAGGCTCCCTGCCGAGCAAGGAGCCCGATGTGGGACTCGATCCCAGGACCCTGGGATCATGACCTGAGCCGAAGGCAGCTGCTTAACCAACTGAGCCACCCAGGCGCCCCACTGGTTTCATTTCTGTCTCCAGTCTGCTTCGGGTGGCTGTCTCCTGACTGTCCGGTCAGCCCCAGCTCTCACGGGGAGATGCGGCATTCTGTGTCCAGCCCTCTCTGGGTGGCGCCCTCTCCACACCCCTTTCACACTCTAAGTGGCACCCCTCTGTGCTCTCCCTTCCTCTCCCTGGTCCCACCTTGACAGGTCCCCCACACTTGAATAGCGAAATCTCCTTGACCCTTCACTCCTTTTCCCTTAACTAATCAGTTCTAGCCAAGTGATGTCAACAGTTCACTGTTCACGTCTCTTCCACCTTTCTCCCCCTTCACTGCCCTACCCCGATCTCAGTCTTCTAGCTTTATACCCAAATTACTGCTTTAGCCCAGACTCTGCTCTTCTCGTCACCAACGCTGCTCCCCTACAAATAAGTACACACGTCATCGCCGTCTCATGCATCCAACAGGCTGTTGCCAAGTGAATAGTGCAAAAACACCATTTCTGTTAAGCTTATGTCCTTCTTAAGAACGGAAAGTAGTTTCCTAATTGGGAGAACAGTGTTGATTTTACGTAATTAAAAAAAAAAATTCTCTCTCTCTCAATATAAATATGCACATGACTTTTTTGGTAGCTTAATGCCAGGAATATTATTCGCTACAGTTTGAAGTGCAAGGAAAACGCTCCAAGATGACTGCCTACAGGTTCAGAAAAGAATCATCTTTGTAGAATTCAGGGTTCTCCAAACTCTGATTCCATTTACCTGAAGTTGCGTTTGTTGGCATTTCACTCCTTCTGCATCCCCACAAAGGCAGAACTTTTCCTTTATCCATGTGGATGGTTTTAAGTGGAAAGAAGTGAAGTTCACTCAGGATACAGAAATTACATAAAAATTGGTATGTGTTCTTTCCCACTTAGAATTTCCCACTTATCTTGCCTTGATACCATTTGACACCCAGCGGGTTCTTTCTTTCCAAATTCTGCCAAGTGTTGGACGATCACGTGCCTTATAGAAACTTAATTTATTGAGCATTTGTTTTACATAGACTGCTTTAAGATTATAGTCAAGGCTGTATTTTAACTTTCCTCACTAATAGGTTGAGCTATTCGATGCCATTAAATACTGTTTTGTAAAAGAACTATGGATATTTCTCTTTTGGATTATTTTAAAGCACATTAGAGCAGCGGTTTTTGTTTTTGTTTTTGTTTTTGTTTTTGTTTTGTCATAGTTTTACCCACGATGGGAGGTACTAGAGAAGAAGGATGCTTTGTTCAGCTGAGATCTTAGCTGGTTTGTAACTATAAGAAGTGAGGTTGGGGCACGTGTCTGAGACAAGAGGCGGGAATGCTAAACAGTGGTGCATAATAAGGAGAAAAGACTTTAGAACTCCAGAGGCCAGTCTGCGATGAAAAGATGAAGAAGAAAGCGCAGGGGAGAGAGAGAAGTCAGGCCACTAGGCTGAGATGCCGCGTGTGGATGTCAGCCCATGTGACATCCCTAGGGCATGGGCAAATGAAAGGGAAATGGCAGGGCTTTCAACAGCAGTGATGGAACACCCTGAGAGCTCCTCAGAGGGATCAGATTTGGGTGTATCCATCCAAAGGAAGTCTCCATAGCAGAAAACATAAATGAACTTGAGCTACGTAAATTAACATAAACCTTATAAGCTTAATATTGAGTGAGATGTTCGCCGAAGCAGATGTCATGTGATGCAGTTGATACAAAATTTTAAAACATGCAAAGTGATATGTCATAAAATGGCAATAATAAATACCAAATAAAGGACAGTGGTTGCTCCTGGCAGACGGGAGTTGGGAGTATAAATGAAGCGGGGTGCACAGGGGACTTCCACTCTATTGGTAAGCATCATTTCCTGAGCTGGGAGGTGGGCACATGGTGTTCATTTTTTATTTTTTTTAATATTTTTTGATATTTCAGAAGTACTTCATAATACATTTTACTGAGTAAATTTTATTTCTTAGAAGTTTCAGATTTATAGAAAAATTGCAAAGAAAGTGGAGAGTTCCCAGATGCGCCACTCAACTTCCTCTATTACTTAGACATTTTACTTCAATGTGGTACTTTTTTTTTTACAATTGATGGACTAATAGTGATATGGTATTGGGGCTGAAGTCCATATATTATTCACATTTCTTTGGTTTTTAACTAACGTCCTTTTTCAGTTCTAGGATCCTATCCAAGATACTATATTTCAATTAGTTGTTATATCTCCTTGGGCTCCTCATGGCTGTGACTGTTTTTCAGGCTTCCTTGTTATTGATGACCTTGAGTGTTTTGACAGTACTGGTCAGGTGTTTTATAGAATGTCCCTCTGATGGGCTTTGTCTGATGTTTGTCTCATGATTAGACTAGACGTTGTGTTTTGGAGAGGAGATAAGGTGTCATTGTCATCATGTCATATAAAGGGTACCTCACTTTATCTCTGTCAGTGTTGACCATGATCACCTGGCTGAGATAGTGCCTGTCACATTTCTCCACTGCCAAGTTATTATTATTATTTTTTTAATTTGACAAAGATCACAAGTAGGCAGAGAGGCAGGCAGAGTAAGAGAGAGAGGAGGAAGCAGGCTCCCTGCTGAGCAGAAAGCCCGATGCAGGACCCTGAGATCATTACTCGAGCCGAAGGCAGAGGCTTTAACCCACTGAGCCACCCTGGCACCCCCTCAAGTTACTCTTTTTATAGTAAAGTTTTCCCTTTCTGTACCACTCTCTAGAAGGGGGTCACCATGTGCAGCCCACACTTAATTTAAGTAGTATCGTGTTACGTTCTACTTCCTTGAGAGCAGAGTATCTGCATAAGTTATTTGGAATTCAGAATGGGATATTTATCTCTTCTCCCCCTTTATGTACTTGTTCAAAACTCTATGTCAGTATGGACTCATAGATGTTTACTCTATGCTTGGAGTTCTAATCCAATAGTAGTTTATTTGCTACTGAAATTTTTTCAGCCTTGGCATTAGAAATACTTTCAGTTGGTTCCTTTCAGTTGGTATGTCCTTTTGACATACCCCTGGATTGAGTTTGGTTGGTTGTTTTCAAATCTCTTCCTTACTTGCTGGTACTAAAAGAGTCTCCAAATTCACCTTGTGTGCTTCCTGCTCAGGTCCTAGAATCAGCCATTTCTCCATGGATCCCTGATTACTTCTTTTCAGGAATGGTATTAGAAGCCAAGATCTGAATGCTAAGTGTGCTTGATGCTACTGAGTGTTTTTGCTATTCTAGGCCCTCTCAACACACAGTGCAAGGAAATATATTTATAACAACCCATGCATAGATATATTTATAAATATTTTCCATATGTAACTGTCTGTATCTTTTTATTTTTTTAAGATTTCATTTATTTGAAAGAGAGTAGGCGTCAAATAAGGAACAGGGGGACAAGCAGACTTTCCTCTGGGCAGGGAACCTGGTGCTGGGCTCAATACCAGGACTCTGAGATCATGACCTAAGCCAAAGTCAGATGCTTAACTGACTGAGCCACCAGGGCACTCCTATCAATACCTATTTTAAGCTAAATATGAATTCCCACTGATGTCTCCAGTTGTAATCCATTACCACAGAGGTCATTCTAATCTCTTCCCTTTGCTTATCTGTAAATTCTCACTTCAACAGTGAGAAAGTGGGCTCCCACCACAATGCATTATTTTTAAGCCAGTCTAAAAATTGGAAGAAGAAAAAGTGTATGGGGACTGAATGTTAATAGTTCTTCCACTGTGGAAAGTTAATTCTCCCTATCCCCAGCCTACACAAGGAAGTGAAAAGCACAGCAGTGGATTTGTCATAATACTGTAAATTGCTTAGAAGTGGAAAAAATATGTATCCTACTTTAATATACAAAGTACACACACACAATTTTAATGTAGGATAAGAAAACTGAACTATATATGTACCTGTGTCTCCTGCTTCCAGAAGATGAAATTTATAAATCTAGTGAGCCAAACATTTCCACATCAGTTTTTATAAATACTCAGTTAAAATGAAACAACAACTTGAGATGGCTTTTACCCTAAATCATTAAGAGCTCTTCATATATTAAGAAGAAAGAAGCGGTGCTGCTGGCGAGTATGTGGTCAGCCGGGCATTCTGCTGGGATCTGAGACTAAGGAAGGTTGTCTCTCCTTTCCCAGAAAGCAAGTTGGCAGTGAGGATGTTTTTGTCCTTTGACTTAATGATTTCTCTTCCGAAAGTCTTGTCTAGAAGTTCACATTCTGAGACGTAAGCAAATACTTTTGCTCCAAGGCTTTTATTGAGGATGACCTCAAACAGCCAAAGAGGAAAATGACCACGTTGTTTTATGGCAGCTTCGTAGAAACACTCTTTTACAACTGCTGAAAAGAATGTGTATGAAGAGTTTTGAATAATATGGGGAAAGGATAATACCCACAGTCGAGTTAAAAATAAGCAAGAATCAGAATTATTTTACAGGATGATCTCATCTCTATTAAGAAGTAAATAGCACAATTTCATCACCTCCAGCAAAAATTTCTGAATGCACATGTCCCCCAGGAATGGCTCCTACACTCTGCCCTGCTTACATGTCACCTGTCAAGGAGACGTATTCTGGCACTGATTGTGACAGTTGAAGTTAAGCGTCAATTGAAATGTTCATTAACAAGGGACTGATTGAGTAAGTTAGAGTGCACCCAGACAATGACTAGCATGTGTTGAGGCAGTTTGGTGCAAGTATGTGTGATCTCAAAAAAAAAATCAGTATTTAATGAGAAAAGCAAGTTGTGGTATAAGCTTTTCTTCTTTTTCTAAAAAATAAGAATACGCTCACATAGTTTTTATACTGATAGGACAGCTCTGAAGGACACACCAGAAATGATTAGGTGTAGTTGCCTCTAGGGAGGGGAACCGGTAGGCAGAGGGTCAAGGGTGGGAGGAAAAATTTTTACTTTTTTGACTTTCGCACATTTTGAATATATTGCTAAAGGCACACATGCCTTTTAAAATAAAATAATGTTTCAATTTAAAATAAAAGAATGAGGGTATCTGGTTAACAGTTTTAAGTTGTTTACTAGGGGTTGCAGTCTTGTAAAAACCTCTCAGTCTGTCCCAAACATTCCCATCAAGGCTTCACTCAAGTTCCCTCTGGGAAGAGGGGTCTTGTGTGTTTGGCCATCAAGGAAAGCAGCGGAATTTCACATCTAGGCTAAAGCAATGGACAGTAAGGACATTCTCAAGATCAGCTGAAACCACAGAAGGAGCTCAATGGGCCAGGAGTGACCCTAAAAATGCAAGCCACCCAGAACGACAGATATCCTGGGGAGGGGTTCAGAATTCACACAAGAGAGAGTCAGAGAGTGACTGAGGTCACTTCATATAAAAGGGTGGATACCTCCATCCGGCAAGAGGGTCTAAATTTCCATGTAAAAGCTGTTGGTACCTATTGATGGTTTCTTAAGGAAACGGACCCAGCCAACAGAAATATTGTCAAGTTTAAAGACAATAAACCAGCAGATCAAGCTGGATTTTTAAAGTTTTTCTTAAAATTCCAGGCAGTGTTTGAGACTCATTCATTGGAATTCTTCAGTGCTTTTTCAGTAGATGGGAAAGTTCCTTACATGGATGGGTGCATGGATCATATTAATGCAAAAATCTGGCAGAGGTTTCACAAAATCTTATAAATCCATTGGACTCCTAACTAAAAAAATATTTTATAGCTAAAGTAATTTTTTAAAAAATCCAACAATAGGGCGCCTGGGTGGCTCAGTGGGTTAAGCCGCTGCCTTTGGCTCAGGTCATGATCTCAGCATCCTGGGATCGAGTCCCACATCGGGCTCTCTGCTCAGCAGGGAACCTGCTTCCCTCTATCTCTCTCTCTCTGCCTGCCTCTCCGTCTACTTGTGATCTCTCTCTGTCAAATAAATAAAATCTTTAAAAAAAAAAATCCAACAATAAAAAATATCCAAATAAAAAGTAAAAAAAAATAGCCAAATAAAATTTTTTAAAAATATCCAAATTAAAAAAAAAAAAAACCCAAACAGCTAACATAATTTAAAAATTTTAAAGAATAAAAACCAAACCAAAACAAAAAACCCTTTGGCTGTCACTCCAAACCAAACATTTCACATGAATAGGCTCTTAGAAGATAATGAGAGAAATGCAATGCATTACCTTTTACTGATTTCTGATAGATTACTGATTGTGCATAGTAAATGCTAAGAAGCTACAAAAAAATTATCAGTGCCTTATGGAACCAATGACTTTAAAGTTTTGTGATTTAAAGAAAACTTCCAAATAACTAACACATGGCAACTGTCCCATGTCATGCAACTTTCCCATGTCATGCAGCTCTTAGTCTGTTTGTAGCCCGTGTTAGATTACCTCGACTCTCAGAGTAATAAACAATGCTTTGTTGAGTGTGAGATTTTGAAACTGTCAGAAGCTCTCATGTTAGTTACTGCTGCAGAGAGAAGACAAAGGAAGGCTTGTAGTTTCCATTATAAGAAATTACAATGTGTTGGAGCACATGGGGCTTAGCTTGAGGTGGGGAAAAAAAAATAAAAGTAAGTTCATTTGCAGTTCAGTTATGTCTGAACTGATTAACAGTAAGTATAATTTGTGAACTATTACTATTTCCAACCCCAGGCAGGTTTTATGATTTTCCACAATTATCTCAAACGTATTTTACAAACTTTTGACAGCAATAAAAATATAAAGGTCTACAATTTAGGTGGGTAGAGACAAGCTCTGCAGTAAAACAATTTGACAAGTTTCTTTGCCAACGTAGAGAAGGGATTTACAACACAGTAACTGAAAACACACACACACACACACACCCCAAAGTGATTTTAGATCCATGGAGATTGCTTCATAGTTTCCTTTTAATTAGTGGTTGAATTCCCTCTTAAATGGAGATTCATATTTCTGTTATCATAATATCTTTTCTAAAAAGGGATTTATATTATTTTTAATACATTATCAAATTTACTATAAAAAATGTAGACTTTGAAAATTTTTCTAGCCGCTAGCTGCAAATCTCAGATTATAAAATCAATGATAACAACTCAGAATTTGCAGCAGTGCATTTAGTTAATAGCCTTCTTTGCTATTGCTAGTTAGGAAAATATGTGATTTTAGAAATAATTAAATGTGTCTCCTTAAATCTCCAGTTTGGTCACAGGCTTTTATACAAAATTATTTTACTGAATCAAAAAGGGTTATTACATTGAACAATTCTCTAAATACCATTCGTTAGAAAGACAGCCTTAAATTTATTTATCTTTTGAACCACAGTATCACAGGCATATTGCTGCAGACAACCAACCCCAAAACTTAGTAGCTGAAAAGAGTACTTTATTAATTCCCGTTATTCCTAGTTTGGCTGAGAAACTGCTCTGTCGGGCTTGAGTGTAGTCATTCAGCTGCAATGGACCAGCATGGGGCTAAGCTAAGCTATGACAGGGTGGAGGGCCATTGTCTCCGTGTCTGACCATTACCTGGAGCTGTCAGCTGGAACATTCGATTATAGTTTCCATGACCTACCATCCAGTCCAATCAGTAGGTTGGACCAAGCTTCTGTATAGAATGGCAGAAGTGTCCCAAAAGGGCAAAGGCAAGCTTCAAGGTCTCTTGAAACCAACCCTTCTGAACTTGAACAACCTCACTTCTCCCACATTCTACTGGTCATTCCAAGTCAGCCCGAATTCAAGGCATGCGTAGAATCCATCCCTTGACTGGAGTAGCTACAAAATTATATTGGCTATGTTTTCCAGTCTACAGCCATCTAATTAGTGATGCCAAAACTCAGTTCCTACTGCTCGCCCTGCAGGTTATGAATAAGATGACTTGAGATACTTATAATGTCTTTTATAAAATGACAATAATGATACAGATCTGTCAGGATTATTCAAGGGAATGATGTCTCCTGGAGTCATGCGAAGCACATAAATGTAACTGAAGATCGTTGTCTGGCCCAATTTCACATTAAAAAGCCCTGTAGTAGGGCACCTGGGTGGCTCAGTGGGTTAAGCCGCTGCCTTTGGCTCAGGTCATGATCTCAGGGTCCTGGGATCGAGTCCCGCATTGGGCTCTCTGCTCAGCAGGGAGCCTGCTTCCTCCTCTCTCTCTCTCTCTCTCTTTCTCTCTCTCTCTCTGCCTGCCTCTCTGCCAACTTGTGATCTCTCTCTGTCAAATAAATAAAAATTTTAAAAAATAAAAATAAAAAGCCCTGTAGTAAAAGTAATACAGGCAGGGATATCAGACTGCAGAGTCGGATGGTCTGAAAGGAAATCCTGCTCCATTGTTCCTGAGCTCTGTGATCTTCAGCAAAACACTTCTGTGCCTCAGTTTCTTCATCTATAAAATGGTGATATTAATAACCCCACATGAACCTGTGCTAGGAATGTGGCTGACGTGGAGTTAAGTGCTGCATAAGTGTCCGCTCTTCTCAGTCCCATCACCGTCTTCATCATCATCAGTGAAAGGGGACCTCTATCCAGTTCCATACACTGTTGAAAAGGGAGGGAAATTCTTTTAAATCCAAAATAATCATATTAACGTCAGATATCATCTTCATAACCAGGCTAAATGCTTGGGACGGGTGGAGGAACATTTAAAAAGACATCTTTGAATATTTCCAAGATCAAATTTTAACCAAGAATTTATCTAGAAATCTTCAAAATTGGAATACCTAGTTCATTTCATCAAAGAATTAGGAATGGCACAGTGCTGACAAAGAATGAAAAGGTAAAAAGTAGGGATTGTCCAAGGACTTTGGTTTGGATATTTGAATAAGATTATTCAAAAATACTTAAGTTTGTAAGCTGCCTCTGACTGACCTAGAAATTGAGGGGTTTATAGTGAATATCAGTGAGTGTCCACAGAAAATATGATCAATACTTATTTGCATATTACCTGTTAATGACCTACCCTGTCCCCCCGCTCAAAATTTTGTTCCATGAGCACAGATGTGTATTTGTGTGTTTTTACTCAATAAGGGTCCAGGATTCCATGTTTATTTTGGTTTTATTTTTGTTTCTGTTTCTTTTATAAATCCATACTTTTAATAATCATCCTAGGGTATTCTTACAATTTATCATGATTGGGGTACACTGCTCCCACGCAAACTGGGTCTGAGAGCCTGTGGCACTGGCACCATCTGGGAGCTCGTTAAAATGCAGAATCTCAGGCTCCTTCCCAGACCTGAGTTAGAATCTGCGTTTTAACGGGATCTTCATTTGATACCTATAAACATTAAGGTTTGAAAACAACTAGGTAACAACTTTTGTGCACAGTTCCATTTTCCAAATTGTTCTCAGACATTACAGTTTGGCATTGAAATTAATAGCTAGGTGATTACTTGTGGTGTTCTCTCATATAAATGTCTTCATTTCAGCAAACTGCCCACAAAATGATAAACCAAATGTTCATTTTTGTCCTCCCTGTTGTTTATGCCTCAAGATTATTAAGTCTCCTAATAATGGCTTTTAAATAGCAATTTTATAATAAATAATATAGTATAGAACTGTTCTATTACATATGTAAATATATATTTATATAACTGTTCCATAGAGGTCTGTGGATATATGTATCCATATAGATGTAAACTGTATATAATTTTATATATACAGACACACAGAATCTTCATTCCTAATTCAAAAAAGATAACAATCACCACAGCAGCTACCCATTTTATATCTTTGTTCGATAATAGACTCCTGTACACATTTATATATGTTTAATATACATATTAAACATAAACCTCAAATTCCCCATAATCACACCACCACATATTATTATATGGTAGTAATTTATATGCTCCTGCTTAAGTACAGATAAAATCCCCTATAGGTATGCTTTTCCTTCCTGTACCTTTTAAGAAACTTTTAAAACTTCAGTACTTGAAAATTAATTTCCCTTTAATTATATTGCTCATTTGTATATCACTTTACTGCTAAGTGAGTATTTTAGTGGATAAGACATAGTGAAGTCTCTTTTTATGACTTTCTTTCATTCCCTTACTCCTCTAACAAATTATTCTTGAACTTGGCATGTTTCAGGGTATCCTTTCATGCAAGAGACACAGAGGATAACAAAATAAGGATCCCTATCTTTGAGGAGCAACATCTGATAGACAAGGCAGACAAGGAAGTTGGCAGTCATGACTAGATTCAATAGAAACTTTTTATTTTTTTTATTTTTTAAATTTCATTTTATTTATTTGACAGAGAGAGATCACAAGTAGGCAGAGAGGCAGGCAGAGAGAGAGAGGAGGAAGCAGGCTCCCCGCTGAGCAGAGAGCCCGATGCAGGACTTGATCCCAGGATCATGACCTGAGCCGAAGGCAGCGGCTTAACCCACTGAGCCACCCAGGCGCCCCAATAGATACTTTTAAATAGTGTTTTACGTGGTACAGAGGGGAGAGGCTTAAAACCGGGGAGGGCTCAGGGACCACATACACAGAATGAGGTGACCCAGGAGCTGAGTCCTAATGGAGGAGCAGAGTGAGCCAGGGGACATGGTGAGGGAAGCCGTTACAGACAGCAGAAGAAAAAAAAAGTGTGAAACAGCCTGATGTGTTTGGGGGAGTAGTTCAGTATGGTTGGAGTAAACGATGTGCGCGTGTCTAGACATGTTGAAAATGCTGGTGGTGGCTGAATTGTGAATGCCAGGCTAAAGAGTTTGAACGCTATCCTGACAGCGGTGATAAGCCATTGAAAGATTTATTCAGGGGAGCAAGATAGTCAGAAGTGCCGTTTGGAAAGATCCCCCTGGCAGATACGTGGATGATGGGACTGAGACTGAGGGGCAGCATCAAACACTAAGTCCGTGAGCCAAAGCAGTGCATGTCGACAGGAAAGGACAAATGGGAAGGCTGAAAGGCAAATTGGACTTGGCTTGGTGTCCACTTGCATATAAGGGCTGCAGAAGTGAGCCAGCTTTCTAGCAGAGCTCCCAGGAGGATGACGGTGTCAGTCACCTGAGTGGGGAACCGTACAGGAGGAGCAGGGGGAGGGGAGGACAGAGGAGGTGGGAGCAGGTTGAGTTTGAAGAGCCGTGCGATCCCCACTGGAATTGTGAGTGGCTCAGCTGGTCTAGGACCCTGAGGAGGGGCCCCAGTTTCTTTATGGAGTGTCTGCTATGGGCGACAGACCATGGGTCACCATTCTCAGCTGTACCCATATTAGCTGTCATATGTGGAAGGGACTTTCTTCCCAAAGCTCTACAGTAGAAGTTCCCCTAGTTGACAGGATGAAGCTGACTTCTCCTTTCTCTCTGGTAAATCATGCACACCGACCTCACTGAACACTGCCAGGGGTGCGGTTCCTCTCAGATAGGACCTCCCACGTCCTTGTCCTTTCCCACCAGTTGGGTTGAATACTTACCAAGAATTAGCTGTGTTTGTTCCCAAACCTACATATCCCAGTTGTAGTTGCTGTTACAATGATATAATTTAATTAAGTATTCTACAGAGCAATGGAATATGAATGTGAAGAGTTTCTGTGAAAACAAAAGATGAAACTTTGAAGAGACTTAGAAATACATTCGCTTAAAAATGGCTGTCAAGTTGGTGATGAGACAAGTGTGATAGATTAGGGGACATAATCGTAGTCTGGAAGTACTCAAGCATTCAGGTTGCTTTACCTGTGTATTAATTCTCTTCATTCCACTTTGAGGAGAGCAAGCCAGAAACTGCATGAAGGATTGGGTGTTTGGTTAATGTAAGAAGGACACTGAGGAATTCTAATCAGGAGACCCGTTTTCAATCACGACGCCTTGGCTCTCCACAAAAAATTAATTGGCTAAGTAATGTGCATTTATAATTTTACAATAAAATGTTAAAGTTATGTATGAATTTTTTGGTGTTTTTTTTTTAATATTTTCCTACTTTAACTGACTTTTTTGATTAAGTAACTAGTAGTGTTCCTGATCCTTCTAATAAGGTTTCCAGTATATATGAAATATATATATGAAATAAAAAACCATCTATAGATTTTAAAGAAACAGAGTAAAAGCAAAGAACCTAATGTCAGGTCCTCACAAACCACAGGATCCTCTGCCGGTAGCTCTGCCTTTCATTCTAAGTTTGGGCTCAAACAACTTTTTCTAGCTCTCTACCTCAGTTATTTCTCTTGAAAATGGTAATTAAAAAAAATTTTTTTAAAGATTTTATTTATTTATTTGACAGGCAGAGATCACAAATAGGCAGAGAGGCAGACAGAGAGAGAGGGGGAAGCAGGCTCTCCACTGAGCAGAGAGCCCGATGCGGGGCTCGATTCCAGGACCCTGAGATCATGACCTAAGCCGAAGGCAGAGGCTTTAACCCACTGAGCCACCCAGGCGCCCCCTTTTTTTTTTAATTTTTAATAAGATTTATTTATTTGAGAGAGAAAGAGAGTGCATGCACCTGCAGAAGAAGAAGAGAATCTCAGACTCCCCACTGAGCACAGAGCTCAATGCCAGGACCCCAAGTTCACAGTTCAATGCCAGAACCCCAAGTTCAAGTTCTTGATTGCGCTGAAATCAAGAGCTAGACACTTAACTAACTGAGCCACTTGGACGCCCCCAAAATGGTACTTTTTAAGCAACTAACTACATTAAAAAAAAAAAAGTTTGATGTGTCAAAGGCAAAAAAAAATTTTGTTTTAACAAAACAAGGCCAGACCACAAGAGATGTCATCATTCAGTATCATTTAGGATTTCCTGCAGGCATACTGATGGGAACTAAAGACTTCCTAAGAACATGACCTTGCTGCCTTGTTTGCTTTCACTTAAAAAAAAAAAAAAAGTGTGTATGTAAACAAATATAGACTATTTGTTCAAGTGAAAGCAATTAAGTGCAATTAAAGCCTATCAGTCAATGTTTCCCAAGCTTCCTGCATCATAACGCGTTACACCTGCCAAAATGCAGGACTAATGGGGCTTAAGTGACACCCCAGTGGTTAATCCATTGGTGACATTTGGAAACACGGGGAAAATACTGTGCAATTGAACCTGTCTGCAACCCAAGCATCTCTAGAAGGGATGCCCTCAATGATTATTAAGGAGCTCAAGCTCAGCAAGGGAGATACTTGATTTCTTTTTCCTTTTTTTTTTTTAAGTCTTTCATTACAAACTAGTGGCTCCTGGGTCAAGGATTTTTTTTCCTTTTTTAAAGATTTATTTATTTACAGAGAGAGAGACAGTGAGAAGGGGAACACAAGCGGTGAGAGTGGTTGCAGAAGAATCAGGGAACCCGATGCAGGGCTCGATCCCCAGATCCCGGGATCACAACTCAAGCAGAAGGCAGACGCTTAATGACTGAGCCACGCGCGCCCCTGGGTCAGGGATTTTATTCACATTGTTCTGTATGTTCTGTAGAACTTTTTTTTTTTTTTTGTAATCAAAATAATTGAGAGATTTCAAATAAGAATTCAGACTTTGGGACTTTTTTCATAAAATCAGAAAAACTGGCAAGAATTCATGAGCACTGAGCTGTCTCTGCCTCTTTTGGCAGAGTCTGTGCTCTTCCTTCTCGGTTCCCACACAACTACCTGTGTGTTTGCTGTAGGCATTGAAACTTGTTACTCTCCCTGGTTTTAGAACGTTACCATTTTGAATTTGCCATTGTTAGAAAATTCTGCCCTAAACGTCACACTCCTTCAGTTATATTCCTTTACTTCTTTCAGTCCGCCTCTCTCAATAATTGGTCCTTGTCAGTATTTAGTCATGTCACCTTCCATCCTTTCTAACCTGTATCTTCGGATTCATGGCTGTCTAAATTCACCTAACTGCTACATTGCTGCCTACTTCTTTTTTCTTTTCTTTTCTTTTTTTTTAAGATTTTATTTAAGATTTAAGATTTTTAAAAGATTTTATCTTTTTTAAGATTTATTTTTTTTAAGATTTTTTTTTTTTAAGATTTTATTGACAGACAGAGATCACAAGTAGGCAGAGAGACGGGGCAGGAAGCAGGCTCCCTGCGGAGCAGAGAGCCTGATGCAGGGCTCAATCCCAGGACCCTGGGATCATGACCAGAGCTGAAGGCAGAGGCTTTAACCCACTGAGCCACCCAGGTGCCCCCGTTGCTGCCTACTTCTAGTGAGGGGTTCCCCCCTCTTCATTTATGGGATCGCTTTATTCTCCAACTATGGCTTGGGAAGGTAACACTCTACCTCACGCTTTGCATACCGTCCCTGTAAAGGACCAGACGGTCAGTATTTCTGGCTTTGCATGTCATGTACTTTCTATCCAACCCCTCAAGTCTGCCATAGATCAAAAGCAGCCAGAGAGGATGTTCGAGCCTGCTCAGGTCGCTTCAACAAAACCCCACAGACCGGCCTTTATCTTCTCACAGTTTTGGAGGCTGTGATACCTTGCAGATGGTTGCTTCCGCCCTGGGTCCTCACATGGCCACATCCTCTGTGTGTTGCTGGAAAGAGAACTCTCCGTCTCTTCCTCTAAAGGCCACCATTCCTATCAGACTGGGACACCACCCTTAGGACCTCGTTGAATCTTAATTCCCTCCAAAGCTTTGCCTCTAATACAGTCAAGGGGATTTAGGGCTTCAGCAAATGATTTCTTCCTGGTGAAGCGTTGAAGAGACAATTCAGTTCACAGCGGACAGTATGGAAGTGAATGAGCATTAACAGTATTTCGGTAAAGCTTCATTTATGAAACCAGGCAGTGTGGGCTGGACTTGGCCTGTCTGCTGTATACTGGTGACTGCTGTTCTAGATCATTTCAAAAACTGTACGTTTTGATTTATTTCAAAACAGTACGTTGAGGTCAGTTTCTTTCTTTCCATCTCTCCTTGCTGTTAAAATTGGTCTCTCCCCAGCAGGCTGAACGGAACAGGGGCGATGAAAATCGAAATGGGGTTTTCCAGTTGCAAAGACAGCTTCATGCGTGCAATGTGTATTGTCAGCCCCGGAGAGGGGAAGCCCGGGAAACGGGCCTGCTCATTAACCTAACTGGCCTAATCGCCCATTTCCAAAACAGGATCTTTCAATCTGATGGGACCCGCGGACAAGGAGGAGGAGGGACTGCTTTTATTTCCACGAAACCTACAAGGCATCACAAATTTCCCGCAACGCTCAGGAGGCACGTGGAGAATATTTTTCGACCCTGGGCAGCCGTGGGGCACCCTCAGCAGGGAGGGGTGGGAAGAGGGCGCGTGGCGGGGAAGGACCCCACGCCCGCCGCTGTGTGAGGCGCTGCCTCTCTCTCCCTGTTTACATTCTACGCACACAACCTTCTTCCATCAGCATAAACAATGTGGCGACAACATTCGCTGCTGTTTTCATGGAGAGGATGTGTTGACACGAGCTACCTAGCTGTGAACATAAACACGGTGCTGACAGCAGCGGGTGCAGACCAGTTAGCAGGTACCGGCGCTTAACCGCGGGGCAGATGTTTAACCTTGACATGAACGGTAATTAAGCGGAACCTTGGAAACCCGCGCCTCCCCGGGAGCCAATTAATAATTTGGTGGGGGAGATGTTCTCGGCAGATTTCCCCCACAAACCACTGCAGAGTGACATCCCACCCCCTACCCAGTGGACTGGGCTGGGGCATCATTTGTAACAAAGCCCTGTGGTGCGGGTGTGAACAAATTGCAATTAGGCAAATTAAATGAGTGTTGCATGTATATCAATTAATTTCTGGTCGCAAGGTATACAGCGATTGGTATTCCTGGGGTTGTACATCAGAGGCTTGGTCTTGGCAGCAGAGCTCATCCAGGTCTCCCCAATCGCCTCCCCTCTCCCCACCGCCTAGCCCTGCCTCCCCCACCCCAGTTCTCCTTGAGGTACTTCATCCCAGTTTTATTTACTTCTTTTTAACACCAATGTGGCAATACACACATTTCCACGCAGTCTTCTGACTTTTAAGAGGGGGGAAAAAAATCCCTTAACCTGCTTAGAATGATGTTTATAAAATGTGTATCTAGCATATATTGCTCTTCTGGGTACAACATGATAACATCTATTTCCTCTCCCACTGAGGCAAAGAAAATAAAATAAGGCTTCTATGAAAGAGAGGCAGGCGCAAGTTGGGGACTTCCCCACAGAGTAAATTGTCTGGGGAAGGCGAGTGATTCAATGTAATTGTCCCAAGTTAGGTCCCCCTACTGTGGATTTCTGTGGGACTGAGTCATCCCACTAAGAAAAAAAAGCCTTACAGGAAATGGAGTTAAATAATCAGCCTCTCAGTTCTTGCGGCTTAGACAGATTGTATGGCGTTAACCTCCCCCCCACCCATGCTGTAGTTGGGCCCCTGTAGAGCTGTCTGAATTCGCACGCTAAAATTTTATGGAAGAAAAACATAATAATTTCTTTTACTATATAGGGCCCGGCAGGCAAGGAATAAATAAAAGCAAAGTTTAGGCCTCCACTATAATTTAGCCCTAATGGTTCCTTCATCTTTGACTGAAGTTCCTGGATGCTAAACATTCGTTCATGTACCATTATTTCATTTTTTACAGAACCTATTAATCCATTTTTTCCTCTGGTAAAACTGACTGCTCAAGAGTTGGAGAGTTGCTCTTCTGTCCTAAGTGGGTTGCAGAAGAAGGTTGTCTAGACCATGAGTGAAAGGACAGGAAGGCGCCCTGTTGAGTCCTCACGGCAGACCCAAAACTCCTCCCCAAATCTAGCCGCCCCAATTAGCAAAATACCCGTGTTCAATTGGGGGATGCTTTTTATTTTATTTTATTTTTTTAAGATTTTATTTATTTGACAGAGACAGTAGAAGAGGGAGCACAAGCAGGGGGACTGGGAGAGGGAGAAGCAGGCTTCCCGCCAAGCAGGGAGCCCAATGTGGGGCTCGAACCCAGGACCCTGGGATCGTTGACCTGAGGCAAAGGCAGATGCTTAATGACTGAGCCACTCAGGCACTCCAGGGATGCTTTTTATAGCTGAGCACTTTTCATTTGTATTTACTATATAAATGTAAATTTACATAGGTAAGAGGTATGGATAAATAGAGGGATGGATATTTACTCATATCTCGGCCCTCCTCTGCATCCCCTAATGGCCCCATTCCTGGCGCTCACCTGTGGTCCCATCATCCTCTGCTAGACACTGTTGTCTCTGTGCAGGAGCACTTCAAACACAGGGGCCAAGACTCTTGGCTTTGCATCACCTTCTCGGGCCCCTCCAGTTCAGCACCATCCCATAGCATAGATGCTCAGAAAACACTCCTCAAATTGAATAGAACAAAGGAAAGTAAAACCCTGAGGGGGATTCTAGGAGCTAGGGAGCTAGAGTTATATTCATGGGTGCTTGAGACAAAGCCTCCACTGCTGGGTGTGCCCCACTTGGCTTCTGCCCACAGGGCCAGCAGCCCCTCTTTTTTTTTTTTTTTTTTTTTTTGCTCACTCTGCCCTAGTCAGAGGGTCTTTC
Organism: Mustela nigripes; assembly: GCF_022355385.1. NCBI lineage: Eukaryota > Metazoa > Chordata > Mammalia > Carnivora > Mustelidae > Mustela > Mustela nigripes. Next base: position 53,035,549 of record NC_081560.1, read on the forward strand.
CTGACACCCTTTATCCTTGTCACGGCAACCGCAGAACAATTTATAATTGTTTTTCGTGTCTCAGCTGAAACTTCGTCTCCTCCGAAGCCCTCACTGCCTTCTTGGGGAGAGGTTGAAGTCTCCTTCAGTATACTCCCATGGCGGCTGCTTTCCTCCTTTGCAGTCCTCACCCCATAGGTAATGTTCAAGAACTTTGTATTTTAGATTTGCTGAGATCTTACTGATGTATTTAAATTTGCTCAGAGGGAAGGGACTGTCACTATCATGCCCTCCATTTACTCCCAAGTAAATAACTTAACATAGCAGACGTTGGACACCGAGTGATGGGTCGTTCGATGGGTTGAGGGATATGCATGGATAGTGGGATGGATGAGTAGATGGATTGATGGATTTGTCTATCCTGACCTCGATTTAGAACTAGAGATCCAGGGCTCTGCTCTGGGCTGGCCTGTCTGGAGCTGAGCCGAGGAGGGACTTGGGCTGTGGAAGCCATTTGCTGCAAGGGATCGGTCAGTGGGCAGAACCAAAGATACAGAGGCAAATAAAAAACCCAGAAAAGGGGCGCCTGGGTGGCTCAGTGGGTTAAAGCCTCTGCCTTTGGCTCAGGTCATGATCTCATGGTCCTGGGATCGAGCCCCGCATCGGACTCTCTGCTCAGCAGGGAGCCTGCTTCCTCCTCTCTCTCTGCTTGCCTCTCTGCCTACCTGTGATCTCTGTCTGTCAAATAAATAAATAACATCTTTAAAAAAACAGGAAACTGAAAACTGAAAAGAAGACCAAGGAGGAGTGAGAGGTGTGTTCTGAGGATGAGGGACTGCTGCTAGAAGGAAGAAAGAACAGGAGTTTGAAAAATTGCCTTGTTGGGGGACTATACTTAGTGCTAGGCCCCATTAAGTGGGGGGGGGGGGTTCTGCCTTCTGATGAGAAAAACACTGTCGATCATGCCAAGCTGTTTTAATGATTTTTTTAAAAGATTTTATTTATTTAATTATGTATTTATTTATTTATGGAGTGAATGAGTGAGTAGGGGGAGGGGAAAAGAAAGAGAATCTCAAGCAGATACCATGCTGAATTCAGAGTCTGATGCTGGGCTTGATCTCATGACCCTGAGATCACGACCTGAGCCAAAACCAAGAGTCGCACACTCAGCCACCCAGGTGCCCCACCCCAACCTGTTTTTAGACAAACATACAAACTTGGGGAAAGGGTCATCATTTAAAATATTTCCTCCCAGAAGTTAAACACAAGGATATCCTCTGTTGTTCTACTTTCTGGTATTATCAAGTGAGTAACCTAATGATAGAGTATAAATCTCCAGTGTATCATGCCCCAGCTCAGTGGTTTTGGTTTTTTGGTTTTTTTTTTTTTTTTTTAAAGATTTTATTTATTTATTCAGGGGAGAAACCAATCTGCAGATTGGAATCACCGGGGACCTCTTAAAAAACATACCCATGCTTGGGTCCCTCCACTGAGATTCCAGTATATGACACTCCAGAATTACCTTCATGTCACAGATACGAAGCCACTCTTGCCAAAGGGCTGCTCTTGCTACTCAAGAATGCTACAGTCTTGCTTCTCCAAGTGTGGCTTATGGACCGGCAACATCGGTGTTACCCAGGAAGGAGCCTGTTAGAATCGGAGACTCTGCCGGGGGGCACCTGGGTGGCTCAGTGGGTTAAGCCTCTGCCTTTGGCTCAGGTCATGATCTCAGGGTCCTGGGATCGAGCCCCTCATCGGGCTCTCTGCTTGGCAGGGAACCTGCTTCCTCCTCTCTCTCTGCCTACTTGTGATCTCTGTCAAATAAATAAAATCTTTAAAAAAAAAAAAAGAATCAGAGACTCTGGGGTCTCACCCAGACCTGCATCAGAATACACCTTTCATCAAGAACCCCATGTGTTTTGGGCACACCTTACAGTTGGAGGAACACAGTGCTAGTTGACCCGGAAGTTCTAAGAATCAAGAAACTAGCCACCCAAGCACTGGACCAAGGTAAATAAGTATCTGTACTAGTTTTCTAGGGCTTTAGTAATGAGGTTCCACAAAGGGAGTGACTAGAACAACGGAAATTTATCATCTCACAATTCTGGAGGCCGAAGTCTGAAGTCAGCATGTGGCAGGCTTGGTTCTTTGTGAAGCCTGTGCGGGATGGGTCCGGTCCAGGCCTCTCTCCTTGGCTTGACAGTTGCCATATTCGTGTTCAGGTAGTGTTCTCCCTGTTGGAGCACCTGTGCCCAAATTCCCCCTTTTTGTAAGGACACCAGTCATCTGGGATCAGGGGCCCCTCCTAGTGCAGGCTGCCTCATTCTCTACCTTAAATAATTACATCTGCAGCAACCCTGTTTCCCAGTAAGGTCATGTTCTGCGGTACTGGGAACTTCTGCATACGAATTTTTGTATGATGCACTCCACCTCCTAGCAGCGCCCAAGGCAAGGTCAGTAATTGGGCATCCCTTCCAATACTCCTTTGTATTTTTCATAATCTGTAATCAAAAACAACTTATTCTAAGTCCTGAGAAATAGGAAAGGAAGGACACAATGAGGAGTTCCTCCATCTTCTTTCAGGATACAGCCTATCCCACCCTCCGTTTCCTCCTCCTCATATCTCTTTGCTTCCACCCCCAGACTGAAAACAGAAGAACGGTTTCAGTGACCAGGAAAATGCTGATTTACAACAGGATATGGTAACGAGAGCTTGCTAGTGGACCCTACCTAGCGAAGTACTGTGGACTGGGCGGTTTAAACCACAGATTTGTTGTTAACAGTCCTAGAGACTAGAAGTCCAAAGTCAGGGTGTAGGTGTGTTGTTTCTTCTGAGGCCCCTCTCCTTGGTTTATAGATGGCCATCTTCATCTTCATATGGTTCTGCTTCTGTGCATGCCCGTGTCCTCATTTCTTTTTCTTTTTTTTTTAATTTATTTTTTATTTTCAGCATAACAGTATTCATTGTTTTTGCACCACACCCAGTGCTCCATGCAATCCGTGCCCTCTATAATACCCACCACCTGGTACCCCGACCTCCCACCCCTTGCCCCTTCAAAACCCTCAGATTGTTTTTCAGAGTCCATAGTCTCTCATGATTCACCTCCCCTTCCAATTTCCCCCAACTCCCTTCTCCTCTCTAACTCCCCATGTCCTCCATGCTATTTGTTATGCTCCACAAATAAGTGAAACCATATGATAATTGACTCTCTCTGCTTGACTTATTTCACTCAGCATAATCTCTTCCAGTCCCGTCCATGTTGCTACAAAAGTTGGGTATTCATCCTTTCTGATGGAGGCATAATACTCCATAGTGTATATGGACCACATCTTCCTTATCCGTTCATCCATTGAAGGGCATCTTGGTTCTTTCTACAGTTTGGCGACTGTGGCCATTGCTGCTATAAAATTGGGGTACAGATGATCCTTCTTTTCACGACATCTGTATCTTTGGGGTAAATACCCAGGAGTGCAGTGGCAGGGTCATAGGGAAATTCTATTTTTAATTTCTTGAGGAATCTCCACACTGTTCTCCGAAGAGGCTGCACCAACTTGCATTCCCACCAACAGTGTAAGAGGGTTCCCCTTTCTCCACATCCTCTCCAACACATGTTGTTTCCTGTCTTGCTAATTTTGGCCATTCTAACTGGTGTAAGGTGATATCTCAATGTAGTTTTAATTTGAATCTCCCTGATGGCTAGTAATGGTGAACATTTTTTCATGTGTCTGATAGCCATTTGTATGTCTTTATTGGAGAAGTGCCTGTCCATATCTTCTGCCCATTTTTTGATATGATTGTCTGTTTTGTGTGTGTTGAGTTTGAGGAGTTCATTATAGATCCTGGATATCAACCTTTTGTCTGTACTATCATTTGCAAATATCTTCTCCCATTCTGTGGGTTGCCTCTTTGTTTTCTTGACTGTTTCCTTGGCTGTGCAGAAGCTTTTGATTTTGATGAAGTCCCAGAAGTTCATCTTCGCTTTTGTTTCCTTTGCCTTTGGAGACATATCTTGAAAGAAGTTGCTGTGGCTAATATTGAAGAGATTACTGCCTATGGTCTCCTCTAGGATTCTGATGGATTCCTGTCTCACGTTGAGGTCTTTTATCCATTTTGAGTTTATCTTTGTGTACGGTGTAAGAGAATGGTCGAGTTTCATTCTTCTACATACAGCTGCCCAGTTTTCCCAGCACCATTTATTGAAGAGACTGTCTTTTTTCCACTGTATATTTTTTCCTGTTTTGTCGAAGATTATTTGACCATAGAGTTGAGGGTCCATATCTGGGCTCTCTACTCTGTTCCACTGGTCTATGTGTCTGTTTTTATGCCAGTACCATGCTGTCTTGGTGATCACAGCTTTGTAGTAAAGCTTGAAATCAGGTAACCTGATGCCCCATGTTTTATTTTTGTTTTTCAACATTTCCTTAGCAATTCAGGGTCTCTTCTGATTCCATACAAATTTTAGGATTATTTGCTCTAGCTCTCTGAAGAATACTGGTGGAATTTTGATCGGAATAGCATTAAAAGTATAGATTGCTCTAGGCAGTATAGACATTTTAACAATGTTTATTCTTCCGATCCAAGAGCATGGAATGGTCTTCCATCTTTTTGTGTCTTCTTCAATTTCTTTCATGAGTGTTCTGTAGTTCCTTGAGTACAGATCTTTTACCTCTTTGGTTAGGTTTATTCCCAGGTATCTTACGGTTCTTGGTGCTATAGTAAATGGAATCGATTCTCTAATTTCCCTTTCTGTATTTTCATTATTAGTGTATAAGAAAGCCACTGATTTCTGTACATTGACTTATTTTCTTCTTATAAGGACACCAGTCATAGTGGATCGGGGCCCACCTGTATGACTTCTTTACCCTGACAACCTCTCTCAAGGCAGGGTCTCTAAATACAGCCCTCTCCTAAGGTACTGGGGGTTAGGACCTCAACATATGAATTTTGAGGGGATGCAGTTTGACCTAACGTGGCCCATGGCAAGCAGTCAAAATTGGTTTTAACTGCTGACAAAAAGAACAAAACCAAAAGGTGAACTAATATAGGGAACCCACATGTTGGAAACTCTGTAGGCATTTTACCTAAATGGTGGCCCCTTTGAATTCAGTCCCAGGCTTGCTAATTGTTGCCTCCCTCTGGGAGGGGCCCCAGGCCTTTGTAGCAGCAGCTCCCTCTGTCCAGGCAGCTCCTACACCTTGATGAAGTTCACTGCCCTCTGGAGCCTCCCTCTTGTATCGTCACCAGGATCTCAGAGCTGATGTGTATACACAGCCCCTTTCCCGGAGGCAGAACAGAGCCAGAGACCTGCTCTCCCTCAACCCTCCCACCCCCACACACTCTATTTATGTCTTTCTTTTCTCAGCCCTTCCCACCCAGATTTCACAGGACATGTCACCTTGCTTTTCAGACCCGTTTCTCTGTTCCTGATAAGGGAACAGCAAAAGAGCAAGCCATGGAACAGGACAGGCCAGGAAAAGGAGAAAATCTGCAACGAGCTGCTAACTAGATGGGTGTTTTCACTTTTACACTGACCTTAATAGCCACTACCGTTTTTCATACCAGGGAAAAGGCTGGGAGGCTGGGGACACCCCCAGTCCTTCCATTAATAATTCACTTGTGTTGTATAGAATTACATTCAAAATCTGAACTTAAGATGATTTCTTGTTTAATATGTATTCTGTGATATGTAGAACCCAATTAAAATTCTTAATCTCAGTTAATGTATCTTAACATACATTTCTATAATGTGTAGGACTACTTAATTTAGCATAATTATCAAGATGAACCACATCTAACATTACAAGAAAATTGCAACCTGTCATAAAGGAAGAGGGCCATATTATAGCAGAGTCCTCGCCCTCTGAGAGTCCTGGTTAGAAAAGCCAAGTAATGCAAATAAATCGTCACTCCCCAATTTGATGCTGCTTTGGTGATTTGATTAATTATTGTGAAGTGAAACAGCTAACAAAGAAAGATAAATAAAAATAACTTCTTGCATCCAGAAAAGGGTGTAAATTTTAACTCTGATGCATGACAGCAAATGTAAGCAAGAATTATAAACAAAGGGGCCGGCTGAATGAATTAATATGCATCAGCCTTTATTGCTGGAAATAGGCCCCTGTATTGTACTGGGACACTGGTTTCACTCAACTGCAGATCTGGCATTTCTCTTCCATTTTTCCTGTGAAATCAAAACCGGGTTCTTATTAACAACCATGAGGAAACACCAGGGCAAAAAGGGGAGCCTGGAAATGTGTCGCATCTGTCTGGGTGCTTTGTCCTTCTTTCCCAGGCCCTGCTATTTCTATAAAGCATTTCTGGGTTTCGTTCTGGTTCTGTTTGAAAGATGAATGGAATATAGTCATTTCTCTTCACTTCTTAATACGGATTAGCTAGCCCTGCAGACATTTGAGTCCCACTACACATTTTCTAATGGCCAATTTCTGCTCATCTCCTCTTTGGTTCCTTGTTCATTAAAAGTCAAATTGCAGGGCACCTGGGTGGCTCATTGGGTTAAGCCTCTGTTCAGGTCATAGTCTCAGAGTCCTGGGATCGAGCTCTGCATCGGGCTCTCTGCTCAGCAGGGAGCCTGCTTCCCCCTTGTCTCTGCCTCCCTCTGCCCACTTGTGATCTCTCTCTCTCTCTGTCAAATAAATAAATAAAATCTTAAAAAAAAAAAAAGTCAAATTGCAACCCCAAAAGCTATTCTAAATATTTTACTTTATTTATTCCCCTAATAAAGAGGCTTAGAGGCTGACCTCTAAGCACCACTGTATCGAGTTTAAGAGAAGTACCAAGGACAGACCTGGCACCTAGTAAGCACTTAATAGGTATTTGTGGAGGGACCTCCCACCCAGTGTCTGTCTGTCTACACTTAGGCTTCTCTTAATGCTCTGACCTCAGTCTCACCCTTCTCTGGTTCCGGGGAGACCTTCTGCCCCACACCTGCATTTTTTTTTTCTTTTAAGATTTTTTTAAAAGATTTTATTTATTATTAGAGAGCACATACACACACACACACACACACACACACACACACGCACAAGTGATTGGGGGGAGGGACAGAGGGAGAAGATGAAGCAACCTCCCTGCTGAGCAGAGAGCCTGATTTGGGGTTCAGTGCTGGGCTTGGTTCCAGGACCCTGAGATCATGACCTGAACTGAAGGCAGATACTGCCAACTGAGCCACCCAGGCATCCCTAAATTTTTTTTTTTTTTTAAGATAATCTCTTTACCCAAGGTGGGGGTCCAGCTCGGGATCCCAAGATCAAGAATCACACGTTCCACCCACTAAGCCAGCCAGGCACTCCGCGCACAACCCCACACTTGCATCTTTTCTACCTTCTCAGCTTCTCTCTTTCCTAACTGCTCCCTTGTAGCCTCCTAATATGTTGCCAAAAAAAAAAAAGAACAAAAAACTGATTTTCAAAACAATCACATAGCAACAATGACATCAAATACCAACCAACCCTCAGTTTGTTTCTCAGAGTCCACAGTCTCTCATGGTTTGTCTCCCCGTCCGATTTCCCCCAACTCACTTCTCCTCTCCACCTCCCAATGTCCTGTGTTATTCTTTATGCTCCGCAAGTGAGTGAAACCATATGATAATTGACTCTCTCTGCTTGACTTCTTTCTTTTCTTTTTTTTTTTTTAAGATTTTATTTATTTACCAGAGAGGGAGAGGGAGAGAGCGAGCACAGGCAGACAGAGAGGCAGGCAGAGGCAGAGGGAGAAGCAGGCTCCCTGCTGAGCAAGGAGCCCGATGTGGGACTCGATCCCAGGACACTGGGATCATGACCTGAGCCGAAGGCAGCTGCTTAACCAACTGAGCCACCCAGGCGTCCCTGCTTGACTTATTTCACTCAGCATAATCTCCTCCAGTCCCATCCATGTTGACACAAAAGTTGGGTATTCATCCTTTCTGATGGAGGCATAATATTCCATAGTGTATATGGACCACATCTTCTTTATCCATTCGTCTGTTGAAGGGCATCTTGTTTCTTCCCATAGTTTGGCGACTGTGGCCATTGCTGCTATGGACATTGGGGTACAGGTGGCCCTTCTTTTCACTACATCTGTATCTTTGGGGTAAATACCCAGTTGTGCAATTGCAGGGCCATAGGGAAGCTCTATTTTAATTTCTTAAGGAATCTCCACACTGTTTTCCAAAGTGGCTGTACCAACTTGGCATTCCCACCAACAGTATAAGAGGGTTCCCCTTTCTCCACATCCTCTCCAACACTTGTTGTTTACTGTCTTGTTAATTTTGGAGGGGAGGGAGGTGAGAGGTTGGGTGAGCCTGGTGGTGGGTATTAAGGAGGGCATGTATTTCATGGAGCACTGGATGTGGTGCATAAACAATGAATTCTGGAACACTGAAAAGAAATTTAAAAAATAAATAAAAATTTTTTAAAAAGTTTGCCATACCCACAATAACAACAACAAAAACCAACCAACCTACTGAATAAATGAAAAAACAAAGCAATAATAAAACAAAACAAACAAACATACCAACATTGTAACCTCACCTTTATGGCTCTTAACGCCCTGAAAACAGACTCATTGCATCACAAATTAGGGCCCCCTTCCTGGCTGTCACATATGTATGCACCTGGGGCCAGAGCACAGTGTACACCTTCCGCTACTGAACCTTTCAGCCCAGAATAGGCCACTGGCCATGGGTATCAAGAAACTCTCTCCCAGAGTCTCCATACATCATCCCTTTACCCTCCAGGTGGATACTCCAAGCCTTTCCGTCCTTTGGGGCTTAGTGGATCTTGGCCCGCAGCTCCCGTTTGTCCGGATCCCCATATCCTTCAACAGGGAGCACCTTCAACACCGTCCCAGCCCTACTGCCAGCCTGGATGGCCTCCCATCTCGTAGCATGGATGTGTGACCTTGCCACAAGGCCCCCGTCCCACAGCGCTGGGTGCCAAGGAAGGGTAGTGGAGGAGAGGGGCAGTCTCACCTGACCTGACTGCTCAGTCCATCTGCCTTTCTGGTTCCCTTTATTTCCTGATAAATTCCTCGAAATGGTCAACAACTGCCGCTCCCATTTCCTTAGTTTCCAAGACTGGCTTTGGCCTAAACTACCATTTCCCTCTTGCTCTCTAGCACCCTTCTGACGGTGTGTTTTTCCCAGCTTCCCCTTTGTCTACCCCAAGGTCACCCCTTCCATATCTGTCCTTGGGCCCTCAGTCATGCCCTCTTTCTCTCCCGTAAACCCCTCCAGGGCCTATGGCTTGAAGATTCCCGTCACTTTTCCTCATCAAAACTTCCATTCCCATGTCCTTGGCGCAGGGATAGCAAGGCTGCGAGTTCTGACTGTTCACATTTAATAGCTCTGCCTGGTCTGCTAGGTTCAGAGGGCTTATGGACTGTGACTTCACCCGGACTTGAACCAGCTTGTCATGAAACCATCAGATTCAGTCACCTCTCCAAAAGAACCGGATGCCAACATTTTTCTTTGGCATTCTGTTCAGTGGGCATCTGGTCTTAGTATTGCTAAGTACCCAATTTCACCAAGCCAGTCATGCGTTCCTCACATCATTCGCTAAAGCCAGAAGCAGAGTAGGCATGCGCGTATGTGCACATGTGCACACACGCATAGAGGTGTGTGTGTGTGTGCGCACACACAGCTACTGTGGGGAAGTAACCTCAGATTAAAAGTCTTAATACAATACGGAGGAAATGAAGCAGAGTCACACTCAGGTTTCCGAAAGCACATCGTGTGTTTTCATTTTTCCTACTATAATCGCAAAATACAAAAGCCACAGCTTCTGTATTTAAATTTACTGACTATCCTGGCTCATTACATTTGTATTAAGTTTTTATTCCTGGTCTCGGTCTGACTTTTGTTAGGGCACTTTTAACCCGTTCCTGCTCAGATGACAGCTAACACATTTTGACGTCTCTCACCTGACCACAGCTCTCCTGTGCCAGCAGAGATAGCTCTCATCCTGGTGTCATTCCTCAACACGCCCTACATCTGGGAGTGCCCTGGTGGGCCACAGTGAAGAGCTTGGTCCCAGGAAGTATGAGGTGAGGGTCTTGCCCTAAAGCAGCTATAAATACCTACAATGATAATGGAAAGTTCAAAGCATTAGTAGAAGTGGAGTGGTAGGTGGGATTAAAACCATTAACACATATAGATCAGAGCAGAGAGCAGGAGAGGCCAAAAGGACTCCAGGGTTGAATAGGAAGGGATTAAAGCTGGTGGGCTTATCTAACAAAATAAAGCTGTTGGTCAAAAAAGAGGTAGCAGCTCGTGGAGAGTCCATGAGACAATGGCTGGCAGGGTCCACTGGCTCACTGCCGGGGAGAGAAACCAGTGCGAGTAACCAGGCTGCTGTGAAGATGGAAGCAACGGACTAGCAGAGCCAGATGCTATCCCGCACCCAGAGGTTCTGATTGTTTGCTCACCAAGCAGCCCTCCAACAGTTTGCACCCACCTCTTTTTCCGGTCCAGCTTACATACATGAAACAATTGTGTCTAAGACAATCCAGCCAGTCTCCTTGGAAAGACTATTTTTCACCGTCATTTTTATTGTGTTCCGATTTCACACATCAGGCTCTTGTGAAATTTCCAATGTGAGTCAGCCTCCCTGAGCATGATCAATTCTGGGACATTGAAAAGGTTCGATTTCTCCGAGGTTTTATACAGCTGATGGCCAAACTTCATACGTAGGACAGAGCCCAGGATTTATTTTTCCTGAAACTGATTCTCTCTTCTGTGAGTAGCAGAACTTCTGAACTTCAGTTAGATACATGACCTCACAAAATAAAGATTGTATTTCCTGCGTCCCTGTGCCTTGTAGCCCTATGACTGCGTCCTGGCAGAAGAAACATACATGGAAGTGATGTACAGAAGTTCCAGGTCTTGACATTAAAAGGAAAGACTATGCTCAGGCACTCTATGCCCTTTTCCCCAGGTGGACAGGTAGACTCAGATGAGATTAAAAAATGGCTTAAAAGATAGTGCGTCCAAGACCACAGAGTCAACAATTCTTCCTGAACTTTTTACTCTCAGTGATTCCATGAGAAATAACTTATATCTATGCTATTTAAGCTATTATTACTTAGTTGGGTAGAGGAACAGTATGTAGCAAATAGTGAACCAGAATCAGTTCTTCCTCTGGAGGACCGCCACTGTACCTTCTCCCGCCCATTTGCTTCCATTTGTCTCACTGAGGGCCTTTCCGCCAGAAACACCTACAGTGAGTCCAGCTAATGCTGCAGTCAGATGAACAACATGATGAAAATGGAATGCCAAAGTACTAAGAAAATCTGCACAGGGACAAGTTAAAAGGGAAAAACGATAGCAACCACTGTTATGTGTTGAGCACATTAAAGGATCAGAGCAGTTAATTTGCCCAACAATCCAATTTGATAGATACTCTCTCTCTTTTTACAAATAAATCAAGGCACAGGGAGCTGAAAGTTTTGCCCAAAGTAACACAGCTAGAAAGTAGCAAACCTAGGATTACAATTCAATTCTATTTCAACCCAACACATTACACCAGGCACGTCAAACCCCATGGATAATTCAGATTGGTAAAACAGCATCCTGGCTGCAGAGGGAGGTCGGGCCAGGAGGAAGTCAATAAGATGTATTTCAGAAAGATTTTATTCTTCCTCAATCCCCAAATGCTTATGTACAGGAAGGGGAGAATTTGTTCAGGATCCTGAATGCAGAACATTCATCAGATCATTAACGCCTAGAAAAAATAACCATTACTGCAATTTAGCACTTCCTGTGGAATGCATCTGAGCAAACTTGTGCTTTTGAAGCCCATTGCTCAACTGTTTCATTTAAATTTCACCGTGATCTGCACCACACTGATCAGCACTAACCTTTTTACCAAGTCCCCAGAAAGATGTAAATGTTTTTCATCTTGAAAATAACTCCCAGGGCACCTGGGTGGTTCAGTCGTTAAGAGTCTGCCTTCAGCTCAGGTCCTGATCCCAGGGTCCTGGGATGAGCCCCTCATCGGGCTCCCTGCTCAGCGGGAAGCCTGCTTCTCCCTTTCCCACTCCCCCTGCTTGTGTTCCCTCTCTCACTGTGTCTCTTTCTGTCAAATAAACAAATAAAATCTTAAAAAAAAAAAACCCTCCCATATTTAAAGTGCTTTGGTTTTTTAAATAATTTTTTTAAGATGCTAAATTAGGGGGTGCCTGGGTGGCTCAGTGGGTTAAGCCTCTGCCTTTGGCTCAGGTCATGATCCCAGGGTCCTGGGATCGAGCCCCATAGCAGGCTCTCTGCTCAGCGGGGAGCCTGCTTCTCCCCCCTCCCACCTGCCTGTCTGCCTACTCTTAATCTCTCTCTCTTAGATAAATTAAAAAAAAAAAAAGATGCTAAATTAATGTTCTCCTGTTCACCTGTTGCTTCTTAGGATAAATACTAAAATGGAGCGTTCAGGGGTGCCTGAGTGGCTCAGTGGGTTAAAGCCTCTGCCTTCAACTCAGGTCATGATCCCAGGGTCCTGGGATCGAGCCCCACATAGGGCTCTGCTCCGCGGGGAGCCTGCTTCCTCCTCTCTTTCTGCCTGCTGTTCTGCCTACTTGTGATCTCTGTCTGTCAAATAAATAAATAAGATCTTTAAAATAAAATAAAATAAAATGGAGCGTTCATCATGCCAGGCATTCTGCTAGCTTTTCGGAATATAGGGATGAATAACCCCAGGGGTGCCCATCAGAGTGGAAAACACTCACCCCTATAAATAATGAATCACCCCTATAAATAATAAAAAATGCAACGGGCAGAATCCTAGAGGTACCGAGCAGCCATGATATGGGTGCTCTTGGGCCATACTCAAAGGACAGAGCTTTTCAGAGCTGCCCTGTCTTGTCTCCCTCTTGGTACCCAACCATTGTGTGCGCATCTGCATGAGTCTCTCAGGAGGGAAGGCTGGGAGAGAGTGGCTGCTTGTCAGGTAGATGTTCGTCAAATACATTATAAAATGCCAAAATATATAAAATTGAAATAGAGGCAATCTGGTTAATCAATGTCTCTTTCTTCTGGACTGGTGGCCCACCATTGTAGGAGAGGTGAACTTTCTCAGTTCCCTAAGAAAAAAACAAAAAAGCTCAGTTAACTTGGTAGTTTTTAGAAAATATAATTTGCTTAATTAATTTTAGGACTAGCTTTGTGTATCTTTCTGCTTACCATTCTTAAATATATCTATGTGGTATTTTGTTAGTGATCTCTTTAAAACCTCATCAGGATAGAGATAGCAGCAAAATCAGCATTAAATAAGCACATATCTAGGGCTCCCTGATGACTCAGTTAAGTGAGTCCTCACTTCATGAGGTCATGATCTCATGGGTTGTGAGATCGAGCCTCACGTCTAGCTCTGTGCTCAATGGGAGACTGCTTGGATATTCTCTCCCTCAGCCCTTCTCCCATGCTTGCTTTCTCTCTCTCAAATAAAAATATCTTAATAAATAAGGACATATTTTCAATATTTAACTTTAACTTTTTAGCTATAAAAAATTTCCCAAAGCAATTAGGTGGCTACCATGCTACCAAAAAGGGTTGACTATGGAGTAGTAAGTGCAAAGGAATCCATATTTGGAGAGCTGTAGCCTCAGTGAAGAATTTTGACATTATTACATTTATGGACACAATAAAGTACACTGACTTTTTTTTTACACTGATTTTTGATGAGTGTTGTCAAAATCCTATTACAGTCATTATCCTAAATATCATATAGTGGGGAAGCAGACCAAAAATGTGGCTCAGATTGACCAGTAGCCAAAAGGATATAAAATATTTAAAAAGAAAACCTCTTATTTCCAAAAATTGCATTAAACTTCTGTTTTTATTTCCATGGAAGGTAATAGCCTCGTTTATATGAGTATATTTGAATTAATTTTTTTTTAAAGATTTTTATTTATTTGACAGACAGAGATCACAAGTAGGCGGAGAGGCAGGCAGAGAGAGGGAGAGGGAAGCAGGCTCCCTACCGAGCAGAGAGCCCAATGTGGGGCTCGATTCCAGGACCCTGGGATCATGACCCGAGCCAAAGGCAGAGGCTTTAACCCACTGAGCCACCCAGGCGCCCCATATATGAGTATATTTGAATATTGAAACCAATTCTAGTTTGTAAGTTCTGTGCCACTTTATACTAAACACAATATAATTTCAAGTGCTAATAGTAAGTTCCACGCGTTATAACTTTTGAAAAATCACTGAAAGAATAACACCTCAAAGAAGAATATCTGTTTTAAATAGATGCACGAAAACAGTCATGAACTTAACAGTAGGAAAATGGTTCAAGAAGCAATGGTGTGTTCAAAGAGTAAACTGTTACTTAGCCAGAAAGATGTTCTTTACAGCATTTCGAGCTTGCGAAAATACTGGTGGTAGAAAAGGCAGGATACAGGGCCGCCGGGGTGGCGCAGTGGGTTGGGTGTCTGCCTTCGGCTTGGGTCATGATCCCAGGGTCCTGGGATCGAACCCACGTGGGCCGGGGTCTCCCTGCTCAGCGGGTTTCTGCTTCTCTCTCTCCCTTGCCACTCTCCCCTGCTCCTGCTCTCTCTCTCTCAAGTAAATAAAATCTTAAAAGGCAGAATACAAACTGAGTATGTAGCGTGAACTTGTTACCAGACTCTGGTCCTTGGACCCAGCCAGGAACCCCACATTTAAAGGCATAGGCAAGGCTTTATTGAGGCAACGGCTACCGTGGAAGGGAGACCCAGTCATGGCAGAGGTGTCGGACCGGCTCACCCAACAACAGCCAGGAAACAGTGAGCCCATGAGGTGGGGGGAATTATTAGTGCCTGTGCACTTCAAGGTCATGCTTCTTTACCTGCCCCCCTGCCCGTGATTTTTAGTATCATCACGAGGGGGAAAGTCAAGAGTTCAGCTCGGGGGTCCATCTCGACGCAAACTGCTTCAGACCTGTCTGGGCTTGCTTCTCAGCTCGTGCTTTGCTCTTCAAGAAAAGCGGTAACTGGCTGCTGGGAACGTTCCAGGTGCACAGAGGCTTGTTCCGGTCCCCAAGTGCCTGACAGTCTCAGTCCGAGTCTGGTAAACAATGAAGGAAAAGAAGTGAGCATAGAAGGCTGGAAGAGTCAAGAGAAGGGTCTGTTCCCTGAGGTTATTCCTCAGTGGGATTTTGAGTAATTCTTGCTTTCTTTTTTGTATCTTTTGTACAAATTCCTTCTCTCCCTGTTCCTTTCCTCCTCCTCCTCCTCACCACCTTTCCTCTCTTTCGGCTTCCCTCTTTGGATTGGTTACCTGCCAAGTGCCAGGCAATGTCTGGACACAGAGCAGAACCAGCTACAAACAACAGTGTCCCCTGAGGAACTAGAAGACCCCCGAGAAGCCTCGAAGCTTCCAGAATGGCTACAGATGGATTGAGGGTGCGATTCCTACCCTGGGGCTGTCATAAATGGGGGCAGAGAGTGTCATTCTGAAACATGTCATAACGACAAAATAATTTAAAAAAAAAACTTGTTTGTATTTTCAAGTGAGATGTACGTGGTGGTTGTTGCAACTTGCGGACACCTTTGGACAAATACAGACTATAGATTTTTCCAGACAGAAACGCACAAAACAAGGGATACGTGGGTATTTCAGTCAGCTAAGCGTCTGCCTTTGGCCCAGGTCATGATCCCTTTGGCCCTGGTCCTGGGATCGAGTCCCTCATCGGGGGGCTCCCTGCTCAGCAGGGAGTCTGCTTCTTCCTCTGCCGCTTCCCCTGCTCATGCTATCTTTTTCTCTGACAAATAAATAAATAAAATCTTTAAAAAAGAATAGAAAAAGGCGTGAACTAGAGACGCAGGCACTGATCTCCTGACATGGGTGTGAAGAAGCAGGAGTCATCTGGGGTTCTCCCCAGAGGATACGGGGACCGTCTGCAGCTGCGAAGGCTCAGTGGTGGGCGACTGCCACAGGGAGCAGCTCCGCTTTGGTGCATCTGCCACTTGTCACACACCTGCTTCTGACTTAGTGCCTTGTAGGAGGACTTCCGGGATTCAAGAGGGAGACAGCAAGGCAGCCTGTGGGGTTCTTTGGACCCTCTGCAGTGCAGAGGCCTCTTTCGATAAGGCTGCCTGCTCTCCGGGACTCCCTTCTTAACGTCTGAGGGACAGACTCCCCAGCTCTCTCCCAGGGGACCCCTCCGCAGGGACTCTGAAGGCCCACCCGCTGGCAAAGACAAAAGCCATTTATGCCGGTGCCTGAACTGTAGGAGAACAGAAAAGCTTGCTCTTTCTCAGACCTTGCCATATAGTTTCTTTTTCTTATAGTTCTTTTTTTTTTTTTCCTTCTCTTTTGGTCTAAGAGGCTGTTTTGAAAGACCAGCTGAATTGTACCTCAGGAGAAAAAAAAATTTTTTTGAAAAGACAAGTAAGCATCCAGAAACCTGGAAAGAAGAAAGAAAATCTCATGCATATAACTCTGACCTCAGCTGACTCAAATAAGGTGTTCATTACCAAACGATTAGAACCACCTACACAGGACAAAGTGAATTTCTAATCAACAGGTAGTAATAGCAAAACCCCCTCAACAGCCAAGAAAGCATTAGAGTGGATTATCCATGAAGAGAGGATTAGAAAAAGAGAGACCTGGGACCCAGCAAAGGAAACCCCAGCGGGCCAACTGGCTAATGTTTGGGATAATAATTCCACACGTATTAAAATAAATTGTAAGAAAGAAAAGGCTGAAGGCAATAAAAGCAAGCTTCACACGATACTGTGTATTGTGGATAAAATCCTGCACATTGGCAGTAATCACTTCCCCAGAGGCAGGCAGAAAAGGCACCACCAGCAGGGACTGGTAGAATTTAAAGACACAAAGCCCGATGTGTGCTAACAAGAGTTGCTAAAAGGTGGGGCGGGGGCCTTGTCACAGAGCCTGCCCGCCTGGCAGACACCCTCTGGGTGCATTTTGCTGGGGCCTGAGGACCATTTCACCATGTTGAAATGGGAAGGAAATAGGAGATGACCTCACTCCACCACGGTCTTAAATTCTATCTTGCTGGAGGACTTCATTCCCATAAACGAAGATAGAAGTATCTTTTCCTTCTTCCCACTTAGGGAGTGTTGCCAGCAGTGCAGATCAGAGGGTTAAACCCCGGGGCGCCTGGGTGGCTCAGTGGGTTAAAGCCTCTGCCTTCGGCTCAGGTCATGATCCTGGGGTCCTGGGATCGAGCCCCACATCGGGCTCTCTGCTCCTTGGGGAGCCTGCTTCCTCCTCTCTCTCTGCCTGCCTCTCTGCCTACTTGTGATCTCTGTCTGTCAAATAAATAAATAAAATCTTTAAAAAAAAAAAAAAAAAGAGGGTTAAACCCCTTTGCCCTCCTCACCGCTCTGCTCCCACAGGGAAAGCACGAGGATTTAGAAGCTGACTGGAGAGTGGAGTGACCTGTTTGTGTTCACCCTATCCAGAGCCTGTCCTATCTTGAGTATCTGCCATTTCCTTGTTGAGTGTCTCTTGCCTCTTTCAGGTGGTCTTGTGTTACTTCCGGGAAATCTATACATGCTATTTTATTTAAATGCCTTCCGTAATTTTTTTTTTTTTCCATTTTTAGCCTAGGTCAGTAAACTCCAACAACTGGTCTAAGCTGGGGGAGTCACTGGGCCATACCCTTTGTTCCTGTAATTATAGGCTCCTTCTTAAACGTTTTCTTCGTGACATCTGAAATTCCTCTGTCCTTAATTTTTGAGTGATGAATGGTGTCTGTACTGAGGAGTCTCCCTTCTGAGTTGATCTGAGAGTATGTGATGGTCCTTGGCTCGAGTGAATACCACCCACTGCATTAGGAAATGTGTAACTTGCAGTAGGCACTGTTTCAGGTGAAGAGAATACAAGGTGATTTTATGGTTTATTGGGAAATCGGACATGCAGTACATAATTAGAGCTGTGGTTAAGAAAAAGAATAAAGGCTCTCACGGGGCTTCTTGGGCAGCCCAAAGAGAAAACTCCTGATTCTCTTGATGCAGATGCAAAGAAATGTCTGGAGAGGATCTGAATGGGAATTAACCTTGAAGAAAGAGTAAGAAGCCAGAGGTCAAGGTTATGTGGGCGAAGCTATGAGAGGGGAAGAGCAAGAGGCAAATACTGGCCCAGGGGCTGAGAGGGAAGAGAGCTCACAGCCTGTTCAGGGAGCTGCAGGAAGTTTGCCATGGCCGGATGGCAAGTATATGCTGGCATCTCGAGGTTGGTGGGGAGATGGTAGGATGCGGGAGGGTGCAGGACACGACAGAAGGGGAGTCAAGGGCCAGATCATCCCCGCTATGGTGCCCCAGGACAGAATTTCACCAAAGGAGAGTTTGCTGGGTACTGAATGTCACGCTAACCATGCTTTCTTTGCTCATATCCTACCTTGCAGCTAACTACGTCTTGCTAAATATTCCAGTATCCTCTGGCTGGGACAGCTGTTTGGTTGGTCTTGATTTGTGCTGTTACAGGAGAATGTCAAGAGGCCCTTATGTGATCTTCCTCCTCTGGTAGATGTCTCAAGGAATCAGAGCAAGGTTAAACCTCTTTTCCCGAAACCTGGTGTTGCCTTGTACAACTGTCTAACCAAAGAGCTGCAAATCTGTCAAACAGGGTTTAGGACAGGAAACTAGAGACCTGCCCCACCACATCAATTGAAAGCTGAATGGTCTTTCCCCAAGTCTACCGAGTTACTGCCCTGCAGATGGGAACCCGTACAAGAGATGTCTGTGTTTGTGAGGATCAGGGAAAGTGCAGAGGGTCAGCCTATGAACATAATGGTTGAGAGTAAGAATTCTTTTTAATAACATTTAACATGTTTATATTATTAAAATATTAAAATTTTACACTAAATATTTATATATGTATACATAATAAAATATTAAATTTATATTCACTATTTTAAATATTGAATTTTATATTTAATATTTTAAATATTTAAATTTATATAATAAAATATTTTTAATTTAATATTATAATAACACTTAAAGATTTTTTTAAAAAATTTAAAATTTTATGGAATAATGCTTGTTGAATGAAGCGAAGCAGCAAAAGATAGATACCCCTGAAGGCAAAATTATAATTCATACTCATCTGCACAAAACGTAAGAAAACAATGTAAGAACAGAAGCAGTCTGATCTAGTGGTTACTGACCTGGGCATAGTGGTCAGACAGACTAGGTTTAAAATCCTGAGCATGCCACTTACTAGTTGGTGACCACAGATAACTTACTATAGGTTTCTCGAAGCCTCAGTTTTCTTATCTGCCAAATGGGAACAATGGTACCACCCCCTAGAGAACTAGAGGATTAAATGAGATAACACATCTTAGGTGCCTGCGTGCTGCTGACCAGGTAATGGCTATATGTTCGAAGATGCTGTCTTAAACCTCATGGGATAAGTAGGGTCTTAGCAACTCCATTAATTGCTCCTAGAAAAATTGTTAATGTTTCCCACCTATCCTTTACCCCCACGAGGCTGGGCTGGTGCCCCTGGTAAGAAATACGTTCCCCCTAGCATCTGATTCTGCCATTCCTGGGGAACATGTCCGTGATGCAGAACAGTCACTCACTAGCCTGTGAGAACCCTGAACCCACGGATCGTGTCTTGTTCATCATTGACTTTCCAGGTCTTGGCACCATGTCTGCCACTGGGTGCACTCGAATTCTTAGAGAATGGCTTCTCTTAAAATAAGCTCTGGTTGGGCGCCTGGGTGGCTCAGTTGGTTGGACGACTGCCTTCGGCTCAGGTCATGATCCTGGAGTCCCGGGATCGAGTCCCACATCGGGCTCCCAGCTCCATGGGGAGTCTGCTTCTCCCTCTGACCTTCTCCTCGCTCATGTTCTCTCTCACTGTCTCTCTCTCAAATAAATAAATAAAATCTTTAAAAAAAAAAAAAAAAAAAAAAACAAGCTCTGGTTAAAAAGAAGTCTATCGCAATCAGAAATGCATCTTTTTCACTCTGAGCCAAACTGCTGTTATTATATCAAATAAAGCACGAAGTTTCACGGCATTTAGGATGCTGTCCCCTGACGTAAAGCTGGAATGTCAGTAGGTTTTAGCAGAGGGGGAACCTGGATTTTAAATCAGGTTTTTCCACTTAGGAAAGTTAATTATTTCTCTGAGACTCCAAATTGCCATCTTTAAAATGGGGATAAGACAACAAATGAGAGAAAATATGGAAGGAATGTGCCAGATACATAGTAGGCTCCCACCAATGGAAATTGCTGATTTTATTAATGTCATTCATTTTATTTTATTTTTAAAGATTTTATGGGAGACAGAAAGAGAGGGAACACAAGCAGGGGGAGTGGGAGAGGGAGGAGCAGGCTTCCCAATGAACAGGGAGCCCAATGTGGGGCTTGATCCCAGGACCCTGGGATCTTGACCCGAACCAAAGGCAGATGCTTAACAAATGAACCACCCGGGTGCCCCTATTAATGTCATTTTTTAAAAGATTTTATTTACGTATTTGACAGACAGAGATCACAAGTAGGCAGAGAGGCAGGCAGAGAGACAGGAGGAAGCAGGCTACGGGGCTCCATCCCAGGACCCTGGGATCATGACCTGAGCCGAAGGCAGAGGCTTTAACCCACTGAGCCACCCAGGCGCCCCTATTAATGTTATTTAAACTGTTACTACTTTTGCTGATGTTTCTGAGTACTTGGAATACCTAGTAGAGTATGATTTTATTGACTACGTACTTAATAGTAACTAATATTTATCAAAGGATTTTTTATTTGCCAGGCACAGTTTTAAATGCTTTATTGATTTATTAGTCATCATAACTCTATAATAATGTGCCATTATCATGACCCATTTCACAGATAAGAATACCAAATACAGAGAGATCAGCAGATTTCCTAATGCACAGTTAAGTAATGTACAGACCATAGACTCACACCCAGCATGAGGTGTGGGTCCATACCCTTGGCTGTCGCTGTCATCAAGGGCAGACCAAGAATGTCACTTGAGCCAAGTGCATGGAGGAAGGAAGACTGAGATGGTAGCCTCTCTCTGCTTCTTCAGAGACAAAATCCCTCTGAGTCTGAGACTTCATTTTCCTTCTATAATATATGAGCTTTCGTGTTTGTCCTCACGGAACTCCAACGTCAAGTACAAACATACTACTTTTGATTTCCACAAGGGTCTCCTGGAAACCACACTGCAAAGTGATTCATTGCCAAGTGCTGCATATTTTCCCATAGGAATGATGTTCTAATTGGTGGTTGTATTCCTGAACAAGGCCTCGGAATCAAGTAAATCATTCATATGAGCCAAAATGTGTCAAAGAAGGAGATATAAAACAGCCATAAACCTATAGCAGGTTTTAACAAATAAAATCATCTTCCAGGTTCTGCACAATTGGCACACAGGATGATACCCAGATCAAGCAAATATGTAAAAGAGGAAAGCACCGCTCCAAACTCAACGCATGGGAATTGAGTGTCCTTGCTTCCAGTAACCCCTAATTTATGATAATATTGCTCTGTTTACAGGTTAGAATCATTTCGGAGGAAATCATTCTATGGCTGTGGCTTCCAGATTTCTCTGGGAAGGCAGAAGCATTCAAAATAATTCCAGTGACCTTCACGTTGTTCTTAGAATTAGTCTTTTCCAATTTAGTCACTACAGCTTCTAAATATTTAAAGGATCACGGAGGACTCGTGGCTCAGAAGCTTTTTGAAACTGGTCTTTTAATTTATTTTCTGTTTTGTGATTCAACCTCCCCGCCACCTCACTTCCCCTTGTCCATTTGAAGGACAGCGGGAAAGAGGGGGAGACTGACAGAGTTGGGGAATATTTAGCTTCTTGTTCCTATGCATTCTTAGTAATAGGTGGTGTTTTAGGGCTGGATACACAAACACATACCCACGAGAGAGCCAAGCCCCTCCTCAGAGATGTCCTGAGACCCTGTTGTCCAAATGGAACTGAAATAAAATAGTTACATGCACTGACCTAGACCATGAAGATTAAAAATTTTGAAACAATGATTATATATATAATATTCAGAACAATGACGATTATAATAATGATGTTATTATTACTAAATGGAAGAAAGAGTTTATAGGACAATAGATGGGATTTCACAATTACAAATAATAAAAGTACAAAGAAATCCAAAGGATCGCTATTTTTTAGCAGAGCTTCATGATTATGTTTTCCTTTGGCCCCTCTAAATGTTCTTATCTTTCTACAAGGAACAATTTATTTGAAAAAATGTGTTTTTTCAATTTCAAAAGAAAAATCTGGACTCCCAGATACGCATCTATTTCTCTTTATTCCAATATGAAATCCTTGAGTGACATTTGTAGGCTGTTGTGTGGTTTTAGTGCATACCCAGAAATCAGCCAGGTCTTTGGCCTATGAAAACATGTTTATTAATAAAATAGAGCTATTAATAACAGTAACTGAAAATGGAAATCTTATTTTTTTAGCTAATTTTAAAAGTAAGGGAAGCTGGGGCGCCTGGGTGGCTCTGAGACTTCAGAGGCATCTGCCTTCGGCTCAGGTCATGATCCCATGGTCCTGGGATCGAGCCTCGCATCTCGCATCTGGCTCCCTGCTCGGGCGGGGAGTCCGCTTCTCCCTCTCTCTCCCCATTGTCCCCCCTGCTAGTGCTCTCTCGCTCTCTCTGTCAGATAAATAAATAAAATCTTTTAAAAAATGAAAGAAAATAAAAGTAAGGGAAGTTGAAAATTTCTAAAGTGTCATGTAATTCCAAGTTTTTCCAGTAGATGACACTGTTGTATAAAAACAACCCGTAGCCTGGAGTTAAGAGACTAAGGAAGGTTTTTGCTGTCCTTCTAAAAGGACCCCTTCTCCCCCATTGGACAAATCATAGGAAAGAGGTGAATAACGAAAATAATGGTTTTTTTCCCCCTGTGGTACATTATGGATGGCGCTAAGGAGAAGGTCGTATTCAAATGTGTGTATGTTAGGTAATTCCAGGGACTGTACACTTTTATATTAATGGAGTTTGCACAGTTAACCCTCTCTCTTCCCATGCCTCAATCCCAAGATTGTTTTTATTTTGTTTTAAGATTTTATTTATTTGTCAGAGAAAGAGAGAGAGTGCACGGGCGCCCAAGCAGGGGAAGCAGCAGGCAGAGGGAGAAGCAGGATCCCTGCTGAGGAGCCGGATAAGGGATTTGATCCCAGCACCCTGGGGTCATGATCTGAGCTGGAGGCAGCCACTTAACCAACTGAGCCACCCAGGCATCCCTCCCCATCCCCAAGTTTAACAAATATTTGTGGGTTTTTTTGCTTTTTGCTTTTTGTTTTTGTTTTGTTTTGTTTTTTAAAAAGAGACCAAGGGCTTCTGGGTGGCTCAGTGGGTTAAGCCTCTGCCTTCGGCTCAGGTCATGATCCCGGGGTCCTGGGATTGAGCCCCGCACAGGGAGCCTGCTTCCTCCTGCCTCTCTGCCTGCCTCTCAACCTACTTGTGGTCTCTCTCTCTGTCAGATAAATAAATAAAATCTTAAAAAATAAATAAATAAATAAAGAGACCAAGAAACCTGAGCTTTATTTTGATTCTTTACCTGTTATTACCATTCTGAGGTAACAGTGAGGAGTGATGGATTGACCCAACTTTTGTTGTGGAGGTGGTTCACGTTTACCACGGCTTGTTCACGTTTATAGAATTGCATGGTAGAAAGATCATGTGCTTTGAACCCAAAAGAGTTCACATCTTGGCTTTTCCACTTGCTCAGTCTAGCCCCATGGTCCTTGTCTGGATGGAATGAGTCAATGACGAGTTCCAGTGGTGCAGCTCTGAGGGATTCGAGGTCTCCAGATACACAGCCTGGCAACGTACCCTGCACAAAGCGGGTCCTCAATAAATGGTGGCTGTTGGTATTAAAACTGATATTGCCACCAGATCTGAGTAATTGATTCAATTATTCAGTGATTAATTTCTGGTCTGATTCAAAGGTCGAACGTTGACTTACAGGTAAGAAAGTTGAGGTCAGAGACCGGCTAGCCTTTCGGTGGGATCAGTCCCTTCTTCAAGAAATACAGACCCAGCAGCTACTTCAGAGTGATGAGGGTACACGGCAGTGCACCTTACCAGAAACAAAATACTATTTGGGTAAATCGAGATGCTCCTTGCTGCTCAAGCGCATTGGTGGTGGAGGGGTGATGTTTGTTCCACGTGGCAATTGCTAACTCGTGACTTCGTATCCAAGATGGATCTTATAGAACACATGGTGCAAAGCCCTCATTTTTCAGTAGGAAACCTCAGGTTCCCCCAAGGCTTTGGGGGGTTTTAACAACAGTAGGTTATGTAAGGAAGTTAAACTTTGGTTCAGTGCTATTAACTAACTACTTCCGGGCATCATTACTTCTGGAATGTCATATATGTATACTAACCCGTACATGCACGTACATCTCTATTTATTTCTCTGCCTGCCTCCACACGTGCGCACACGCGCATACTCGCACACGTGATTTTACACTGACCCTCTGAGTCGAATCCAGTAGCACCATGTTCATTCTCGTTGAGGTTGTCTTTCTTTTCTTTATCTGTAACCTCTTTCTTTCATGGTGAGAACCCCCTACTCTCCTCATAGTTGCTTCTTTTTTCAATCCCAGGACGCACAGAAGAGCTAGCCCCCGTCCCTGTTGGAAGAGAAGTGACTCGTGAAGGCGTTTGTAGGCAGGGTCTGCAGCTTTTAGCCTTGCAGCGTCAGGTCAAAATCACGTTTCCCTGTTTTTACTTCGGTCCCAGTTCCTCTTCTCCCCACTCACTCCCTTCAGCACGGTTGCGTCACTCATGTGCTCTTCACGTAGGTTTATTTGTTACGGTTCATGGTCCATTTGGGGTTTTCTCTGTGTTCCTGCTGATTTTCATTCTGTTTTGAGGTGATGGGAAATATTACCTCCTTCTGAGAGTCAGAGCTATAAAAGACACGTTCTGAGAGAAGGTGGCTTCCCCCGGGTCTCGCTCCCCCCCGTTCCGGTTCTCCCATCCCTTCCGGCCTATCCCCGCCCCTTCTCTCTGGTAACCTGCAGAGTTTAATTTCTGATGTTATCGTCCCTATGTTTCTCTTTCACAAGGAAGCAGATACGTGTATGTTTTCTTATGTCCTTTCTCTTATGAAAGAGATCATATTGTAAATAGGTTTTTGAACTTTGCTTTATACCTAACAATGTATCCTGGAAATTACTCCGTACTGGTTCACAGAAACCTTTCTTTCTTTCTTTTTTTTTTTTTTTAAATACACACTGTGTATTTTTCCACTGGGTCGATGTGCTGTGGTTTATTCAACCCACTTTCCTCCATGTGAGCATTGAAGTTGTTTCTCATATTGTCAGTTAGAAACAGCACTGCAGCAAATAACTTCGTATGTATATATTTTTGTATTGTTGGATGTATGTCTTCAGGGTAGAGTCCTAAAGGTAGGATTGCTGAAACGAAAGATAATTACAGTTGTGAAAAATTATTTTTGGTAGTTTCTTGGAAAGTTGAACATATACTTACCAGAGACCTAGCATTTTCACTCTAAAAGAGTTAAAAACAGGACTCCAGCTGATACTTGTATACCTGTTTTCATAGCAGCATGATTCACCATAGCTAAAGGTGGGAGCAACCCAAGTGTCCACCAACAGATGAAGAGACAAGCAAAATGTGGTATACACATACAGTGGCATAGTATGCAGCCATAAAATTGAATGAACTTCTGGTTCATGCCATAATATGCATCAGAAACATAGTCCTTACTGAGATAAACCATATCCATAATGAAAAATATGATTCCATTTATATGAGGTACTTAGAGTGATCGAATTCATAAAGACAGCAAACAGAATAAAGGTTATCGGGGTCGGGGGGAGGGATTTGGGAGTTCAAAGAACACAGAGTTTTTGTTTGGGATGATGAAAAAGTTCCAAAAATGGATAGGGGTCATGGTTATACAATGCACATGTGCTCCTGAATTGTACATTTAAATTGTACATTTAAAAATGGTAAAGTGTTCAATTCTGTGATTCATATTTTATCACAATAAAAGACAACTTAAATAAATGCATACATATGTAGCTTTGTTAGGTATTGCAAATCCTCATCCACCCCAGGATTGTATCCATTTTTCAGTGTCTTTTTCCCCACAGCTTCATCCACAGAAGGTATTATCAGTTTTTCAATTATTGTGAATTTGATAGGCAAGAAATGGCATCTCAGTATTGTTTTAATTTGCGTTTCTCTAATTGTATGGGAATCTGAATATATTTTCAGATCGCTGAGGACTATTTTATGTCCTTTTCGGTGAATTGTATGCTTATATTTTTTTCTTCATTTTTCTAGTGGATTTTTGGTCCTTTGCTCCTCCATTTTTAAGATTTATGTGCACGCACATATATACATACTCACGAGGGATATTAATTTTTAATCTGTAGTACATGTAACAAATATTTTCTTCAAGTTTGCCAGTGGTCTTTTTATTTTAACTATAATGCTTTTGCCATATAGATTTTTTAATTTGATGTAGTAAAATTTACTGATTTTTTTTCTTATATTGCCCTTTTATTTTTGAGTCATACTTTAAAAGCTTTCCCCCCACCCTGAGGTTGAAGAATGATTCATCATATGTTCTTCTTGTATTTATATTAATTTTTTTAAGATTTTATTTATTTATTTGACAGACAGAGAAGACAGGTAGAGAGGCAGGTGGGGTGGGGGGCCAAGCAGTCTCCCCGCTGAGCAGAGAGACCGATGCGGGGCTCGATCCCAGGACCCTGGGATCATGACCTGAGCTGAAGGCAGAGGCTTTAACCCACTGAGCCACCCAGGGGCCCCTGTATGGTTTAAATTTTTACACTTAGACTCCCTGATTTATTCTTACGGGTGTTGCGAGTTACAGGCCTAATTTTATTTTTTTTCCCAGGTAGTTTCCCAGTTTTGACGGCACCATTTATTAAAATGTCCATCATTTCAGCAATAATTTGAGATGCCACCCTTATCATATATTTGATTTCCATATGTACTTAGTTTTTTTTTTTTCTGGGCTTGCACTCTGTTCCTCTGTTCTGTATATGCATGTACCATTATCATACTGCCCATCAATGCTTAATATTTCTATTAGGATTATATTAATATTTATACATTAACTTAAGGAACTATGTTACGTGCTGCAGCTTTTCTATCTAATAATAGACTATATCCTTCATTGTTCATGTCTGCTTCTGTGTCTTTGAGGAGTGTTTTAAATTTTTTTCTCATGTAGGCTTGCACATTTTTTTATTTAATTTATTCCTAAGTATTTTATCTTTTTGGTGTTTTATAAGTGAGTTTGCTCTACCATGATATACATTATAGCTAATTATTTTACTATTTGAGAATACTTTTTTGTAATACTTTAAAAATCTTTATGGGGGGTGCCTGGGTGGCTCAGTTGCTTAGGTGTCTGAGCCTTGGTCTCAACACAGGTCTTGATCTCAGGGTTGTGAGTTCAAGCCCCTCACTGGGCTCCACATTGAGTGTGGAGCCTACCTTAAAAAATAAAATAAATAAAATAGAAAA
Organism: Mustela nigripes; assembly: GCF_022355385.1. Taxonomy (NCBI): domain Eukaryota; kingdom Metazoa; phylum Chordata; class Mammalia; order Carnivora; family Mustelidae; genus Mustela; species Mustela nigripes. The sequence continues at coordinate 53,062,993 of NC_081560.1, forward strand.
GTCTTTTTATCAATTAAAGCATTTTAGCTACTATGAGCTAAAAAAAACTCTAAGTGCATCTTTACTTAAATTAGAAGTTCTGTTCCTCATGAAAGTTGATGGTGAACTTGTACCTTGCCCAAATTGTCAATACTTACCATCTGCTATGGTCTCATAATGATGTCATATCCCTGAGCATGAAAACCAGAAGACTTAAATCCACTTAAAGAGCCAACATCCTCCTTGAATGTTATCTTCAAAGATGCATATATATGGCCAATCTCTGGAGAACAACTTTTCAAAAGATTATTGTTCTAAATCAGGAGTTCACAAACCTTTACAGAAAACCAGTTTTCTGTGTAAGTCCAGATAGTAAATATTTTTGGTTTTGAAGGCCCCATGTGGTCTCTTTCACATATTCTTCTTTGGTTTGGGTTTTGACTTTGGTTTTCAACCCTTGAATAACATAAAACATGATCTTTACCTTGTCTGCAGTTTGCCCACCTCATTCTAAAATAATGTCACTTGTTTCGATTCCAGGTTTTCCTTTGCTTGTTCAAAAATAAAGCAATAGGGTCACCTGGGTTGCTATCTGCCTTCAGCTCAGGTCAGGATCTCGGGTCCTGGGATCGAGTTCCGCATCAGGTTCCTTGCTCAAGAGGGAGTCTGCTTCTCCCTCTCCCTCTGCTGCTCCCCTTGCCTGTGTGTGCTCTGTCTCTCTATCAGTAAATAAATAAAATATTTTTTTAAAAAAATAAAGCAATAGCACTTCATGTGTTAATTCCATTATCGGAAGAACTTAAAAAATAATTAGAGGATAACTTTTCTATCAGTGGTGTCAAAAAAAAAAACAAAACAGTTAATTCAAATAATCGTCCGATTATTCGGAGCAGTAGTTGCTGCTCCTATAATAAGTTCACTGGTTTTCAACTTATTAATTGTCCTTCTTGGTCTTATTCCAGGCCATTATTAGAGCATTAGAAACATGGAATTGCTATTTATACTTTACACCAAAAAGAGCAGAAATCACACCCAAAGACTAGTTCATTGCTCTTAAGTGGAAGAATTGTGGCCTTTGGAAAATCCAGACTTACGTGTTTACTTATTTTCTTACAACAGAGATTTGCTGCTTCCCAGATGCTTAACATGGGGCTTTAAGTTCCGGCAGTTCAAATAATGCCTTTTCTTCTCGATGCACAGACGTTCAGAGGAGACCTTCCACCCCTCACTCCACAAGAAATGGAAGCTCAAACGTGCTAATGTGCTGCCAAAAATAGACGTTAACATTACTGTCCTGTATCCCCTTACATAATGCTGAAAAGGCTGACGACATGTGGGAGAGAGGAAACTTCCTAGCTAGTCAATATTTAAAATCCGAAATCATCTTATTATTAAAGTGAAACTGTAGCCACAGCAAATTTGGTATTTGTGGTCATAATATTTGTGGTAAAAACACAACGTGCCTTAGCTTAAACTCATAAATAAGAAAGCAAGAAGGAAGCTCAAATGACATTTGCTTCCAGTGAGTATCAGGTTTCTTACCAAGGGGGTTTCTTCACAAAACCTTGAGGACCTCAGAATCATGTTATAAAATTCATTTTCTCTCCCCCAGCTTTACTGGGATATAAGTCACAAACATACCATATCATCTTATATGTAGAATGTAAAAAAAGTTGAACTCCTGGAAAGGGAGAGTAGAATGTTCTATCAGGGACTAAGGTAGTGGGGGAAACTGAGGTAGTTACCAGGGACTGAGCGTGGGGAGAATGGGTAGATGGTGGTCAGAGACAACAAACTCTCAGTTACAAGAGGAATAAGTTCTGGAGAGCCTTTGTACAGTCTGGTGACTATAGTTGAGAATACTGTATTATATACTTGAAATTGGCCAAGAGCATAAGTTTGTTGTTGTTTTTTTTTTTTTTAAGATTTTTTTATTTATCTGAGGGGGTAGAGATAGAGGGAGAGAGAGAGAGAGAGAGAAAGAGAATATCAAGCAGGCTCCCAACAGAGCATGGAACCTGATGTGGGGTTCGATGCCAGGACCCTGAGATCATGATCTGAGCCAAAATCAAGAGCCGGACACTTACTGACTGAGCATCCCCTGAGAGGTGCTCTTAAGCGCTCTCACCAAACCTGAGAGAAAGCTGTGTGAGATGGTGGGTATGTTACCTAACCTGAGGGTGGTCATCACCGCACAATGTGTGCATGTATCAAACCGCCATATTGTCTACCTATAAACGATATTCTTATGGGAAAAAAATCCTGAAGGCACAGGAATGTACTTGGAATTATGCTACATATATGTGTATAATTTCATTCATACGCATTATAATATTCTAATCAATATGAAAACAGTAGTTGTCTAATAAATAGATTTTTCAATGTGAACAGAGTAACTGAAACTCGAAATTTTTGTCATGAAGCTGTCGTTGTAAAGAGAAACAGTGGAGTGTGGCAGCATTCGCTCTCTCTCTCCCGCCTGCCATCAGGTGGCTTTCAGAAGCTTTTAGCAGTCAGGGAGCCTGGCAGGCTCAGCTGGTAGAGCATACGTCTCTTGATCTCGTGATTGTGAGTGTGAGCCCCACATTGGGTGTACAGATCACTTAATAAAATCTTAAAGTCAGAAAACTTTTAGCAGTTAACTGCTTTGTAAACCAATGTAAGTACTCTCTGATGTGTAGAACTTTTAGATAAGTTAGTCTTCCACATCGTAGTTGTATTTTGTCCGAATCAGTTGGACAGTCTTCAATACACAATCTTCAATACACAAAAAAAGAGCGTCAGAAAATTTCAGCTTTTGACATGTTTAGTAAATTTCCATTACTAAAAATAAAAAAGGAAGAGATTGAAATGTATTTCTACAAAAGCAAGGAAGGACCTAAGCTAGTAAACCAATAAACACAAGATACAATTTTTAAATCCTCCAGGTGTTTTTTGGAGTATCTCCACATGTAGAAAGCATATTTTTAAAGATTTTATTTATTAATTGACATAGAGAAACACAGCTAGAGAGGGAACATAAGCAGGGGGAGTGGGAGAGGGAGAAGCAGCTTTCCCACCAAGCAGAGAGCCCTATGTGGGGCTAGATCCCAGGACCCTGGGATCATGACCTGAGCCAAGGGCAGACATTTACCCGACTGAGCCAGCCAGGCGCCCTAGAAAACATTTTTTGATGGTGCACCTAATTTTACTTGGATAAATTTATTTTCACTGCTAGAATAGAACATTGAGTAGCATGTTAATTTGGCTTAATATTCAAGAGAATCCTAAGTAAGTAAGTTATTTGATCATTTTTATCTAAGAAAAATATATGTTTAAGAAAAATATTCAGAATGGGGATGAAACAGGACACATGAGGCTCTTTGGACTAAGAGATTTTCATACTTTAATATGAAATAATTAGAATTGTGGATAACCTCCATTGAGCAGCGTTTGCTCTGAACTTACCAGGTACAGCAATACTTGTAGAGGGAGTATTTTCTCAATGAAGAATATGGCCTACTGAGAAAGGTCAGTTTCAAATACATCAACCATAAAATATAAATGTGAAGAAGACTGATGGCAGTTTTATGAAAAAGTTAAAAATAGGACCACATATTCTCCCTGGAAAGATAGTAATGATTGTGCAGACAGATGCAGCCAGGAAATGGATTAAAATGAAGGAATATGTACCCAGAATAATTTTTCAAATGCTTACATTATTTTCAGTATTGTTCTGGGTATCATCTGAAGGATTGTTTTGATGATCAGTATAAAAAAGATTACTTCGATGTATGTAATTTTTATTTTTAGAATTTTATTTTGAATAAAATATCTGAATAGAACCATTATATATGTTTACCATTTCATAAAAGAGTTCTTTTTTTTTTTTAAAGATTTTATTTATTTATTTGAGAGAGAGGGAGAGAGAGCACAGGCACTGGGGGTTGGGGGTGGGGGATGGGCACAGGGAATAGGGAAAAGCGAACTCCCCACTGAGCAGGAAGCCTGATGTGGGACTCAATCACAGAACCCTGAGATCATGACCTGAGATGAAGGCAGGTGCTTAACTGACTGAGCCACCTAGGCGCCCCATAAAAATAGTTCTTAGAAAAAATTAAATGTCTTTGAAATTATATGTTTTCTTTGTTCGTATCGTCTTCATGCTCCAAACTATCCTAGATGGTAAAACATGAGGTTATATATGGTTATCCTGTATCCTACTTAAAGATCATCTCACCTGCAAATGACAAAATGCACCAGACAATTAAGAAGATTATTTTATTCAGGTTATTACAATAGGGAAAATATTGATTAAGAGGAAAGTCTCAAGAAAAGGAAGAGGGCCTGGATAACACTATTCAGAGGAAGAAAATACTATACATTGACATCATGAGAAGTAAAGACCTTTCCAAATTACATTAACACAGACAGGCACAAAGAGCTTCTCGTTTCAATTCTAAAATTTGAGCCACGGATGAAGTGTGAGTAGAGAATTACAGAATTCACTGAACCATATCAAAGGACTGTTCTTCCTCGCAGGAATGACGTAAGTGATTTGAGCTCAAAGCGGACCAATAGACAAAACTACAGGAGAAACTAACAAATAAGATTCTATCTCATCGTTCACCCAGTTGAGACAAGAACTTTGTGAACCGTCAGTCCGTTTGCAAAGATCCCCAAATGGTCAGACCACAAAACCAAAAGAAGGAGGTACCAGAAATGAAGAAAGAACTCAAAAAGAATCCAGTTTAAATCCATATAAGCAATGGGCCAAAGTCTGCAACAGGTTAAGAAGTTGGACTCAACACTGGTTTCCAGATCACCAGTCAGGAACAGAGCACAGATGGCTCCCGGGGCCTCGTTTCTCACATGGAGTTGATGTATTTCAACTCCTACACAAGTCACAGAATAAAAATGGGCCAGGATGAAATGCACCCAAAACTAAGGAGATGGTTTTATTTAGACTATATAGCATTAGAGATAACCTTCAGTAGTGTAGGACATCTCAAAGGAAAGGAAGAGACCTGGGATTTTACAGAAGCAAGTATTTTTCGGAAGAATTTCTTCTATATAACATCCAGATAAGCAACTTTGGAGACTATTCTTTTTTTTTTTTTTTTTTTTTTTTTTTATTTTTCTTTTTTTGAGAGAGAGAGATCACGAGCAGGTTGGGGGGGGGCAGGATAGAGGGAGAAGCAGCCTCCACACTGAGCAGGGAGCCTGATGCGGGACTCCATCTCAGGACCCCGAGATCATAACCTGAGCTGAAGGCAGACACTCAACCAACCAAGTCACCCAGGCGCCCTGCAGACTGTACCCAGGCGCCCTGCTTTGTTGGGAACATCCACTTAAGACAGTTCATTTCAGGGGCGCCTGGGTGGCTCAGTGGGTTAAGCCACTGCCTTCAGCTCAGGTCATGATCTCAGGGTCCTGGGATTGAGTCCAGCATTGGGCTCTCTGCTTAGCAGGGAGCATGCTTCCCTCTCTCTCTCTCTCTCTCTGCCTGCCTCTCTGTCTACTGTGATCTCTCTCTGTCAAATAAAGAAAATCTTAAAAAAAAAAAAAAAAAGACAGTTTATTACACATAGAAAGAGCATTCTTACAGAAGGTTTGAGTGGAAATCTGTGTATCTAAAGCTTTCTCTCAGTTGGCTTGCATTTTGGGGGGCAACTGGGCCAGATCTAATCCTTCCTCACAAAATAGCCCTTACGGTATTTGAAGAACTCAATAACCTCCCAACCATTTCTTCTGTCTCCAGACTAGGTATCTCCCATTCCATTCACCGGTCCCCCAGGCCGTGCTTTTCACCTGCTCATCCTGTGTGCTCTTGTTAGCAGAAACTAGAAACTGAAGTCACTTTTTTGGCCAATACCGCACATGAAACCTTGCCAGTTGGGGGTCAGGTTGATCCCCAATTTTTATTGAGCTAAAAATACATGCATCACAAAATTTACTATCTTAACCACTTTTAAAGGTATAGTCCGGTAGGGTTAAGTATGTTCACGTTGTCATGCAACCGCTCTCCCCATCTGAAAACTCCACCCACCAAAATAATAACTCCCCATGTCCTCCTTCCTCAGTCCCGCATCTGCAGTTCTATTTTCTGTTTCTACTAATTCCACTGTTTTAGGTACCTCGTATCAGTGGAATCATCCAGTTTTTCCTGACCTGCCATGATATTTTCCCAAGGTTCATTTGTGTTGTAGTGGGTGTTAAAATTTCCTTCCTTCGTAAGGACACATAATCCATTGTGTGTATCCACATTTTTAAAGAAGATTTTATTTATTTATTTTTCAGACAGAGTTCACAAGTAGACAGAGAGGCAGGCAGGGAGTTGGGGGGAAGCAGGCTCCCCACTGAGCAGAGAGCCCATTGTGGGACTTGATTCCAGGACCCTGGGATCATGACCTGAGCCAAAGGCAGAGGCTTTGACCCACTGAGCCACGCAGGCACCCCTGTATCCACATTTTGTTCATTCATTAAGAGACAAGGGTTGCTATCACATTTTGGCTCCTTTGAATAACACTGCTGCGTCTTGATATAGAACAGTAATGAGAAATGTAATTGGCTAAAAAATACCAGGAGCTTCAAGTCATACCTTATGCGTTCATTCATGCACTCATTCGTTTCTTCAATATTTATTGAGGACTTGTTGTGGGTTAGACACCATTCAGAGCACTCTAGGGAGAAACAAAGATTAAGTCAACAGTAAATGCTACTCTCAATGGGGTATGTGTCTAGTATTAAACTTTATTGTATACTTATTCTTAATAAATTATGCTCCCTATGAAAAATACCTGGTCATTTTCAAGATTAATTTTTTTAAAAGACTGGTAGAAGAGTAACAGAGATCAAGAGAAAAGTAACTGAGATCAAAGGGAGAAGAGGAATTCCCCAAAATGGCATCTGGGAGACTTGGGAGTGAGCGCTTATCCACGGATGTGTGAAGCCTTGTGCTGTGTTGTCTCTGAGTGCTTTGTGGATTTCTAGGAAAGCCCTGTTTATTAGAACATACTGATCACGTAGTGGATAACAGATGACATAAGGTCACGGTGTAAGTTCTGGAGGAGGCAGAATGATGCTCATGTAGACTTTGAGGAATGCTTAATATAAGTTACTGTGGAACGAGGACATTGTGTGTGTTTGGAGTTGCCCGTTTTGCACAAGTTGCTTTAAAAATCAGAGGAGGCAGGCATTGTAACCGTACTTGTTGAGATGGTGATGACCCACTGAGACTACTGATAAAGTCCCTCAATTCCTGAATCTCAAGCACTTTAATACTTCATGCATAAAAACTCAAACTAGTGGGATGCTTGAGTGGCTCAGTTGGTTAAGTGGCTGCCTTCGGCTCAGGTCATGATCCCGGCGTCCTGGGATCGAGTCCCACATCTGGCTCCTTGCTCAGCAGGGGAGCCTGCTTCTCCCTCTGCTTCTGCCTGCCATTTTGTCTCCTGTGCTCACTCTCTCTCTCTCTGACAAATAAATAAAATCTTAAAAAAAAAAAACCTCAAACTAGTTGCGACTGTTTCACATTTTAAAATTAATTTTGATAGTTATATGCAGCTAACTATTTACTCCTGCAATTTTGCGATGACCTTCCATCACATGCATTTAAATTTCTGTCCCTTGCGTCAGATCCTTTCAGAAGATGGCACAACATAAAGGATAAAGAGAGAAGCGGACATTCAGCTCTGAGAACCTAAGGTCTTTCTCCAGCGTGTAGCCATGTGACAGAGAGAACTGTATCAAGAAAGCCGCAGGACAGCACACGGAAGAGCAGGTCCGTCAGGCAGCCACACTGCCATCAACTCAGGTGTCCCTCCGAGTGTCTTGCAAGGACTGCTGTGCTCTCTGCCCTCCGGGACCTACCGGTCTAATCAGGAAAGCAGCTCTTGAATAAACGGGAGGCAATAACAAGCAATAGAGGGTAAAGTTAAATGCAAAGTTTTCTAGTATGAGCCATCAGTTATCTCACTGGAAACCTGATTAATTTGGGGGTCTTGAATTTGTTTCGCTCATTGACTGAATCCATTCAGGAATTGAAAGACCACATAATTAAAACAAAATACCCGGGCCTTGAGGACCCCATTGCAGCTTTGGAGCCGGGACGGCCTGTGTAGAACGACCCTGGGCGTACAGTCTAACCCCACGATCCTCAGACCTGGCTGCACGTTGAAATCACCTGGGAGCTTTTTTTTTTTTTTTTTTTTAAGATTTTATTTATTTATTTGACAGAGAGAGATCACAAGTAGGCAGAGAGGCAGGCAGAGAGAGAGAGAGAGAGGAGGAAGCAGGCTCCCTGCTGAGCAGAGAGCCCTATGCGGGACTCAATCCCAGGACCCTGAGATCATGACCTGAGCCGAAGGCAGCGGCTTAACCCACTGAGCCACCCAGGTGCCCCTGAAATCACCTGGGAGCTTTAAAAAAAATCCTGGTGCTTCTGAACTGCCTCCAGAGGTGGCAATTTTAGTACAAAGTGTGGCCTGGCTTTCTGGGATTTTTTTGAAGCCTCTGTGGGTGATTCCCATGTGCAGTTCTCTTTTTCATGTGTCCCAGAGGAGTGTCATACGGACGCATGCGGCATGTGTGTGGTGAAGAGAATTAGCCATCCAAAGAGCCCAGGATGATGCCGGAATCGTTTTTGTAGTCTTGCCAAGTGATGCCGTTAGCTAATGCTTACATGGCGTTTACTATGAGCCTGCTGCAATTCTGAGACCTTGACATCATGTTCATTCATTTAATCCTCATACCGATTATAAATACTAATTCTAGCCCCATTTAAAAGGAGGAAACAGAAGCATGGAAAGTAGAAGGGACTGGCTAGTTTATTTCATCCATGAGTAGAGGAGCCTGGAGTTTTAAAACCCATGCTGGTCCCCACCTCCCTGAGACAGTGTTAAGACTCACCAGTGGGGCGGCCTCTTATAGAATCCTGTCCCGTAGGGATCGGTGTGTGGACTGCGATGCTTACTTCTCGGGGGGAGAGAGGCACTCCTCAGGGCTATCCATTAGAAGGTCCTGAATGATATCAGGACCTAGAAATGTAGTAGATGCTGGTCAGTATTCAAGCAATTCCAAAATCAAAGCAAATGATCCTTTCTATGTCTGAGATTCATGCCTGAGAGCCCAGAGCAAAATATTGAAGCATCAGAGAATGGTCTCCCCAGGCCTATTGGGGGCCTGCTGACAAGCCCTTCTTTGGTAACTCTCCTCTGGTAACTTCCACTGACACTGATTGCATTTTTGATTTGTCTCCCAGTGAGATAAGGGAGAAGAAACACAAATTTGCTGTTTGAATTCTCATTAACTATAGGAGGAGCTCTTAGCCTCCTGCTTGGCCTTTACCAAGACCGCTGCTCTACTTAGCCTCCGTGCCCTGGGGCGTTTCTGGTGTCCAACAGGAAAATACTCCCCGCTTCTATTCTGTGGTTCTTGGGGTGAGCTAATAATGAAATTGATATGAGACAGATTAACAGGAGAAAAACATAAAGATATGGAGACTCAGTGGGGAGCTAGGGCACGGAAGCACATGGAACATCCCAGCTTAGGAAGCCAGGTGCCAGGGAAGGAGCCCCGCCCAGGGGTAGGGTTTGGGGACAGAACAGGGGAGGAAGGCAACTGGCAGGAAGGCAGAGGCATTTCTTAGGGCAAAGTTACCTCAGGTCATTGTCTCTGGTCGTCTTTCTTCCTGGTACAGGTCTCTTTCCAAAGTAAATGTGGGCAGTTGTGGGGGGAGGTGAAGAGCTTTTCCTGAATCCGCTGGGTTTTGATTACCTTTTGTTCAAAATAATCCTCATGCCCAAAGGGACATATTTTGGGTGATAAATTCTGCTTGCCCATGGACAACGTTAACTGTTTGCTTCCTCTCTCTCTTCTCTTCATTGGTCACACACCCCAGTGCGTGGCCATGCCTCCGCTCACTTCACAGATAGTGAATTAATCCAGGCTACTTAAGCTGAAAAGATGTACAGTTCATTTCCAGAAACATGTATCAAGTTGCCCGCATGCCAGGTACTCTTTGAACCCCGGAGACGAGGACAGAAGGATCTAGTACGGGGGTGTACAGTAAATGTCAGCTCAGGGAGTATGTGTAACATGAAGGAAGAACATGGTCTCTGCTCACAGGGCTCAGCATCTGATGGGAAATGTAGACAGTTCAGGGTGCCTGCTGCCCAGAGTGGAACGTCTTGTATTGTGGAAAGAGGTGAGCGATTCTTGCTCAGATATGAGGCCGTGCCCATACAGGGGCCTGACAAGCAGGAGCCAAGTCACAAGAACAGGGAAGGAGAATGTGGCCTGGGATGTGGGGGTGCACAGCGGGTGCCTTCTTAGATTCTTTCTTTAGGGCTGAAAGGAAGGAGGATGATTGAGTCGTGGGGGAAGGTGAGAGAAGAGGCTGTGGGGGGGTGCGGCAGCCCGGGGTGATCTCATTTGCATTTTCTCCTGGGGAGGCTTTCACCTTTCACGTGGGGGAGTGAATGATCAGGTTTGTGATTTAGAGTGAATGGTCAGGTTTCTGGCCACAGTGTGGAAGGGGGATGCTGCAGGTTGAATATATGTGACTCCCCAAAATTGATATGTTAAATCCTATCTCCCACAGGGGTAGTATTAGGAGGTGGGCCTTTGGGAGGTGACTAGGTCATGAACATGGAACCCTTATGGATAGGATTCATGCCCTTAGAAGTAAGGCCTTGGGGAGACTGCTCGCCTCTTTCCCCTGATGTGAGGTTACGGAGAAAAGACGGCCGTCTAAGAACCAGAAAGTGGAGGTGCACCAGACCCAGAATCTGTTGGTGACTCAATGGTGGACTTCCCAGCTTCCAGAACGGGAGGAAGTCAATTTCTGCTGTTTGTAAGCCAGCCAGTTGCTAGTGTTCTGTGGTAGCAGCCCAAAGGGATGAAGGCAGTGAATTAAGAGAGTAACTAGGGGTAGAGAGACTACTGTTCAGTTGTCCAGGCAAGGACTGGATGTGGCCAAGCCAGTGGCTGTGGAGACAGGGTCAGAGCTCAGAGACGTTGAAGAGGTAGATTTGTTCAATGACCAGAAGTGGGAGCATGTGGGCAGAGCAGAGGGGATGAGGATGACTTAGGTTTGCGGGGGAAAGAGGATGATCAACTTCACCAAGGCAGGCTGAGTAGAAAGGAGCGCCAGTTGGGGAAAACTGAAGAGTCTTATCATGCTGTATGGAAGCCTCTGTGGTATTTTTCTGGAAGATTCCGTGGTCATTGACTCTCCTAGCCGATGGTAGTAAAGGTGTGGAGGAAGGTGGTGATGGTCCTGTGCTGAGGTGGAGAAGAACATCTGGAGCAATCACATACAATCTCTTCTTTTTTCTTTTTTGTTTTTTATTATGGTAAAAAATGTGTCATTTAAAATCTGTTATCTTAACCATTTCCAGGTATACAACTCAGCAGTGTTAAGTATTACTTATTTACATTGTTGTGCAACCAATCTTCAGATGTTTTCATCTTGCAAAACCAAAACTCTGTACCCAGTAGGCAACTCTCCATGTCCCCCTCTTCCCAGCCCTGGCCACCATCGTTGACCTTCCGTTTCTGGGGATGGGACTACTGTAGCTACCTTATATAGGTAGATTATACAGGATTTGTCTCTCTCTGACTGGCTTATGTAGCTTAGCAGAATGTCCTTGTTGTGGACGGAATAGCGTCCCCGCCCCCCAGATTCCTATGTTGAAGCCCTAACCCCCCTCCCTCACCCCCGGGACCTCAGAATGCAACCCTATTTTCAGATCAGGTCTTTAAAGAGGTGATCATATTCAAGTGAGCCCTAATCCAACCTAACTGGTGTATTTAAAAGAAGAGGCTGTTTGGGCACAGAGCAAGAAAGTAGCCATTTGCAAACCAGGGGATAGAGAAGGCCACACACAGGAGAATTTGAATCTGCTGACACTTCTGGTCTCTGGAACTGTGAGGAGTAAAGTTCTGTCATTTAAGCCCTATAATCTGTAGTATTTTGTTACAGCAGCTCTAGCAAACTAATACAGCACTCAGGTTCATCTTTGTTGTTTGGATCAGAATTTTCTTCCTTTTTAAGGCTGAGTAACAGTCCATTATATACATGTACCCCCTTTCATTTATCCAGTCATCTGCTGGTGGCTACTTGGCTTGTGAATAGTGCTGTTACAGACCTGGATGTGCAGGGGTCTTGCTGAGATCTTGCTTTCCGTTCTTTTGGGTGTATACCCAGAAGCAGAACCACCGGATCACATGGTAATTCTATTTTTAATTTTTGAGACTATTAAACTTTGCCCCATTCGATAGCGGCTGGATCATTATACATTCCCCCCAAGGGAGTGTGAGCGTTCTGATCTCTCTACATCCTTGCCCAAACTTGTTATTTTTTGTTTATCTTTTTGTAGTAGGCCTCCTAATGGATACGAGCTGCTATCTCACGTGGTTTTGATTTACATTTCACTAATGAGTAGTGATGTTGAGCATCTTTTCAGAGGCTTCTTGGCCATTGTATCTCATTTTTGGAAATTATTCAAATCCATTTTTTAATCAGGTTATTTTTTGCTGTCGAGTTGTAAAAAAAGGTTTCCTGTATTTGGATTTAACGTCTTATGAGGCATTTGGTTGCAAATATTTCCTCTTATTACACAGGTTGTCTTTTTACTATGTTAAATGTATCCTTTGGTGAATGGAAGTTTTTGGGTTTGATGTAGTACAGTTTGCCTATTTTTACATTTCTTGCTTGTACTTTTGGTGTCAGATGCAGAAAATCCTTGTCGTATCTAATTTGATGACTCTTGACCCCTGTGTTTTCTTCTAAGAGTTTTATTGTTTTATAGACACTGTTTTTTAAGACGCTAGAGTAGGAAAGGAGAAGAGAGAACCTAAAGCCACAGGAAGATTATTTTGAGATAAGTAGAGGAAGCTCGTGCTTATAAGGTAGGAGGAAAAATGCCAGAATTGCTGTGGAGTTTGAAACACGGAAGAAAGGGGATGATGGGTGGATCAAGTTCTCAGAGATCATTGAGGTGTGTTGTGGGGGCAGGCAGGTGGAGAGCGGTGATATCCGGAGGTCCCAAGAAAGGAGCAGGGCAAGGTCTCCTGTCAGATGGTTTCCATTTTCTCTGTGAAGCTGTTCCCATATCATTTCATGAGAGGAAAGAGCAGGGGATGGTAGATGGTGAAGACTTGGAGAAACTGCTGAGAAGGTGGGGGAGGGGCGGGAGGTAAACACGTTAGAAGGCCTGCAGAGCAGTTCCTTCATAGGCGTGCCCTGACTGGTACCAGCCACATGGTACCATCCTAAAGACTCTCGTAGCTTAGGTGGAGAATGAAGAAGCCAGGCTGTTGGATTGAATTGGGGTAAGGGTTTTCACCTCAGACATCCTATTTTTCATTTTTAGAAGTTCTTTTTGGGTCTTCTTAAAAAATTACTTTCATGTCTGTGCGTAATATGCATGTGCTTTTGTCTGTCTTCTTGAACATAATGTTTGACTGTCCCTGTCTGCTGATTCTACCGTAAATGTCATACCTGTATCAGTTTCTGTCGATTGATTTCTTTCTCCTCATGATGGCCCATGTTTGCTGCTTCTTTGCAGGCCTGGTAATTTTTTATCTGATACTAGGCATGGTGGATTTTACTTCGTGAGGTGCCAGATTTTTTTTTTTTTTTTAAAGTAATCTTGACCCTAGCTCTGAGATATAGTTAAGTTACAAGGTAACACTTTGTATTTCATTTATTTACTTATTTGTTTGTTTGCGAGAGAGAGAGCACACACACAGGGAGAGGCAGATTCCCCACTGAGCAGGGCCCCGGATGTGGGGCTTGATCCCAGGACTTGATCATGACCTGAGCCCAAGACAGATGCTTAACCAACTGAGCCACCCAGGCAGCCCCACTTCAATCTTTTTGAGGCTTGCATTTAAGCTTTATTCAGTAGGATCAGAACAGCTTTGAGTCTAGGGCTTATTTTTCATCACTGCTAAGGCACATCCATTCAGAGAACTCTATCCAAAACCCATGGGCTTTATAAGGCTTTGCTACTCTAGCTGGTGGGATTATGACTTATTCTTAGCTCCATATGAGTTACAAGGACTGTCTCTGAGATCTTGGGGGTAGTTCTTTAACGGCTCTGGATAGTATTGTCTTAAGTATGCACGGATCAATCATTCTCAGCTGAAGACTCAAGGGGAAATCCTCCCTCTCTGTGTAGTTCTCACTTCTGTGCCCTGCAGACTCTAGCTACTTGGGCCCCCAAACTCCCAGTTCCATCTCATCAATTCAGGGAGACTTCCAGGTTCTACCTGGTTTCTCCTTTCCTGAATTATGGCTGCCACGCAGTGAGCTGGGACAGTCATGGGGCCATTTTATTATCATCGCCTCTCTCAGTGAACACTCTCCCACCTGCCTGTTGTCCATTGTTTAAAAACTGCTCCGTATATTTTGTCTCTTGTTGAAGGTAGAAGAGTTAAACCTGGTCTCTGTGACTCTATCTTGCCTGAAAGTGAAAATTTAATACAAGGGATTTACAAAGCAGCTGTTTTAAGATTTATTTATTTATTTGTCAGAGAGAGAGAGAGAGCGAGCACACAAGCAGGCAGAGCAGCAGGCAGAGGCAGAGAGAGAAGCAGGTGCCCTGCCAAGCAAGGAGCCTGATGCGGGACACCATCCCAGGACCCTGGGATCATGAACTGAGGTGAAGGTAGCGGCCCAACAGACTAAGCCACCCAGGTGTCCCCAAAGCAGCTGTTTTAAAAGAGAGAAGAAGACAAGATGGTTGCAGGCTACAGAAGGTATAGAGTTCAGGAGTTCAGGCTGGCTAGGAAAAATAGTAAGAAAGAAGCGGGTTGACACAAAGCAGCCCATTTCTTCAGGGAGGCAGAAGAGCTGTGGCAATGGAACAAGAGAACTAGAGGGAAACTGACTATAATTTCTAGCAATACAGGAATCGTACCTGTTTGATGAACTGACGTATCTCCAACACCTGCAACTGTACCTGGCACATAGCAGACAGTCAGTAATAATGTGGAATAAACAAATGTAAGGAGAACAGAGGGTAACTTTTCTCAATCTAGAAGTTCAGAGTATAGCATTTCTAGGTGATGACAGAGACTGATATTTGTCTCTGAGGATGAGTAGACTATGTGGCATGGAGATAAAGCTCGCTGTATTGAGAAGGACAAAGGACTACGAGGCCACTGACGTCCCCAAGGAATATTGAAGTTTTGGAAGGGATGAGAATGAGAATGATTCTGAGCATAGTGACAGACTACATCATGACTACTGGCTGTTGATGTAAAATCAGTAAGGAGATTTAGACTTAAAGAAATTTACTTCCATAAACCAGAGTTCCAGAAGGAAGAGTGAAGAGGTTTAGAAGTATGGGTCATGGGAAACAGACTCAGAGTGACAGAGGGATGTGGAAAAAACAGCTAATGGTAGGGGCCTACATTAGGAGTGGTTGAATAGAGATGTCAGGGATAAAAAAAAAAAAAATGTGACGAGATTAAATAGTTTCAAGTGTCTAACTTAAATTCATTTTATCATTATGAAGTTACTGTCTTTCTCTGTTAATACTCCTTGTCCTAAAGTTGACTTTGATATGAAGAAAGCCACACCAGCTTTCTAACTCTCTATAGCCAATTTTACGGTAAAGGTCTTTAGCTCTAGCCTGAAAAAATAGTTCAGCAGCATTCTATAAATCATTAACTTTTTTTTTTTTTTTTTTAGGTAAAATGCATATAACACAAAATTAACCATTTTTAAATGAACGATCCAGGGGCGCCTGGGTGGCTTAGTTGGTTGGGTGACTGCTTTCATCTTGGGTCGTGATCCCGGAGTCCCAGGATCAGGATCCGGTCCTGCATTGGGCTCCCTGCTTGGTGGGGAGTCTGCTTCTCCCTCTGACCCTCCCTCTTCTCATACTCTCTCTCTCAAATAAATAAATAAAATCTTTTGAAAAACAATAAATGAACAATTCAGTGGCACTGAGGACATTCATGACTTCTTGCATCTACCACCTCTAGCTCCAAAACATTGTTGTCCTCCCAAAAGGAAACCATGTACCCATTAAGCAATTGTTCCTCCTCTCCTTAATCCCTGAAACCACCAGTATGCCCTCTATGTCTACATTTTCTTACTCTGGATGTTACTGGTAAATGGAATCATACAATATTGACCTTTTTCACCTGGCTGCTTTCTCATACATGTTTTCAAGGTTCATCCATATTATAGCATGTATCAGTACTTCACTCTTTTTTATGGCTGAATAATATTCCATTGTATGAATATACCGCAGTGTGTTTACCCCTTCATCTGTTGATAGGCATTTGGGTTGTTTATAATTTTATATGATGTAAGAAAGGAGGAAATCCTCAAAAGGAAAAAAAAAAAACAAGCAAAAAAACCTTGGAAAATCATGGACTCAATGCATGGAACTTTAAGGAACATCTAACACCTTGTTGAACCACATAATTTTTCAGAAGAACAAGGCCCAAACCCTCCCAGAGAGTTTAAAGCAGGACAGAGCATGAGGTATAGGCTCTAGGAAGTAAACAACTGAATAAAATCATCTAGAAAAAGCCTGTTGACTGAGTCTCATCCAGGAACACACACTCAGAGGGAAATGTATACATGATGGTCCTGTTAGATGTGGAAGCAACAGGAAGTTCCTGTCAGATGCGGAAGCAACAGGAAGATCAGTTCTAGTTTGGACTCTGTGTATCACGACATCAAAAAATTACAGTCCTGCACATGATTGTCTGAAACTGCTTAGTTTAGTCACTCATGACCAACATCATGGTTTTCCCAGAAGCAGACCCTGACCTGAAGCATTGTATGCAAAGAGTTTATTTGAGAAAGTTTAGGGACCATTCCTAAGGAAGTAGAGAACTTCTCCGGAGATGGGAAGGTGGGCATTAAAGGCACTACTGTTAAGTCCAATGTCTTAGTGGGAACTAGAGCTTAATCTTCTAGGAAGTGTTGCAAAACACACAGAGCATTATGCCCCTCAGAGGACAAGAAACCAGGGTTTTTAACACACAGGTCAGTAAGCTCAGACATGCACACAAAACAAATGAGCCCTGGCTCAGGGAGAGAGTCTAGAAAGTCAGATATTAAAAAGTGGAACCAAAAAATAAGAATAATTGCTACCTGTGTTGGGAAAAAAAAAAAAAACCCATCGTTTGCTGCTATGCAAACACTACCAAGACTGGAGTGAAATTCCTCCTTCCCTTTGTGTGCGTACTTTACCACAAATGAGAAATATTTCTGGCCACCAGGTGCATGAGCTGTCAACACTAAAGTATGTGGTATTTAGAGGAGATTTGGAAACTGACAGGAAAATTCACTGCAAGATAGCAAGAGAGAAGAGGGCAGAGCTCTTTGCCTTTGTACTTAACTGAGTATGACCTTGTCCATTGGTGGTGGGGAAAGCGCTAGAATAGAAATCAGGAGAATGTGTTCCCAGCCCTGATGCTGCAGGACAGGTCAGCTCTCTGACCTCAGTTTCCATGTCTCTAAATTGGTAGGTAGGAGAGATAGTGTTGAAGTTGTCTTTTCCAAATGAAGCTGTGTGATTCTCAGTTGGTTTTGAAAGCTCAAAGTCTTTCTGAAAAAAAAAAAAAAAAAAAAAAAAAAAAAACCCAAAACAAAAACAGATTTAGTTGATTAGTTTATTAGTCCATTTAAGCCACCACTTACTGAAGAAGGAGGCAGTATCCATACAGATGTTTAAAGACAGAGCCTGACTACCTGGGTTCAGATCTTGACTCTGACATGTACTTATTGTATCATTCTGGGCAAATTGCTCCATTGTTCTGTGCCCAGCTTACCTATCTATAATAACACTACCTATCCTAAAAGATTGTTGTGAGAAATAAGTGAATTACTATATTGTGGCAGAAGTTAATTAATACATTGTGTGCTTACCAGAATGGATTCACTTGCTTCTCTGGGAACTAAGGCTAGACTACATTTCCCAGCATCCCTTGAGGCTTTTAAAGGCCATGTGACTGGGTTCTGGTCAATGGTATATAGGGGAAAGACTGATGTGTGCTGTTTTTAAACCGGGCCCATAAAGACTTCCCAAGTGATTCACTATGGCTCTCTTTTCACCTGCAGAAGAACCAGCAGAGGATTCTAAGGTTCTAGGAGATGATGAGACTGCCCAATGGAAGGAACCTTTCCAAACACTCATCGAACTTCATGTGAGAAAGAAACTTCTCTGTGGTAAGCCACTGAGATTTGAGCTAATGGGTTACAGCAGCTAGTGAATCATACCCTAACTAATATAACATATCAGGAATTTAGCCCATTGTGGGACAGTTGAGATGTGAATGTTAAGTGGTGTTTAGACCTGCCAGAAAGGAAACTGCTAGGGGTGGGAACCGCTTATGTAAACAAATGGCTAGGGTGTGTTTGAAACAGTAACGCAGTGTGGCTGGAGGACAGGTGTCCTGGAGGAGACCAGGTATTGGTAAGGTAAGAAGGGAGGGTGCGGTCACATGGTAGAGGGCCCCAAATACTGGGTTAAGGACTTGGAGGGTATCCAGTTAACAACGGTGAGCTGCTTAAGGAAGGAGAGCTATAGCCTATGTTATGTATGATAGAGCGATAGCAGTGTTGCCTAGAAAAGACGTTCAGAGCCATGATGTGGGGTGGTTTTTGTTTGGATTTCCCCCAAAGTAGCCTCCGAGGGAGGAATTAAATGAAAGTAAGTTTTTTGGGAGGTGATCGCAGGGCGGCAGTGCGTGACAGGGGAAGAGAGGGAGAGCAGTGAGGGTAAGGTCATGAGTAGGTTATTGCTGCAGGCATCAGGGCTCAGTCCCACCAGGCACCCTTGGAGGAACTATGCAGATCATTACTGGGAACTGTCCCACTTGTGGAGGGAGAAATGGAGGGAGGTATATATCTAGGAGAATCTAAGATATGTTCCGAGGACATGAACTCTGGAGTACTTTTAGCCATCCATGTGCTTACTGAGCTCTCTGTTGTAGCCTAAAAATGCCCTCAGCTGAGAGGGACAAGAAGTCGTTGGCCTGTAGGAGAACCTTGAGTTTGTGGTTGAATGCAAGAGGCTATGGGGTGGGTCCTGACCATATCCGACTCATTTCAACCACCCCTCTATTTCTAGAAAAACACCCTTTCTATGATGGGTTGTTGACTGTGGGGGGAATGTGGTGATACAATGCAAAGAATAAAGACTTTGGGATTCAGGAAACCTGAGTTCTAATCATGCCTCTACCTCTTATTTGCCGTGTAATCTGGGGCAAGTTCCTCGCCCAATCTGAGTCCCCACTTCCTCCTCTGTGAAACAGTTAAAAATATCCTACAATAATAACTCACTAGAGGCATCTATAAAGAGTGGAGCAACACTAGCTCTCTTATCATCTCTCTGATTCTGGGAGATACCTTCTGTGACATGAGGGAAGCATCTCGATGCAGAAAGAACAGATGGGGAATGAGGGGCAGAGAATGCCTCATGCTGATACAGTACCCAGACCTATTATTCTTATTTCTGGGCATTTTTTTCCTGGACAGGCTACTCTACTCTTCTACAACATTCATTCATTTATTCATCTATGTGCTTGGTTTTGCCATTTTTAGGGAAGGCCACTGGGCTGGGACAGGATGAGGGAGAAAAGATAGGGCAGACTAGACTTCACAAGAGTCTGTGCTTGGATGTCATCTGCTAGGAGCTAAAGAGATCTGTGTAGGGAAAGAGGCCATGGGATTAAAACCACTGAAATGGCTGAGACGTGCTCCCTATGATGTGACTTCATGTCCTGTGATTCATGCACACTCCAGAAGCCCCCAGATTCATGCTAGGCTTAAGTGCACTTGGGTTTCCTATAAAAGCGGACAGTGGAGTATCCACATCAGCTGAAGGCTGAACCATGATGACCGTCAGGGACTTAAGTTGTGAAGTAGAGGCGATTAGGAGGAAATAAAGTCTGGGTTTGCAAAAAGTAGGAGGAGGATGGAAACGGTTCAGCCTCTCTTCCATTATGTCATGTGAGTGCGATGTTTGAATTTGTTTATACACAGAAGATAAGTAGGGAAATTAAAACCGTCGAGATGTGTGTGTTAGTTGGAATCTCTGAGGAGATGCCTAGACGGCGTGAAACATGCAAGAAATGTATTTGGAAAAACATCTGTGACAGAAAATGCGGAGGGAGTCGGGAGGACCTCACTGCAGGTCGAGCCTCAGGTGCAGGAGAGGAGGGAAGGAGAGGGAGGAGGTGTGATGGGAGTATTACAGTGTAGCTCAAGGAAAGCTTGGCACTGCCATCAGGGAGTCCTCTAGCCAGACACCTGATGGAGACTGCCATGTCTTCCAGAAGTTCACGTACTCTGTGTCTCTCACAGAAAGAGAAGGGATAAGAATAGGACTATGCTTTTTGCTAGCAGAGACATACACACAAAAATGCCATCTAGCTGAAAATAGTGACCCTTGGAAGAATAGACACACACACACATACACACACACACACACACACACACACACCCTCATCTTCTTTCTCTTACCCCAATTCACCTTCTCTCTGGTGATACCACACCGTCCCAAGTTTGTGTAATTTTCCTGACAAAAACGTTTAACAAATGTGCCAATGTCACTTTCCCGCTTTTGAGAAAGTCCTATAGTTATGTAAGAAGTTATTACTGGGGAAGCTGAGTGAAGGCACGCCTACTGTTTTTGCAACTTGTTAGTCTATAATTATTTTGAAATTAAAAAGTTAAAAAAGTGTTTAATACAGAATCCCAAACATGAGTAAGCCTACTGGTTTTCAGAGCCCACATAATAAACAAATAGGGAAAGCCTTAATTATGGAGGAGGATCTTGAAATAATATATGGATTTTTGAAAGAAATGATAAAAAACGAATGTGATACCACAAGAGCAACAGGCCTAAAGGCATATGCATTTTACCTTCTGAGCCAAGATCGCAAATCCAGCAAAAAGAAGAGCGTAACACATCCGCTTTCTCTGCATTCAGTGGCATCAAATAGCACTTGCTGTGGACTAAAACTCTCAACGATAGTGCCAAGTGCAGCAGGCTAGCATTTCCTGGAATCTGGTCTGATTTGGAACCAGACAGGCCGCTTCTTTATAGAAAGAGGGATACTGAAATCGACAACAAAAGCAGGCTTCTCTCTGCATCCAGACTGGAAGAAAGAAAGTTGGGACCACGAGTCACAACCTTTGTCTGCAAATACGATGACCCCATTCACCACACTGCCTCTCCTCTGTTGGGACGTGCTGTGGCACATGACCAGATCTGTTTTCACAAACCACACTTCACATCTTTCACCCAGGCAAAGGATGCTGTTAATTCTTACTAGGAATTTAAGATGTTTAAAACTGTGATAATATTCGAGGGGGAGGGCAGTTTGTTTTATTTTAATTACTTTTTTAGCATGTTACTTTTGAGACTTTATGGTTTTTAATGTTATGTTTATAATGCCTTTATCTTCCTAGGCCTGCCATATATCTGGTACAAGATCCCATAATATGGTGATTTTTAGTAATACTTACCCAAGTTATTATCTTATTATAAATTGGCATTTTTTTGTTCACTAAAATCATTGTTCTTTTGTTTTCTAGAATTTGTGTATCTCTTTTCATATCCCTTTGGTTGTGACACAAGTCATAACATTTTAACCATTCTTCTGTTGGCTTGTCTTTTTCCAATGTGGATGAGGTTTTAAGAAATATATGCTGGATATTAATCTTTTATCGATTATATATAACCCCAGTATTTTCCCAGTTATGGAAAGTATTTTTTCTTTCTATTCTGTTTTTATCAAGATAATATATGCACATAGTTAAAAAATAACAAATTCACATACACAGTGGATTTTCCTGGAAGCTAATGAAACTTAACCTTTAGAGCTTTCACTTCCATGGATTCTTTGTAGAACCCTGCGAGAGGTGCTAGCAAAGTACGCACACTGTCATGGGTTTCCACAAAATTTATAAAAGTGGAATACTTTAGTGACAATCTGTTGAGACTGTTGCCTCTTTCCACTCCTACTTGCCTTCATGTTGGGAGCAGGTGCTGGAATTATAGCGATCTGATAGGATGTTGACTTGGAGACATAGTTTGTTTGCTTGGGGTGGGATATATTTATGTGGTTCACAGTCACCTCCACATTAAGCGAGGTTACTGTTGGCCATGGTGGTGGAGGGGTGGCTTTCAGGAATACTTTGCTTATCCTGTCAACTTACCTAGTATCATGACACAAGGTCCTGGGGCCAGACGTCACACAGCAAGATGAATGCATTCCATTCTCCCAGCACTAGAAGTGTGTGTGAGAGAGGAGAAACAAAATTTGAAATTTACAAAGCCAGAAACCAGTCTATGGAACATTCTTCCAATGATCAGATATGTGAATTATAAACAGAGAATTAGGTTCTCATCCTATGCCTAGAAGTTCTTATTTCTCATAATAAATCACTGCCTCCATAACATCATATATCACTGCAAGAACATGGGTGACAAATGGGTTTCGCAGTATCTTAAAATTAAAGGGTTTTTTAAAGAGTATTTAAGATTAGTCTTTGCACAAGAAAATTTTAAATGCCTTGAAATTTTACGGCTCATACGTTAAGAAAAGTAAATAGAGCTTTTCCCAAATTTGTCATACATTCTAATAATTTAAGTGACATTATCAGAATTAAGGTGTGAAGCTTAAAGGAACTTTTCTAAACTGTCAATAATAAAGAACAGTTTCAACCACCCATGCGAAAGGACTGATACAATCTTTGGTATTTACATTCTTTTAAAATTTGTCATTTTTATGGCATTTTTTCATTGTAAATATTCACTTTTTCTCAAAAAGATTTTATTCATTTTATTTGTCAGAGAGAGAGAGAGGGAGAGAGAGCACAAACAGGGGGAGCAGCAGGCAGAAGGAGAACTTAGACTTCTAAGATCTTAGACTCGATCCCAGGACTCTGGGATCATGACCTGAGCCAAAGTCAGACGATTAATCGACTGAGCTACCCGGGCATCCCAAATAATTCACTTTTGAAACTAATTTTACAAATTTTATTCTTTTGCTTCAAGGGTATAACTGCCCCACCCCCCCAACAATTATGTGGGCTTCCAGGGACACACAACCTAGATCTGCCCTTGGTAATATTTTTAAAAGCTTATAATAGAAACAAGAAGTCCCTACTATTGTTTTTCCTTTCCTCCTAATCCCCAGAGTCTTCTGTATTTGGCTTTTTTTTTTTTTAAAGCTGTGATTCTATTAGGGATTTTCATATTCTTAAATAATATACTAACATTGCTATTCTTGATGATTTAATTTTAGATACTATCCGGTGGCTCCTTCCTGACATATAAAAATGTGCTCCTCTTTATATTACATTTACTACCCCCCTTTCACCTTGCCAAGATACTTTTTATAACTATCTTTAATGTAATAATCAGTATTTATGTCAGAACTCTGCCTTCCCATACATTCTAGAGCCAAGATGTACATCAAAATTACAGTTTATAGTGCAGCTCTGTGTTTTCATTCAAGTCTCAAATCACCTCTTCCCTGGTCTAATCTGTTCTCCTGTGTTTTCCCCAAATGCTCCATCTGATGCTGTATTTCTTCCTTTCTCCCTCCCACCCCCCCCCTTCCACCCACTCATCCCCCTCCTCCCCACCCCTACACGGGGGGTTGGTGGGGGGGACCTGCCTTTACAGCTCCCTGCTCTGCTCCAGTCCAGTCCCCCCGCTGGTGCTTTCTTGCTCAGCCCCCTCTGTGATTACCGTTGAGTGCTGCCCTCTGCACACTCCTAAGTCCATCCTCTCCTGTCTTTCCTCCTACAAATCAATGGCTTATTTTATGCTTACACTGAATTATTAGTTCCGCCGGGTGATTAGTTGTCGTTAAAAATCGTTTCCTTGCTGTATTTTGGTAATAATTCTCCACTTATTTCTAGAGCCAGACCACCTGAGAAGCCTGGTGGCATTGATACTTGTGGTCTGTACTTTCTGTAAATTTGGGGGATCTTCTTTTTATGCCCGGCGTTGTTGAATTCTCATGGTAATTTGGAATTGCATGAAGACGAGGATGCGTTCTCCCCGGACCTTAGCTGCTCAGTGTTCTTTCAGGAAGGATATTCACGACCTTCATTTCTGGATCTGGATCTTTTACCCCCCCCCCCTCCTCTCCCTCTGCCCTGCTCTTCCTCCTCCCTCTTCTCTCTTCTCTCCCTCTCCTTCTCTCTCTCTCCCTCCTCCTGCTCCCATTCTTGCCCCCTCCCTCCTCTCTTTCTCTCTCCCTTCTTTCTCCCTCTCTCTCTGCTTTATTCTCCACGCTATTTTCTCTGTTCTCACATTCCGAAACTCACCTTCATCAAATAACTGAAACTTCTGCCTTAATTCTCTATGTTTTCGCTTTTCTCTAATATTCCCCGCCCCCTTTTTAAAAAAAGATTTTATTTATTTGTCAGAGAGAGAAAGAGCACGCACAAGTAGGCAGAGTGGCGGGCAGAGGCAGAGACAGAAGCAGGCTCCCCGCTGAGCAAGGAGCCGGATGTGGGACTTGATCCCAGGACCCTAGGATCATGACCTGAGCTGAAGGCAGCAGCTTAACCCACTGAGCCACCCAGGGGTCCCTTCCCTTTTTCATTTTGCTTTATTTTCCAGGCCAGGAGATTTCCTAAACTTGATCTTCAGAACCTTTCACTGAATGTTTTATTTTGGTGACCTTATTTTTAATTCATGAGAAGTCTTTATTAGTGTTTCCTTCTCAGCGGTATCCTGTTCCTACAGAATGAGTATAATATCTTCTAGTATCTTCTTGAGGACACAAAGAAGATTTTAAAAATATTTCTTCTGTGTGAATTATATCTTTTTGCCAGGTTTATTTTTCCATTTGGCTTCTTTGAGTTTCTTTCATGCTGGAGCCATATCTAAAATGCCTGGTGTTCCTTGTTTTACTATTTATAAATAATAAAGGGGTCCGTGCAAGGCTGATTTGGAAGCTCTGGTGGCCAGTGGGCATGTTGACTTGTTGCCTTCATGTTAGGACGACAGAACAGAGCACTGAACATTGACTTGGGGACCCTCAGAAGTTTGTACGTGGGGTTTCCCTCCTAGCTGTCCAGTCTCTCTGAGAAGATATTGTTGATTTTGTGCCCGAAGCTTGACTACTAGGTTTCATAAGGAGTAAGGGAAGCAGTCTGGAGGTCTGTGGGACCACATACTCAGCAGATTTTGAACCAATCTGTGTGTTTTCAGAGTCATGGCCAGCAGCCATGCTTAACACCTCCAGGCTGTGGAAGCAAGTGGACCCCCTCTGCCGCCATCCCCCATCCCCCTATGGATTCAAATTCTTCCACTCTGCTGAGTCCACTAGCAGTCATCCATTCACCGTGCTTCTCCCAAAATAGATATAATGTCTTCCACTGATATTTCCTATTCCCCTCTCTTTGCCCTTGTGGTTTTATACATTTGATTATGATTTCACATTTCTTTTAGTGGAGCCTGGAGAAGGAGGAAAGGTAAAAACAGTGAGTCTAGCATGTTTATCCAAAAGGTTCCTTACCTTTTAGCTGTGCCAAAAATTTTTGGATGTAGTTAAATTTGTCAATTTAATGCAAAATATTTCTCCCAGAAGACTCACCAATTATCCCAACAGTATTTACTGATAGTCTTTCATTTCCCTGTAAACTTTAAGTATTGATTGTATCCTGTACTAAAGGACTAAAGTTCTGTGTGTATGTCAATCTCCTCCTCAACTTTCTACTCTATTTTTTCTGAATTAAGCACGTATAGTAATTATTCTGTCTTCCTAATACATTTTGCTATCTGCTAAGGCATATTTCATCTTAGTTCTTATTGTGCAGAATTAGCTTTACTATTTTTTTTTAAGAGTTATTTGTTTGAGAGAGAGAGGGCTCAAGCACAGGGAGGGGCAGAGGGAGAGGGAGAGAAAGTCTTGAGCAGATTCTGCACTGAATGTGGAGCCCAGTGCAGGACTCGACCTTATGACCCTGAGATTGTGACCTGAGCCACAATCAGGAGCTCAACCAACTGTGCCACCCAGGTGCCCCCATCTTTACTCTTCTTGAAGCCTCATCTTAAATATAAATTTCAGAATTTAAAGTTTGTCACATTGCACAAAAATTGTGTGTTGGCCTTTTGAATGTGATTAACTTGTATATTATATTATGGAGAATTTTTCACCAGTGAATGTTTTCATTCACCAACTCAGTCCTTTTAGTCAGCTGTCCTTTTATTCAACTCTCTATGTCTTTCAGTAATAGGTTACAGCTTTCTTCATAGGCTTCATATTTTTGTAATGGTTTTATCAAGTGGAGCCATCTAGCCATCCATGCCAATTTTCCAACAGCTATTTTGACTTTGAAGTTAGTCTATGTGACATAACCACTTGCCATTATTTTAGACCAATAATGTCTTACTAGTGGGGTGGATATTCTAGGTGGGGCAACTTTAGGCTTGAGGTCCTAGCTGATGAAGTTTTTGCCCTTATATAGTGTTGGCTGCCAAAGCTTCTGGGATAAGGAACATAAATTCTAAATCCAAAGAGATCCCAACTTCCTTCACTACACAAGCAGGTGCCTCTTGCCCCTGGACCAGGCTCTGACTCAGTCCACCCCTGCCAGCAGTGGGGGGTTTGTGCTCATCTGAGCTTGTGCCTGGTTGTGTTCGCTTGTTCCCATTTTGCAGCAATATTTTGGTTTTTAGAGAGACAATGAGACATACCCAAGCAGGATGTGCAGACTACCATGTCCTGATACTCTGTGAACCCACTCGATGTTCTGCAGGTCAATAAAACTCTCATCACCATGTGCCATTCCAGGTTGACCCCGATGGGCCCAATTTTTCGGCATCTGTTGAGCCCAAGCATGGCCTGTCTTACACGACCCAACTCTCCACTGTCCACTTGGCCTTCATGGACTTGTGGCAGTTATCTAGGAGCTCATATGAGTATGTACCAGGTGGCCAGCAATGATGCCAGCCAGACCTGGGCCTAACAGACTGCTTATTCTCTGTTCTTTCCACTTACATGCTCTAAACATTGGCCACGGAATGGCAGTTTACCACCAATAACCATGAACTAATACTGTTGGTGAACCAAGCTGTGGCTTGTAATTATTTGGAAAGGATCTCAAAACTAGAGCCCATTGAGCCCCAGATGGAGACTGTTCATCCAGAGACACTGAGGAGTCATCAGTCCTTGTGCTCTGCTGGCCTTGTTCAAGAACCCGGCTCTCCACCTGGATCTTTCCATTTGGCCTGTTCCTGACTACTGCCTTGCATTCGATGAAGACACTCTGCAGCTCCTTTTTATGAGATGGCCGCTCTCACATACCTGAGACGTAATTGCACACCCCATGAGGAGAGTCATAAAAATGCCCGTTGGTAGGTAGGGTGAGTGCCAGTGATGCTCAGTACTAATAACAAAAATGGCTTTGATGATGATAATAATAATGTTGAGGGCTTACTCTGTCCCCGGTACTCTTCTAAGTGTTATACACGTGTGAACTCATGTAGTCCTCAGAACTATCCTATGAGGTAGGTTTTTGTTTTTGTTTTTGTTTTTTTTTATTCCCACTTTATAGATCATAAAACTGAGGCATGGGAAGGTTAAGAAATTTGCAGAGGTAACACAGCAGATAAGGACCAGAGGTGCTCCAGCCAGCTTACTCCTGTGTCTGTGAGACCACATACTTCACTGCCTCCAGATTTAACTCAAATTGGGGCTGATAACAGTTCCAGAAAGACACCGAGTCTAGAACACAGTGTTACGTGGCCCAGTGTCAGCCTTGAGTAGCTGCAGCCAGTACACCAAATTTCAGTGGACCTCACACGTGCAGCTCACATCATTGCCTTTTGGTAATCACTTAGTGCCGCAGGTGCTTGGCTCCCCACACAGTCAGTCTGTCTTCTTCCGGGTCACCGGAGATGTAGGACCCAATAGGATCCACAAGCGTGGGGTTGGGATTTTGCCCAAATCCTAATAGTTCTGCCGGGGGTTAGACTTCTTGCTTGGCTTTGAGGACTGTTGGGGCTAGTCCCTTACCCTTCAGTATTTGGTATTGTTCCATGACTACGTGCCCCTCCTGTGCTATTCCCATGGGCAGGACTGACAATCGTTCGACTCAGAGGGCACAGTGCCTGGGGGCACATGATACTTGAAGGCCTCCAAAATTCACTTCTTTTAAAATCAGAAGAGAGGAGCGCCTGGTGGCCCAGTGGGTTAAGCCTCTGCCTTTCGCTCAGGTCATGATCTCAGGGTCCTGGGATCAAGCCCCGCATTCGGCTCTCTGCTCAGCAGGGAGCCTGCTTCCCTCTCTCTCTCTGCCTCCCTCTCTGCCTACTTGTGATCTCTCTCTCTCTGCAAATAAATAAAAATAAAAGCCTAAAAAATAAAAATTAAATACAATCAGAAAAGAAACATGAACATCATAAAAATGAATATATAATCCTGAATCCAGCCTGGGTTATCTTTGTCTGCATACCAGCACGATCACAGAATAGAATTGTTGACATTTACGGAGAGGAAGTCATCTACGAAGGCCAGAATGGGGCCCTCAGGAGGCGGAATGTGGTCCTGCCTGTGGGTATTAGTTATTTTTGCTGCCTCACACCCTCCAACTTCGCAGCCTCAAATGGCAAACCTTTATTATGTTGTGCGGTTTCTGGGGTCAGGAGTCAGGGAGCGGCTTAGACCCCATCACTGAGGGCGGCACGGGGAAAGTTCTCCCTCTTGGTTCAGTCCTGGTTTGTCGATAGCTCTCTCTTCCACGGTGGCCGTGGGCCGGGTACCTCAGCTCCGCACCCCTGTGCCTCTTCATGAGCTTCGGGGTGTCCTCACAGAGTTGCAGGATGCACTCACAATGAGTGCTCACAGAGAGCTCGAGCGCGCGAGGCACCATGACAAAAGCCACAGTCTGTATTTTTGTTTGTTTGTTGTTGTTATTTTCGTTTAACCCAGCAAAGCATATTTCACACATCTGCTACCCGTCTACCGTGGGTGGGCGAGGAGGTCTGCTCATCACGGTTACCCAGAGACCCGGGCTGATGAACGTTCCATCTGGACACAACGCTTCCAGAATTGCCGAGCCAAGGAATAGAAAAATATGTCGAACCGCATGCTGGCGTTTAAACAGTTATTGTTTTTTATGATTTGAAAGAATGACAGACTCACAGGAAGTCGCAGAAACAGTACTGAATTTTTAATTGTCCACTTAGAAAACAAGCATCTCTTCCAAAGAAAAGAAGTGCTTCAGAGGCGCCTGGGTGGCTCCGTGGGTCAAGCCTCTGCCTTCGGCTCAGGTCATGATCCCAGGGTCCTGCTCTCTGGGATTGAGCACCGCATCAGGCTCTCTGTTCCTCAGAGAGCCTGCTTCCTCCTCTCTCTCTGTCTGCCTCTACTTGTCATCTCTGTCTGTCAAATAAATGAAAAGAAGTGCTTCTGAGACCCTGAACTCAGAACTTTGTTTTGAAAATCCCTGTTAGCTCGAGCACCCCACTCTGTTCCAAGGTTTCTCCTCTTCACTCTGAAGCTGGGGGTTCTGATCTGAAAAGAGGGGGATGATAGCGTCACAAGCATGAAAACAGAAACTCTACTTGAAAGTGATCAGATAACACATATGTGGTTGCACTGAAAAGAATGGGGCGGACACCACTGACTGGAGGTCCCCTCTGGGAGTTGATGTGCGTGGGTGGGCGGGGGCGGGGACAGGAATAAAGAGGAACTAAGATTTGACTTTTTATTTGTCTATATAATTTGTTATGTGAGAATGTATTCATGTATATAGAATAATAATACTCAGGAAATCTTTTATTTTTTTCTTTATAATCTACTTCCCTTCCCCCCCACTTTTTTTAAAAATTTTATTTATTTGACAAAGAGACACAGCGAGAGAGGGAACACAAGCAGGGGGAGCAGGAGAGGGAGAAGCAGGCTTCCTGTGGAACAGGGAGCCTCATGTGGGACTTGATCCCAGGACCCTGGGATCATGACCCTATCAAAGGCAGATGCTTAACAACTGAGCCAACCAGGGGCCCCCACCCCGCCTTTTTAAAATCAGTCATTATGGGGCACCTGGGTGGCTCTGGGTTAAAGCCTCTGCCTTTGGCTCGGGTCATGGTCTCAGGGTCCTGGGATCGAGCCCCGTATCCGGCTCTCTGCTCGGCGGGGAGCCTGCTTCCTCCTCTCTCTGCCTGCCTCTCTGCCCACTTGTGATCTCTGTCTGTCAAATAAATAAATAAAATCTTTAAAAAAAAAATCAGTCATTATACAGGTATAACTGCCTTCAGTTAATAGTTCTCAGGTTCATTCTCGCTCCTTCCCCCCACAAACAAAAATCAGCTATGTTCCAATTTCTGCCGGTAGGTGGTCTCCAGTCACGAGTCCGGTAGAGGTACGAGGGGCTCTGAGTGCCTCACCTCAACTTCTCCTACTTTACTACTGTTGGGGCTCCAGGTGTCAGAGATTGGTCCAGGACCCAAAAAACTTCAGGCACCCGACTTCAGGGATTCTCTGTTGGCCAGACCACCATGGCTGGGTGGTTCTGAGAAACCAGTCAGCCATGTCTGAGGACACCTGGCCCTCAGCTCAGGTTTAAGTAACTGCTGGGCAAAGCCAATTGGTCGTCATGGGAAGTCTGGGCAAATTCCCCCAACTCACTCCTTCAGGGGAACAGAGGCTTTCCTGTCTGTCTCACTAGAGTGCCTGGGATATTCTTCATTTGATTTTCCCTCTACCTTCCCGATGCTCAGCACAAGCCATTTCCTTGCATCTGTTCTTTCCGTGTCCAGTGTGTGTGGATGCCATTCCTTTCTAGTAAGACGACTATGTTAGTTGTCTTTTCCAAGAACCAGCTTGGTTTTTCTATGTTGCCATCCTTGTTCATTTTCTTTGTTGTTATTTTTATCATTATTATTTTCTTCTGTTTTCTTCGAGTTCAGTGTACCCTTTCTCTTTTTTGAACTTTCAGCTGAATGCTTAGCTCATTTATGTTCAGTATGTCTTCTATTCTAATGCATTTTAATTTGAGTTTTTTATCTGTATCCTCATGTTGCGATTGGAAGCACTTTGAATATTTCTCAGTACTATTTTGTATTTTATTTTCTTTGAACCCACAAGTTACTCAGAAGCAAATTTGATTTCTGTCTGTTTTGAGTTTCTTTCTGTTTTTTATTTCTACTTTATTTTGCATTGAGATTAAAGAACATGACAGGTGTGATTTTGACTCTGCAAGTATCTAATATTTTCTTATTGCCTGCTCATAGTCCATTTTTTAATGTGTTTCAGGATTTATGAATCCCATAAATTGTACATGTGTATGTTCTATATCTTTCCTAATATTTGGTAAGCTGCACTGAAAATTTTCAAGGAGATAGCTGTGTTTAAAGTCTCTCACATCAATATTACGGATTTGTCAATTTCTTCTTATAATTCTTAATTTTTTTTACATTTGAGATTATTTTGGTAGGTATGCAAAAACACATAATCCCATTCTTAAGGGATTATTCCATTTATTATTATATATTCTCTCTTAATTCCTATAGTGCTTGTTATGGACTGAACTCAGCCCTCCATCCCCAAGATTCATGTATTAAAATCCTAACCCCATCCTATTACCTCAAACTGTAACTGTATTTGGAGATAGAGCT
Source organism: Mustela nigripes (assembly GCF_022355385.1). Lineage (NCBI taxonomy): Eukaryota > Metazoa > Chordata > Mammalia > Carnivora > Mustelidae > Mustela > Mustela nigripes. Next base: position 53,094,582 of record NC_081560.1, read on the forward strand.
TATAAAGAGGTAATTAAAGTAAAATGAGGTCACGTGGGTGGGCCCTAATCCAACATGGCAGGTGTCCTTATGAAAAGAAGAGATTAAGGCACAGACATTTACATATACAAAGGAAAGACCAAGTGAAGACATAGAAGATAGCCATCTGCGAACAGTTCAGAAAAAAAGCCAAGTTGCCAAAAACTTGATTTTAGACTTGTAATCTCCAGAACTATGAAAAAACAAGTATCTGTTGAGTCACCCAATCCATGGTATTTGGTTATGGAAGCCCTAGCTGACTAATATAATGCTTTTTATCTTTTATTAATAATGCTATGCCAGTTTCCTATTTGTTATTATTTGTCAGGTACATCATAAAGATTGGTAAAAAAGGAACGAATGTGTGGTTATTTATAGATGCCATGATTTTCCTGATAGAAAATCCTATGGAATCTTACAAAAATTCCTAGAAAAGGTGAATTTAGCAAGATCTCAGGAAACAGAGTCAATATATAAAAATCAATCGTAGTTGTATATACTAGCAACAAACAATTGGAAAATGAAATTTGGGGGAAAAAAAACCCAACTGGAGTTGAAAAAATAGACCACTGAACAATCAAGTCAGGAGTCATGGGATAAGACTGATTAGAGAAAGAGTTGAAATAGATCGGGCAAGTGGTTCCAGGATCTAGCTCTGGGTATCCCAGCGTTTATGTGGGAAACAGCGGAGAGGATCAGCAAAGGATACTGAGCAGGAGTTGCCGCTTAGATGGAGGAACCGGAGGACTTGGTATTTCAGAAACTGAGACGTCCTGTGGCCAACTGAATCAGTTCCTGCTGAGTGTTCAGGAGTGATAAAGACAGAAAAATGACCATTGTTATTGGCAACATGGATGTCATTGTAATGCTGACTGAAGACCAATTAATTAGGGTTCTGGAGAGAATTGTATATAAGGAAATAAGACAGCTACTGTAGGGAACTCTTTCAGAGTGTTTTTGTTGTCAAATGGAGGACAGCTATGGATTAGTAGCTGAAAGGAGATTGTGAAATCAAGGGAAGTTTTTTCTTTTTTTCTTTTTTCTTCTCTTTGTCGCTCCTCCCCACTTTTTATTTCTTTCTTTCAAGTTTTTGAGACTTCTCATAGGCATAAGGAATAATCCAGTGGAGAGGGAGAAACTGATTACAGGAAGTAAGGGGGTGATAGTTGCAGAAGTGAAGTCCTTAAGGCACCTGGGTGGCTCAGTCGGTTAAGCCTCTGCCTCTGGTTCAGGTCTTGATCCCAGCATCCGGGGACCAAGCCCCACATCAGGCTCCCTGCTCAGTGGAGATCCTGCTTCTCCCTCTCCCTCTGCCTACCACTCTGCCTACTCTGCTCTGTCTCTCTGTCCAATAAATAAATAAATAAATCTTAAAGAAAAAAAGAAAAAAAAGAAGTGAAGTCCTTAGGAAGAAGAGAGGGCCAAAACAAGGGGGCTGACCTTTCATAGAAACAGGCTCACATCACCCATTCTGCAGGAAGGAAAGCAAAATGTCTAGGTTCCGATGCAGTTAGCTTGGTCTCTCTGATGACAGGAAGTTGAAGAAGCCTACCGTAAGATGGTTTCTGTTTTTGCCATTAAATGAGAAAAAAGTTAATTAGCTGGCAGTGATGGGGAGAAGGGTAGAGTGAATGAGACTAGAGGAGAAAGAGAAGATGTAAAATGTGAAATAGTATTTGGGAAGGGAGGGAAGTAAACATACCAGGAAGATATGGTCAAATTGTTGAGGAATACTGAGGATCTGTTTGAAATGTATGATCATGGAATTAAAGTGAGACCAGTCAATGATCAGCTGCTTTGCTGCAGGCATGAAGCAATTGGATTGTTTGGGCTTAACTAGAGGTGACATTCTAATGGGCAAGTAGGACACTAGGGGAGAAAATGCAGGGAGTTAAAAGTAAGGAAATTAACTATCATGACATGGAATCCAAGCTGTGTAAGAAGGCGAGTATAGGCAGAAAAAGAGAGATGGTGAATGTCAAGTGTCAATGGATTGGAGGTTTTAATGAGGTCAAAGTGATGCTGAAATAGGAGTGTTTGAGCGGGTGGGCCTTAGGTGTATGGCAGTAGTCATCAGTTAGAGGCTGGAGATTATTATATCAGAGGTGACACAGATACTGGTGGTGACAAGCTCAACTGCATGATCTTGGAAAAGAGTGACAAAGGTGAGGGCGCCTGGGTGGCTCTGTCGGTGAGCATCTGCCTTGTGGCTTGGGTTGTGGTCCTGGGTCCTAGGATCGAGTCCCACATTGGGCTCCCTGCTCAGGGGGAGCCTGCTTCTACCTCTGCCTCTCTCTCTCTGTCTCTCATGAATAAGTAAATCTTTAAAGAAAAAAAAAGTCTGCCGAAGGTGAGGTGAGAGAAAATGTCATAGGGGATATGCCCACTGTTACATCCTTATCCCTGTGCTGCAAACTCACCTTCTGTGCTCCCCCTTGTGATACCAGGGTCTCAACTTCGCAGCTCGCTGTGCTTTACCAGATGGCTCCCTGTTACACTGTGCCGGTGGGGGCGTGCAGAGCAAGACTGCAGGGCTGGGGAAGGAAGAAGGGGCTTGCTCCTTCCTGCTTCCCATTTCTATCACTGTTACTCCAGCCATGTTTCTTCACCCAGGCAGAAGTTCCTTCCTGTAGCAGCCCAAAGAGTCCAGTTCATGTTTTCCCACCACATGTAGGACGGTCTTACGGAGCCCATCTTAGAGACACCAGCACCAGTCCAGCATGCTGCCCTTCAGAGTTCTGCGTGTCAGCTCCGCTGGCCCTCTTCTTAGTATCTAATTTTTGCTAATCCTGGACTCCTCCCTGCCCCCCACCCAGCCCTAGGATGGGAGCTGCCGACCGCACTAGTACCTTAGTGTTCTCTGTTTACCCTTTCAGTTACCTTGTTGAGAATTTTGTACCTAGCTAACAAGTCGTCATGTTAGGTTCTTTCTGTGCAAATAACTGACGTGGTTCTTGTTTCCTAACTGGACTCTGACTGACAGGGAGTATGAGGAGGTCCAGAAAGAAACAGGACACCCCGATGTCAAAGTCAGCAAGAATGATGCTGGGAGTAAGGGTGAAAAGTAAGACCATGATTCAAGGGGGAAAGTGACCATGAATGTGACCAATGGAGCACTGCAAGAAGGGGGACATTAGGTGCTAAAGTCTGATGGATTTGGGATACTTAAATATTTAACTTGTCATTTTCCCATCCACAATTAAGGCTTAAAAGTGACTATACTTAAAATCCACCAAGTTCTCTTCATGGGTGTACTTAATCTCGTCTTCTCTTCCACCTGGTAAGAATTAATAAGTCAACTTCAACTGTGCAGGTTGGCATTACTCAAAATATGGTCTGGAGATTATCCACACAGATGTTTACCAGAATGCTTGTTAAATGTGCAGTTTCCCACAGAAAGACCCAGAACTGAGGGCTTTCCAGAATACCATGATTCCATAAAACCAGGACAGTCCTGGGCAAATTGGGATAGTCGGTCATCTTAATGCTGGACCTACTGAATCCACATCTTTTTTTTTTTTTAAGATTTTATTTATTTATTAGAGAAATAGAGAAAAAGCACAAGTAAGCAGGGCAACAGGCAGAGGGAGGGGGAGAAGCAGGCTCTTTGCTGAGCAGGGAGCCTGGAGCCTGGGGCTCCATCCCAGGACGCTGGGATCATGACCCGAGCCAAAGACAGATGCTTAACCAACTGAGCCATCCAGATGCCCTTACTGAATCCACATCTTAAAGGGAAGGGCAGATATCTGCAGATATCTGCAGTTTGAACAAGCACCTCAGCTACTTCTTGGGCATGCAAATGTGAGAACCACCACTCTAGGTATCCCAGGGCTTGACATACACATGGACCTCTTTTTGTCCAAGCTTCATGCTGCCTCCTTATTGGGAAGTGTTCCTTGATTGAAGTAAAGTGTTTCAGTGACTTGTCCTGGCACATTGTGGAAATCCTAGCAATTTCCCCTGCTTCTGATAAGAGATCTTAGCCTAAAAAGTGAATCACACTTTGTTTTCTTTTTTCCCTTGATCTGTAGGACAGGATGCACCACCAATGCTTTCTCATGGGAGTGTGGCCTGGCCAAGTGTAGTTCAGAGCCTGGCCAAGTGTAGTTGAGGGCTTCTGTGCCAGGGTACTGCTGGCACATAGCCAGTGTATCAGGTAGCTCGGGCTGACAAAACAAAATACCATAGACTGGGTGGGTTAAGCAACAGAAAATTATTTTCTCAGAATTTTAGAGGTTGGGAAGTATGAGATCAAGGTGCCAGCTGATTCAGTGTCTTCTGAGAGCTCTCCTGGCTTGTAGACAGCTGCCTTTTCCCCATGTGCACACATGGCAGGGAGAAGGAGAGGGAGAGATGTCTTCCTCTTTTATAAAGCCCATAGTCCTGCGGAGTTAGGGCCCCACTCTTATGACATTATTCAGCCTTAATTACCTGCTAAAGACCTTACATTTGGATCACATTGAAGGTTAGGGCTTCAACATATAAATACAGAGGGGTACAATTAAGTCCATAATATTCAACAAAGTAAAAAATGTATCATTTTACAGCTGCCCCACATGATGCTGTCATGGTGAAAAATATGTGTGTACACATTAATCCCCACAAGAAATGCTAAACTTTTCTTCTTTTTTTTTTTTTTGACAACCACATCTGTTGACTACTATCTGACATTTTGAATAATGTGCATGGGCCAGATGTTCTAGTCATGAAGAAGAGGGAGAGGGTACAAAGAAAGGGCTGCAGAGGAATGTTGCAGTTTGCCAGAACCTATAGCAAAACAGATAAAAATTTAGAAAATCCAAACATTTAAAATGATTCTTTTACTCTCATTCAGTATTGTAATGGGAGATCTAGCCACTGCAGTAAAGCAAGAAAAAGAAATAGAAGGCATGTCATTTAGAAAGAAGGCTATAAAACTGTCTCTTTTTGCAAGCGACATGATTGTCTATATAGAAAATCTCTAAGAATTTCCCCAAACCTCCTAGGAGTGATAAGCAAGTTCAGCAAGGTCACAGGATAAAAGAACAAAATGGATTACATTTCTGTATGGTAACAGTGAACATATAGGGGCTGAAGTTAAAAACTATAGTGCCATTGTAAAACTACTATTTAAGTTGTTCCAAAGAAAATGAATATTTAGGTATGCACTTAAACACATATGTATCATCTGTATGCTGAAAATTACAAAATGCTGATGGAAGAAATGAAAAGAGATATAAATAAATGGAGAGACATAACTTGATCATGGATTGGAAGAATCAATATAGTAAAGACATCAGTTCTATCCCAATTAAACTCTAGGCTTAATGCATTTCCTATCAAAATTCCAGCAATCTTTATGTAGTCTATAGGCAAGCTGATTCTTAAATTTATATAGAAAAGCACAGACCTGAGAGTAGCTAAAATAATCTTTACAAAGATAAATAAAGTGGGAAGAATTACTCCATCTGATACTAAAGTCTTAACTATCCAGCTGTAGTAATGAAGACAGTGTGATATGGGCTGAGGGCTATCAAGGAACAAAATAGAGAACCCAATCATAGGCCCACACAAACGTGTTCAACTGACTTTCAACAAAGGTGCACAAGTTAGAGAATGCAAAAGGGACAAACTTTTCATCAGATGGTGCTAAAAGCAACTGGATATAGGGGGAAAAGACGAAACTTGACCTAAATCTCACACCTTATTAAAAAAGGAATACAGGGGTTGCCTGGGTGGCTCGGTCGTTGGGCGTCTGCCTTCGGCTCGGGTCATGGTCCTGGGGTCCTGGGATCGATCCCCGCGTCAGGCTCCCTGCTTGGTGGGGGGCCTGCTTTTCCCTCTCCCACTCCCCCTGCTTGTATTCCGCCCCCCTCTCTCTCTGTGAAATGAATAAATAAAATCTTAAAAAAATACAAAATGGATCATGGACTTAAATATAAAATATAAAACTATGACTATTTCTGGAAATAAAAAGTAGGAAATTGAATTGCATCAAAACTACAAACTTTTGCTCCGTAAGGTCCCCCGTGAAGAGGATGAAAGCACAAACTACGGATTGGCAGAAAATATTTGCAAACGACATATCTGACAGAGAACTCCTATTGAGAACACACACAAAAAATTCTCAAAATTCAACAATAAAGGAACAGTCCAATTAGAAAATGGGCAAAAAGAGAAAAGACAGGGGCGCCTGGGTGGCTCAGTGGGTTAAAGTCTCTGCCTTCAGCTTGGGTCATGATCCTGGGGTCCTGGGATCGAGCCCCACATCGGGCTCTCTGCTTGGCGAGGAGCCTGCTTCCTCCTCTCTCTCTGCCTGCCTCTCTGCCTACTTGTGATCTCTGTCAAATAAATAAATAAAATCTTAAAAAAAAAAAAAGAAAAGGCAGACATTTTATCAAAGAAGAAATATGGATGGTAAATAAGCATATGAAAAGATGTTCTACATTATTAGCCATCAGGCAAATGCAAATTAAAAGCACCCTGAGCTTTTAAAAACACTACTCACTGCTCAGAATGGTTAAAATAAAAAAGAGTAACAACACCAAATACGGGAGAGGGTGCATTTGGAGAGGGTCCTGGACCCAGGATAAGAGATGGGGTCACTCACAAGTTGCTGGTGGGAGTGTGAAATGGTACAGCCAGTCTGGGAACAGTCAGCAGTTTCATCTCCAACTGACAACTACCATGTGACCGGGTAGGCTTGCTCTTGGGCATCTGTTCCAGAGAAATGAAGATTACCTTCACACAAATGTTCATAGCAGTCTTACCTGTAACACTCCCAGACTAAAATCAACCCAGGTGTCCTTCCACAGGTGATGGTTAAAACCTGTGGTATATCCATACATATCATGGAATACTAGTCAGCAAGAAACAGGAGTGAGCAATTTTTTTTTTTTTCAGATTTTATTCATTTATTTGACAGACAGTACAAGAGTATAAGCAGGGGGAGTTCCAGGCAGAGGGAGAAGCAGGCTCCTTGCTGACCATGGAGTCCAATGCGGGACTTGATCCCAAGATGCTGAGATCATGACCAGAGCTGAAGGCAGTGGCTTAATGGACTAAGCCACCTAGGCACCCAGAAGTGAACTATTTGATTGATACAACTATTTGGACAAATCTCTAGAGAATTATGCTCAGTTTAAAAAGCCAATACAAAAGGTCACATACTGTTCTCTAAGAGGTTATGTAACTTTTTTTTAAGAAGTAGGCTCCATGGAGTGCCTGGGTGGTTTAGCGGGTTAAAGCCTCTGCCTTCCACTCAGTTCATGATCCTAGGGTCCTGGGACGGATCCCCGCATCGGGCTCTCTGCTCTGTGGAGAGCCTGCTTCCTCCTCTCTCTGCCTGTCTCTCTGCCTACTTGTGATCTCTGTCTGTCAAATAAATAAATAAAATCTTAAAAGAAGAAGAAGAAGAAGAAGAAGAAGAAGAAGAAGAAGAAGTAGGCTCCACACCCAACATGGAGTTGAAACTCACAACCCCCGAGATCAAGAGTTGCCCAGTCTGAGCTAGTCAGGCTCCCCTAACATAAAATTATAAAATGTTATAAATCGACAACAGATTTATAACATTTTACCAGGGGATAATTTACCAGAGGATAATTTAAGGAGGGGAGTAGGTCAGTAAGAGGGAAGTGGATGCAATTCTAAAAGGGCAACAAGAGGGATCCTTGTAAGGTTGGAATGTTCAGTATCTTGACTCTTGGGGTGTAGGCACAAAATTACATATATGATACAAATGTATGGAACTAAACACACACATGTACACACACTTGCAGGTCAGATAAGGGAAATCTAAATTGGAATGGTAAATTGTATCAGTGTCAATATCCTGGATGAAACTATACTATAATTTCCCAAAATGTCACTATTGGGGGAAGCGGGGCAAAATGCACTCAGAATTTTGTCCTATTGCTTGTAACTGCCTGAGAATCTACCATGATCTCAAAAAAAGTTGCAAATAAAAATGACCCTTTTGGAGGTGTTATTTCATCGCTGTGTGGGTCCCTGGAGAGAAAGAAACAATCTACTTTTTAAAAAACAAAGAAACAGTCTGCTTAAAGATGGGGTGTTTGCCACAAGACCACAACTATGTCTTTATGTGAAGCTCTCAGGGGTGCAGGGGAACTTCTACAGCTTGAGGGTCTACAAGGAGGATCAAATACTGCTGAAATGTGATCTGGCGAGGGTGCGCAGCAGTTACATTGCTGGAGGGAACGGAGCCCAGATGCTGAAGCAGAAGCTGTCAGCCCAACCATGTTTGTTCATCTCCAAGGATTCGGGTGAACCGATTTCGTGAGGATTAAAGGTACGTGAACACTGTTAAGCAGTTACAGTTTTACTCAGAAGTTAATAAACTTCAGAGACTGCTGATTTTAGGTGTGGCTTTTGCCTAATCGATTTCAGTAGTTTAGTTTGCCTTATTTATTTCTTTATTTATTTTAAGGAAGAGCAGAAAGCAAACGTTACATTTATGAGGTCAAATAAATGATTTGCTTGCCTCGTTTTTTCTTTCAGCATTGTGGGTGAATTCCCTTTTGGTTGTAAGGTCGGCACTGCCTTACTTACCTTCTCTCAAAACATGTATTTTAGGCTATGACTATTATCCCAGGCACTAATCATCCATAGAGCATGAGAAGTTTCTGGAAAAGGACAACTCCCTATGTTACAGTTATTATTGTCTTGGTTTCTGTTTGATTGTTTTGCTTTTCTTCCTATTTTGGGAGGCATGTTTCAGTTTTCAAGTACAATAGATTCTGTCTGGGCCATCACATACCCTAGCTTTTCTAAACAGTGGCAGAAACTTCTTACTAAGAAATCCTCTCCGACTTTCCTGGGCCCTGTGGAGAGCTGCAAGCTCTGGGATAGAAAATGCTTGGCGGTTTTAGAGTGTTTGAAGAAAGTGACGAGGGAAGATGGGAAGGGGAGCAATGGGCGGGAAGAGGCAGGGGAGCTGGTATGTTGCTTTTCTGAAAAAAACAAGAAGACTGAAAACATTTCAGTTCACTTGGTCAGTGTCTGAAACAGTCCACCTCCTGTTTATAAGAGGAGGATGATAAGGCTGTGCCTGCAAAATTACATTCTATAACAAGCCATGTTTAACATGCTTTCCGAGTGCATGACTTCTAGTCCATATTTCATAAACAGATATGATTTGCTTTGGAAGTAACAGTTGGAAATGCCCAAGTCCCGTTGCATTCCGTTTCCTGAGCCCACCTGGGAATTTATGGTTATCGGTTTCATTACATAGTCTTAAGATGAGACCTTGAGTTTTATGCTGTCAGAAATTTCCTGGTACTGGGCTACAGTTAGCAAGGTCAGGAGCTCATTTGGACTCAAGGCTATAAACAAATCCAGGCATGATAAGCAGGTCAGAGCCAAAAGCTACAGAAGGCAGGGTGATCAGATTATCAGTGGAGAGTAATTTTATCTGGGACAGCTGAACCACTTGAGAGTCTGGAATATGTAGATTTTGGAAAAAAGAGATGGGAATGTGTGGTGGTGGGGGAGGCTCTTGAAAAGAACGTAGAGACACCTGCTAAAGGTATCCTGTAGATGGAGAAATCACTACTTTCAGAAACAAGGAAGAAGATACCAGAATTCCTAGTATGGTAAATAAGTAGGTTGGAATGATAGAACATAAAGAACCTCATTCTCATTTTTAAAATTAAAGGTTAAATTTCTACACGCCCCCTACCCCCACCCTCTCAAGCTACCCGAATCAAGGCAAAAAGCGAGAGTACCCCTTTGTGGCAGGATGGATCTGGGTTCCCTCTTGGCTTCACTGGCTCATCATGAGCAAGTTTCTTAAACTCAGAGCATCAGTTTCCTCATCTGAGAAATGAGGAATATGTTACATTCATCCCACATCAGTGGTGGTGACTGAGTATAATTATGCATACGCGGGTCCTGGAATGTGGTCAGTGTTCAAAAAATGGAAAGGTCAATACTATTAATACCACTTTACAAGTGTCCACCACTCTAGCCTTCTCGGAGTACAATCACATCTGGTGTGACACGTTCTTCTTTGTAGGAATACTGTTGCAGGGATTCGGCAGCCATGCGAGATCCCCATTTTCCAGATGAGAAAAATGAAGCTCAGTGATTAGTCCCAAGGTCACCCAGCTGGTGAACAGTAGACCTTGGAGGACCACCAAAGTGGTTCTTAAATTTAAGCAAAAATCAGAATCACCTGGACGGTGATTAAGAAACCCAGATTGCTGAGCTCCCCTTCCAAAGTTTCCAATTCAGTAGGTTTAGGGTGGGACCCAAGAATTGGAACTTTTTTTAAAACCAGGTGATGCTGATATTGCTGGGCTGAGGATCCTACTTGGCAAAACACCAAGCTAGGCTAGGGCAATGGTTCTCAAACATCCATGCTCGTAAAATTGCCTGGAGGCTTAAGGGAATAAAGGAACAATAAATGAACCCACAATTGCCCAAGCCTGTGAATTTTCTATCACAAATGTGATTTAGCCTTATTACCAGTATAAATACTTTATTATTCCAAGTAAAAAAAGAATAAATCTGTAATAACCAGAAATTCTACAAAGTCTGGAAAGTTGTTATAAAAAGTACATGTAGAATTAATACAGAATATTTGTAGAGCCAACTACTTAGAGAAATTTTACATTTCCGATTCCCAATTTTCCATTTCGTTGTGACTCAGGTCATGGTATCACCATGGTGAGCTTGAGCCCTGGGCAGGCCCTGTGCTCAGTGTGGAGTCTGCTTCAGATTCTCTCTCCCTCTCCCCTTGGCTCTCTGTCTCAAATAAATAAATAAAATCTTCAATAAAAAAAATGCTGCATATATAATACATTGTGAAAAAACTTAGTTCTTTAAAAACTGTGTATCACAGTGCCTTTATCGGTACCACTGATGTAGAAATAGATCATTATCTTTTCCTTTTTTAATACCTTAAGTTCTTAGAAAGGTAAGTGCTTTGAATAATCTTTTCATTTTCATCCCTTTATTGTCAGTGCCTGGTCATAATTATATTTTATGTTTAGAGACTAAATGATTAATACTATATATTTTCCAAAAAGCCTATGAAATATGGATCACACTCATCATATTTTGAGTTTATATACCGTCGCTAAGAAATCTCAAATGCTTTGAAAATATTCTTTCATTTATTTTCCCAGCACTATTTTTGAGGAGCAGATGGGTAACTGTCACAGTTGAAAGATTAGATGAGAGAATGCTTGCAAAGAGAACTCAGCACAGGCTTTGGTGCCCAGCCAGTGCTCATTTAGCTACTGCTATTACTGATACCATGATGACTATTGGCTTTTTGCTGGAACCATGGGCATTACAGTTTCACCATGATGTGTACTCTTCTGCAGCCAATATATGAAGGCATCGATTATTGGTCATTCTGTCTTTTTCTCCATAGCTGTTCAAGTGGTTATTGTCCGAATATATTTAAATTGGCTATGACAGCAGTTTCTTGGCAAGCTAAGTCAGCAAGACAGACTACCAACTTGGAATTAAAGGAAACATCCCAGATCAGCACCAAGTCACTGTTAGGTGACGACTTTGCTGTAAGAGACTTGATTTTAGATCTTTTATTCTGCGACAACTTGGAAATGTTATCTTGGAGCGTCTCAAATTTAGAGACGTCTCCCCATTTGGGTGAGGTGTTATCTAATCTTGATGAGATGGGAGTTTCAAGATGCTGAGAAAGAGAACAAGTGTGGATGTTATCTTGTATAACTGTCATTTCATTTATTCACAATCAAATGTAATGCTAAGTGGTATTCAGATATTACTCACATTGCTTCCAACCCTCTACCAAAGGTGAATTCTTTGCTGGGCGTTTAGAATTCCAACCTGGCATACTTCTCTGTTATAAAGTGTGCACTGAGGATTTGCCCACAGCTGAGCTCCATGGGGCGGGCAAAGCCACTACTTCAGAGCAGAAGAGAAATATTTGGACTCCTTTTATGGAGGAAAAAGTTGTGGGCCAGGAATGATAAACGATCATCACAACTATTTCATGTCATTTGAGGCATGTGCAGTGGCATTTAATCCCAAATTTCTTATCTTGTTGAAGGTATTATGGACCCGGTTTTAAATCTCAGACACATTTAAAAAGCAACCATAGATTTCTAGACAGAGATTCTTTAAGAAATTTTGCAACACTTGTCATCTCCTTTTCCTCTGTTGCAATATACTGCTCCTGAGAAGGGACATACATTCTTGCAGTGCCGTGCTGAAACCCAACACTCACAACCATGCTCCCATCCATAACCATGAGTAGGAGATACAGTAGACCCTTGAACTGCATGGGTTTGAACTGCAGGTCTACTTACATGTAGATTTTTCTAGATGAATAGAGTACAGCCCTGTAAATGTATTTTCTCTTTGTATGATTCTTCTTTTTTAAAAAAAGATTTTATTTATTTATTTGACAGACACTGAGAGAAGGAACACAAGCAGGGGGAGTGGGAGAGGGAGAATTAGACTCCCGGCTGAGCAGGGAATCCATGTGGGGCTCCATCCCAGGACTCTGGGATCATGACCTGAGCAGAAGTCAGATGCTTAAAGACTGAGCCACCCAGGCGCCCCTCTTCGTATGATTTTCTTTTCTCTCTCTTACTTTATTGTAATAAAGTGTGTGAACAAATAAATATGTGTTAACAATAGGCTATTAGCAGTTAAGTGTTGGGGGAGTCAAAAGTTCTATATAGGTTTTTGACTGTGCTGGGGCTTGGCCCTCCTCACTGCTAGGTTGTTCAAGGGTCAAATAGACAGCACGGAGCCAAAATCTGACAACAAAAAACAGCACTATAGAATCAATTACTAAGTACTATTCAAGTGCATGGGCTTTTCAGGACAAAGGAAGAAAGTTTCCATGTTGCCATTTGAAGACTTAGTACTAGTTATAGCAAATTTCTAAAGCAAGAAGGTGCAGCTACATACAGGTTTCCAAATAGGAACTAGGTTACTTCAAAATCTGCAAATTTGCACACTCTGACCTATTTCAAATTTATACTCCCTTTTGCAAAAGGGATGTGATGCATCCTACACTGAAAGGAAGTTAAGTGAAAACATCACTGGTTCATCGGAAAGCAAATTCACTGAAAAAGAAAAAAATTCCAGTGGAACACATTTCACTCTTGAGTTTCCCAACAGCCAAAAGGAAAAGATAAATTTTGAATTTGGAGGCATAAGGAGTGTTTTCCAGTTTGGCAGTCTGCAGTTGTCATTCACTAGCAGGGGGACAGGGATCTTTCTCATAATGCATCATCTTAGATTCCATCTCCACATTTTAAAAATGTGGATAGTAAGAATCTGGAAGAATGTTAGGAAGATCCAAAAAGATACTATATATATGAAGGAGAACTCTAAAGCATAATCAAAATGAAAGTGGCTTTAATGAAGTTTATATTACCCAATAAAGAGAAAAATTTTTAAAAAATCACATTATGTTTTATTGATCTTTCTTCCCCCACAGTCTGGAACATGGAGAGGATGTAGCACATGTATTTGCTGAACCAATGAAAGGAGGAAGTGTCCAGATGTTCTCTCCTCAAGCTTGAGCAAATGTTTGGCCAACTTCATTCACTGCTTCAACAAAAAGATGAATTTCAGATCCCAAGCAGCCAAGAAGGGCTACAGAAGGTCTCGTGCATACGGTGGTCCACTCTGAACTCGTGACCACAGTGCTAAAAGGCTTTCGATACTGCTCCACAAACCTGCTCTGATTCCAGGACAACTTCCCTACCAGCCTTCCCCAATCCCTTCTTCAAGTCTTCCACACTCTCCACCCACTTACTTCTTCACTCTGCTTACCTGAACCTTTAAGAAGTCTTCCCTGACATGTGCCAAATTAAGTCTCCCTATTTTAAGCCACCATAGTACCATTTACCTTTGCCCTCATGGCGTCGACCATAGCTCCAAATTTACTTTTATTTGCATCATTATAATTGAGCTTACTATCACATTAATGGTATTTGAATCATTAAATTATGAATGAAATTCGTTGCTACATTATTATTACACTTACTTGTATCATGATTGCACTTATATATCATCTTGCTGGTGGCTGGCTCCCTGACTGCAAGCTCCCAAGAGAGCAGGGACCTGTTTTTTTTCTTTTTTTGTTCCATCTCGTGTTTCCAGGTCTGACACAGTGCTTGACGCATGGTAGTTGTTCAGCCACTATTTGTTAATCGGTATTTCTAACCTCTGGAAAGTTGGAGGGGATTTGAAGCTTCCCAACCCCAGGGCCTCGGTAAGGAAACCCGGGTTGCTTGTGGTGCAAAGTGAACACTGTAGCAATATTTGGGGAGGCGGCGGAACCCCGCCCCTTTACAACAACTAAACAAAATGAGCTCCGAAGTAGCTCGAAAATACTCTCCCGGAGCGGAGACACGGATTGCAGCAGAGGCATGTGCTTCAGGGCAGGAGCTGGAACAAACCCTGCAAATATCCGGCGCGCGTAGCCGGGCGTGCCAGCTGGAGGCTGCGCCGGGACTGCCCCCTCAATTCTCCCGCGCGAAACCCGGCCGGACGGCTCCACTCCCTCCCTCCGCTGCAGGGGGGAGCCCGGCGCCCCCGCACTGGCAGCGCCACGGGCCGCGCCCATCGGCACCCCCCTCTCACGCCGCGGGCGAAGCCAAGTGTCCCGGTGGCGAAGTTTGGTCCGAGACCCGAGCCCGGCAGCCGGGCGCAGCGGCGCCGAGGGAGCGGCGCGGCTCTCTCCCCCCCTGTCCCGGGCGCCGAGTGCGCCCCTCCCCCTGGCCCGCCGCAGCTCTGGGCGCAGCGCGCGGGCTGCGCGGCCGCGGGTGTTCTGCGTGCACCGGGCCCGTGGCGAGCCAGGCTCCCGTAGCGAGCCAGGCTCCCGTAGCCGCGTACTAGGAGGAGGCCGGAGCCCGGGTGGGAAGAATGGAGTTGGCGTCTCGCTCCCAGGTGAGGGTCCCGGCGCCCGCCCCAGTCCCGACGCCTCCCGGCCGGCCTGCCTTTTGCGTCCGGCCCTCCTCCCTGCTTGGGGCTGGAAACGTGGCCCTTGGCCACCGCGTTGCGGACCTGGCCAGCCTCGCCCCGGGAACGCCGGAGCGGGCGCGCCCTGCAGGTGTGCGCGGTGGGTCAACTTGGTGGGGGCCGGGATGGAAGAGTCTGGGCGTTTCCCGCGCGGCGGTGGCCTTCGTCCCCGGTGGGAGCCCGGGGGTCGCAGGCCGGGCCGGTGGAGCCGCGAGCCCCTGGAGTGGACGCGTTTCGAGGGAAGCGCAGGCGGGGAGCGGCAGGGGCGTAGCGCCTGCGTTTGCAGCGCTGGTGGATCTGGCGTGGAGGGGTGGGCGGTGTGCGGGGAGCTTTTCTGGTGCGCTCCCCCCACTTTCTCCGGGAATTGGCACGGAGATGAGGAAGTTTCAGAGAAGTGTAATTATTCTTAAAAAATAGCTGGGGGTCCAGTTCAACTTGGATGAGGGAGTGTAATTTACAAGGAATTGCTCTTGTATTTGTTCTAGAACTTTTCTAAGTGTTTGCAAGGAATTTGTAAGCACTTGGAAGGGGAAATGGCAACGTCATGAGGCCAAGTTAAAAACAAAAAGCCCGGAGATCGCAAGAGATCGCAAGCCGTAAACCCAGCGGGACCCCAATTACGCTTTATGGTCCACACTGGGTTTTAAAAATCTCATTCACAAACACTTGAGAGTACCCCTCCTCCAAATGTTTCCGGGGGTGGTGGGGAATGTGAACGTGACTTCAGTGTTGTATTCTACTTCTTAAAAGAGCTTTTCCTTACTTTCTAGTAACGAATATACCTAGTATTTTCAGAGGTAAGCAATACCGACTTTTTTTTTTTCAAATGAACTAAATATAAAACTTTTAGAAAGGGAAGGAAATAGCTTGTGGGAGCCCGAGAGAGGTTTGTGACGGTTGGATTTTTTTCTTGCTTTTGTGAGTGCCATTAACTCACCGCTTCCACTTTACCTTACACTAGTAGTGTTTTCCTCCTTCTCCACCGGGTGCTGGGAGAAAGGCGGGGCTGTGGGCGTCTCTTGGGAAATGGAAGTGACCCAGCAAGTCAGTCGTGCCTGAGCCCAGACCGCTATCACCTGCCTGGGTCCTGGCGCCAATTAAAGACAAAACTACTAATGGTTGGTCGTTTTGGCCATACAGTGATGTCCGAAAGGCTTCCTGAAAGTAGAGATTTGAGAAAAAATTGTTGTGGATGTTGATGAGAAAAGAGTACTGTTTTCGAATTTCCCCAATGAGGGGGGAGGTATTAAAAGGAAGGAAAAGAAACAAGAGTAAGAACTGAGTCGGCTTTGTGTTTTATTTTCCACTGACCTTTACCATATAATGAATATTCTCTAGGAATTAACCCTTTCTGCAAGGAGCTTGGAGCCCCCTATGAATTTCATCAGACAATGTATCTGGATGACATAGGACTCCGGAAACCTGTTCTGCTCCAACTGTACTCCCACTACTTAAATATACAGTCTATGTTTAGTTTCAAAATGTCCCCAGAATGTATGGTCGTCGTCGGGAGTGAACCTTTTACCATCAAATAATAAGGCTAATTTTTGGTACTTCTAAAATGTTAAATAAACTATTTACCATGTGGGGGTAATCCACAAATTACATCTGACCCATTATACACCAATTAGGGCAAATTACTATATGTAAGAGGATCGGGTTTGTTTTTTTCCCACCCTTTTCCAAAGACCTAATTTGCAGCACAAATTGAGATGCATGACGATTTTTCCAGTGGAAATGTTCCTGTTCATTATAATTCAAATGTGAGCAGATTATAGTCTCTCTAAATTAGCAGAGAGGTTCGTGGGGTAGGCAGGTGACTGCCAATAGGAACACTAACGAACATTTCAGGCACAGCAAGATGTTAAATTTGTGCGGTCCTCCCCTGTCCCCCAGCCTTATGAATAAAGCAGTGTGATGAACCGCCTGGGGTGAACTTAGTGCACAGTGCCTTTTACTCTCACACATACAATCAATAGAATTTCCATCCCTTGGAAAGGACAGAGTGGGAAGGGCTTCCAGCAAAGCAGCCTATGTTATGAGAAGACCGAGATTTAAACCAAAGTCCTTTTTAGCTTCTGCTTTTTTGCAGCCTCACCCATGTGTCGGATTTGCTGTCCACTGACTCAGACCACAGCTTCTATGGGTGTAGTCCTTGTGGGGCTGACCACTGTGTCTTTGTGTCTTTCTGTCGAATGACCAGAGAAATACTCCCGTGAAGGGGAGGGTATGGTCCCTTTCTGAGAGCAGTTGGCAGTGCAGCTAAGAATTTCTGGAGGATGAGACTGCCTCCGCCTCCCAGCAGAGGAACCAGCAAGTCCTGGCTGTCAGTGTTGTCCTGTGACTCTCTTCTTGCTCTAGGGTGCAGGCTGGACTCTCAGAAGGAGTGAAGCAGATGGTCTCAGGAAAGGGTCTGGTGCACGCTGCTGGCATGGTAAAGAGGAATTTCTCTGGTGCTGACCTCATAGCTACAAAGAGTCCTCTTGATTCTCTCAAAGTTTGTGCCCACAGAAAGCTGCTCACAGAGAGGGATGGTTTGTCACTTCTTGGAAGGACAGCACGGTGATTTGCCATGCACTGAATTCTCAGTAATGAAAAATTTCAGAGATCGCATCAATTCTGATCTGGTCGGGCACATGGGACAGAAATCCACGAGATAATGATGTGACTTAAAACAGTTTATGTATATTACAGTAAATTAATGAAAAAGATCAATAAAGCCATTGAAATAGAACAGGCATATTCATTTAAACTGTCCTTGAGAGTTCTGCTTTACCCATCAGCACTTGTCTGAGCTACAGTTTGCAGTTTTTACCTCCAAGACACGATTTTGTTTCATAGAAGATAGCTTTATTCACCAAAGTAGCATTGACAGAGTAAGAGCATTAGTAGGGCTGTTTTCTTTTCTTTTGGGAAAGCAGTGGTTTCTGAATATTTTATTTTTTAGGGTTTTAATTTGAATTCCAGTGCAGTTAACACACAGTGTTTGTTAGTTTCAGGTGTGCAATACAGTGAACCAACAATTGTGTACACCACCCAGGGCTCATCATGAGAGCTGCGCTCTGAACCGCGGTCACCTCTTTGACCCATTCCTCACCCAGCTCCCCTTTGATGGATGAACTGATGAACAAACCATCAGTTTGTTCTCTCTGAATGTTTTTAAGTAGGATCACGCAGAGGCATATTTGGTAACTATAGCTGAAGATAACGTGCAGAAGACTTTGTCTCCCACAGTGGTAAATGCTGCCATTGGTATGTAGTGCAGAAGCACCGTGTGGAGTCTCACAGTTAAAAGGGGCCAGAGTTAGTTCACAGAGCTGAGGGCTTCCTGCCTGTTCTTAATCATCAGCTCATGACAGAGGGCTCCCTGATTTCGTTTTCAGATATTCTTTGAGCACTTACTGTGTGCTGGGTACTAAGGTCGGTCTGGAACGCCTTGCCTCTTCTGCCTTTGCCAGAACTCAGCTGGCCCCTACTGTGCTTTGGGGACCTACAAGGCCCTAGGTTTTGGGAATGGAAGAAGATCTGAAGAGCCATCCTGTCCCCCCCATCGCCCCTATCGCCCCCATCCCCCGCCTATGGAAACTCATTTCCTTTTATCAGACTTAGTTCTCACTGTAGTTCCAAAATGGCTTGTATTATCTGTATTTTAAAGATAAGGTGAACTAGAGCCATTTGCTCTGGGCAGCCCAGCCAGGAAGGGCCTGAGCCAGGATTCTGTCCTCAGAGCCAATGCCTGACTTGGCCAGTAGACTCACGGGATCTCGGCAAGTCACAGCTCTATCTGAAATCCTTGCTTAAGCAAGGGCATGCTAAGTATAATCTATTATTTAAATATAAGAGGTTGTCACATTGGGGTTTTCTCCTAACACTTTTGCTCCTCCCTTTAACTGGAAGAGCTGGGGCGTTCACAGCAGCTGGTCTGGTTCTTTTTTAGAGACTGGCCAGATGAGGCTTTGGACAGGATTCCTTGATACTGACTGTAACAGTTGGCATTGGAATATGAATCAGATTCAGAAGGCTTTTACATAGGAGCGATATTTAGATGAATTTTGTATTGTACAAGTAATATCAGGTTCACAGAAGCTGAAATAAAAACGAAGTTGGAACTACTGTTCTATCTCCCCTACTCCCTGGGTGTCGTTTTTTTGATCGTTCCCATCCGGTGTTTGCCTGTGTTTAGTCACCATTTTTGCCTAATTTTACGGTATGATGGCAGTTTGAATTCCGCTGTCTTTAGCTCTGCCAGTGCTATTTCTGAGTAGCTCGGAGGTCTTCACAGTTTTCATTTTTAATGACTGTGGCCTTTCACCTTGGTGTGTATTTTATGTACTTCTCTGTTGAAATTTTTTTTCTTTATTAGAACTTTTCAATAAATGTCTTGAGCTGGTATATGCCTTGTGCCCTGTGTTGGAGTCCACGCTGTTTTTATTTTTTTTATTTCTTATTTTTCTTAAGATATATATATATTTTATTTATTTGAGTGAGAGAGAGCATGAGAGGGGGAAGGTCAGAGGGAGAAGCAGACTCCCTGTGGAGCTGGGAGCCAGATGCGGGACTCGATCCCAGGACTTCGGGATCATGACCTGAGCCGAAGGCAGCTTAACCCACTGAGCCACCCAGGTGTCCCCACGCTGTTTTTAATGATGATTTCTTTATTGAGTCCTTCCTGTTTCCCAAAAGGAGTGTGCCTGCTTTGCAGTGGATGGGAGTCTCTGACACAATGTTTTTTCCCCTTCATTGTGCTGTGCTAGCTAAGAGAAAGCAGTGTTTACTACTCAGGTTAGAACGCGGGCTCATGATAACTAGACAGAAACATTGTTTTCTTCCTGAACATGGAGCACCTAGCCATGTGTTTTTGGTTTGGGGAAATGTGGAGAGTAGTCTTAGAGGTGTGTTCTTCTTTACCACCTGGGAAACGGTGAAGATGGGAGCATACTGGCAGTGCCTCTGGATTGGGCTGGCCTGGAATTCTGCAAGTTGGTCACGTGGATGTGGGGGTGGGGGGAGATACCCTGCTCTGGGCTCCTCCCCTGGGTGGCACTGAATCACTTTGCCTTCTTTTGTATTGCTTATTTCAACTATAAATCATCTCCTAGATGTCTGAAAATAAGTGTTCATCGACACTTGAATGTCTAGAGGTAAAACCATAGGCTCCTAATGAGTTTCTGAGAGCTGAGAAGAATGTCCTTCTGGATCTGGGTGCTGGTTGTCATGGTTTGGTGCAGTTCATAAAACTTGACCAGGCTATGCGTGGAAGCGATATACGCTTTCTGTTGCACTTAAAATGTTTTAAAAAATAGTGTGTACAGTTCCTATGAGTGAGTCCTAAAGTCTGTGCTTTCAGACTGCCTAACCTGCCCCAGGCACATGGGGGACAACTTCCCAGGCGTCTTGCGCCCATGCAGTTTTTTGGGTATCCTCCGCACCGGGTGTAGTCCAGGGATCCCTTCCACAGACCCTCTCTGCTGTTCCCCCAAGCCCTCCAGAGCAGCAGCACAGCTGTTGGGCAGGACCCCCACACCTCTGAGCTCTGGCATCTGGGTTTTTTGGCACAGAGCCTGGCGTGGCCCCCCTCGGCTGCCTGCTGGCACACCTCACCCTCTGTTAGAAGGGCCCAAGGGTTTACCCCAAGGTAGTGTGTGGTGACCCTAAATCACATGGCAGGCCAAATGATAATTACCCTGAGGGTGCAGGGCCTGGCATATTAACAGGTGTTAAATATTTGTTGAATTGTTTAAAAAAAAAAAGAAAGATGGCTTTTCTGGCTGTCACTGTGTAGTGAGAGGAAGTAGGAGTTATGACGGCCTGCAGCATCCTTCTGTGGGGCTTATCAGATTCTGCTGTTGGACTGATGGCAGAGGCCAGTCCCAGCCTGCCCCAGAGGCCCAGAGGGGCAGCAGCCCCACCATCTGTGTAGGGGATTTTTTTCATCCATCTGCAGTTTTATCTTCAAAAGTGAGGCACATTACACTTATTTTGCATTCTATTCCATAATACATTTTTATTTATTTTAACACAAAAAGGATTTTTATAAAATTACCCTCCTGGGAGGAAAATTCGCCTCCCCTGTGCCACCCATGGTCTTGAAACCTTGGGGCTGTCACCGAGCTCCTCATTTTGAGAAGTGTGGAACTGCTTGCTGAGTGTAGCATTCAGAGAGCATACCTGTAATAAATCCTGAAATAGAAAAGATACCTCCCTGCCTCCTCCTCCACCCCATAATATCTTTGTATGGAAAGCTCCACGACTGAGCGTAGTTAAATGGGAAAAAAAAATACAACAACAAAATATTTTAGCGGGCATATTTTTTTTAACATGGAGCTTTTATTTTGCTCACTATTAACACTGGTTTAAAATGGGAAGCTAAGAAAAATAAAAGTGCATTTAAAATGACTGGTTATTCTTAATTCTCTTTTTTTTTTTTCCTGATCCTTGGTTCCAGGCATTTTTTTATTGGGGGAGTTTTTTGTTTTTGTTTTTTTTTTTTAATTAAAATAACTGAAGGCAGTGGGGCCGCATCTAGCCATCCGCTCACTCACACGGGCCTCCTACATCAGGCTGCCTCCACCGACCGACCTCAGACAACCAAGCCCTCCTCATTCTGTCTGACCACACTGCTGGCTTCAGCATGTCACTGAGAGCACCTGGTCTCCGTGACCTTCATTGCAGGAAGTGTATTGTCTTCCCTGGCTGCAGTGGGGACCCGAGAAAGGCCGCACTGGGGGAATGGGACGTCCACTGTGGCACAATGCCCGGAGCTCAGTGCTGTCAGCAGCCTGCGCGGGCCTCGCTTCAGGGACTGTTCGGGACTGTTGGTCCCCACCGCCTGCCCCAGCAGGGTGCTCTGTGTCCAGAGGATCCCTGTCTCAAGGCTCTTGGGGCGGGCTGTGGGATGAAGATCCCTCCCCCACACTCCCGTCCCTGTGAGGGTCTGTTCAGCACTTGCTGGGACGAGCACAGGGACACTTGTCTCCTCTGAAAGAGAGGCACCCCCTGCGTGCCTGTTCTCCACGTCCTTTTTAAAAAAAAAAAAAAAATTTTTTTTTAAAAAGATTTTATTTGACAGAGCAGGCCTACTGGCTCAGGCAGGGGGAATGGCAGAGGCAGAAGCAAGCAGAGAGCCCAGCAGGACACAGGACTCTATCCCAGGAGCCTGAAGCGATGACCTGAGCTGAAGGAAGGCCGACCCTGACCGACTTCTCCCACTCCCACAGATGCCCCTGTTCTCCACTCTGGCTCTCACCCGCCTGCCCGCTGCGAGCCCTCCTTCAGGCTGACCCCGCCATGTGCCTGCGGACACAGGGCCACCTGGAGGCTGCGCACAGGCTCTGGGACCATTCCCCGCCCTGCAGGGTTAGTTGACCTCCTGCATTTACTGCCCTGATGATCCTGTGTCCCACGCCGCACTGACAGTGTGTAGCAATCGTTCCCTCCTCCAGCCCCTGGCTCATCCCTCCTGGGACTCCTTAGCCTGGTGCTGGGGTCGCACCCTCTTAGGAACCACACGAAGTGGTCACGTGCTCTTCTGTAACTTTCAGTCATGGACAGGGACAGAGCGTTCTCGCAGAATGCTCTTAAGTCACAGGCGGGAAGCTGTCAGGGCTCAGAACAAGTGATCTCTGGTTCTTTTCCTTCAGGGTAAATGGGAGGAATGCAATTGCCTAGTCCTCGTAATAAGCAAGACTGTTTGATCTACTTTTGCCATTGAAATGTAAGAAGTGGTGTGTGTCACTTCTAGGTGGAATTTTTATTTTTATTTTAGAAGAAAGCCTTTTTTTTATTTTTTTTTTTTTTTTTTTTTTTTTAAAGAATTTATTTATTTATTTGACAGAGAGAGATCACAAGTAGGCAGAGAGGCAGGCAGAGAGAGAGGAGGAAGCAGGCTCCCCGCTGAGCAGAGAGCCCGATGCGGGACTCGATCCCAGGACCCTGGGATCATGACCTGAGCCGAAGGCAGCGGCTTAACCCACTGAGCCACCCAGGCGCCCTTTTTTTTTTTTTTTAATGGAGAGAGAGAGACTGGGTGGCAGGGAGAAGGAGAGAGAATCTCAAGCAGCCTCCATGCCCAGTGCAGAGCCCAGCACAGGACTCCCATCTCATGACCCTGAGATCGTGACCTGAGCCGAAATCAAGAGTCAGGTGCTTCCCTGACAGCCCTCCAGGCGCCTCCCTAAGTGGAATTTTCTTTTTTTTTTTTTTTTTTTTATCAGAGAAAGAGAGGGGAGAGAGCGAGCACAGGCGGACAGAATGGCAGGCAGAGGCAGAGGGAGAAGCAGGCTCCCTGCCGAGCAAGGAGCCCGATGTGGGACTCGATCCCAGGACGCTGGGATCATGACCTGAACCGAAGGCAGCTGCTTAACCAACTGAGCCACCCAGGCGTCCCCCTAAGTGGAATTTTCAAATGCCACTAGGTCATTTGCTGTGTGTCCTTCCCTCTCCTGCTGCTTCTGCCAGCGTTCCAGGTATTGGTCTCTGTGGCAGCCCCAGTCCCGTGTGAGGACAGTGGGGAGAAGTGTGGAATGTTTTACCTGGCTGGCCCGGGATGAAAGGTCACAAACAAGAGAGAAACCTCGTTTTGTTGTTCAGCCCTTTAAGACTTGGAGTTGCTTGTTCCTGCTTTATAACCTGACATGTCCTGACACACTAAAGGTTCTCACACTTCAGTTGTTGGATTCACTCCCCTGTTCTTGTCAGTGAGCTGGGGTTGGTGGTAGGTTGTCGTGGTTGTGAAAGGGTTCAGAGTTAGAGATGGTAAGTGCCTTGTGGTGAGCAGGAAAGTCTCACTGGAAACAGTAGTCATTCTTGTCCAGAATGCCAATAGCACCTTCTTGAAAAACAGAGCAGTCAGTTTGATAATCAGTCTGTTAGGGACCAGTGAAATCTTGATACTGGCTTCCTATTTCCTGTCTGCTAACCTTTCTGGAAAAGGAAACCACCCAGCGTATCCCAAGTGGTCTGGCTCACTTTCCTCCTAGAACCTCTGCCAAAACTCCAGTTTCTTCTGTGACTCACCTGGATAGCTCTTCTAAGCCCTCTGCACAGACCTTTCTGTAAGGTTCTCCGCATTTACATGATCTCTTTTTTAAATAGCACTGTTTATTTGTTTTGCCTTTTCTTTTATTGTGGTAAAATATGCATAGCATAAAATCTACTGGCATTAGGTGTAGTCACATTGTTGTGTGGCCATCACCTCTGACCATCTCCAGAACTTCTTCATGATCCTGAACGGAAACTCTGTACCCATTAATCACTGATCCCACTACCAGTGGTCATCACCACCTTTCTCCTTTCCTGTCTCTCTGAATTTGGTGCTAGGTACCACACAGAAGGGGAATCATGGACTATTAATCCTGTCGGGTCTTATTTCACTCAGCTAATGTTTTCAAGGTTCATCCATGTTTATCTAGATCAGAATTTCCTTCCTTTCTAAGGCTGAATGATGATGCATTGCATGTATATACCACATTTTCTTTATCCATTCCTCCTTCCATGCCAGTTGGGCTGTTTCCACCTTTTGGGTATGGTGAGTAATTCTACTGTGAACATTGGTATGAAATAACTATTTGAATCTTGGATTATAGTGTTTTGGGCCATATACCTAAAGTGGAATTACTGAATTATGTGGTAATTCTGTGTGTGTGTTTTTGAGGAGCTACCATGTTTTTTGCCACAGCAGCTGCCTTGTTTCACCTCCCCACCGACACTGCCCAGAGCCTCCCGTTCCTCCACATATTCACCACCATGTAATTTGGTTTTTTGGTGGTGGTGGTGGTGGTGTTGTTTTTTTAAAAATAATAGTCCTCCCCCTCTCCCCCCGTGGTTGTGGAGTGGTATCTCATTGTGGTTTTGATTTGCATTTTCCTCATGATTAGTGTTGAACATCTTTCCACACGGTTACTGGCCATCTTTTTATTCTTGGAGAAATGTCTTTAAGTCTTTGGCTCTTTTAAATTGGGTTTTGCTGTTGGTGTTGAGCTCTAAGAATTCTCTATTCTGGATATTAAATCTTTATCAGATGTATGATATGCAGATACTTTGTCAGTCTCTTGATCGTGTGCTTTGATGTCTTAACTGGTCCTGATTTTGCTGAAGTCCAATTTATCTGTCTGTTTCTATTGTTGCCTGCGCCTTTGATATTCTATAAAAGAAATCATTACCAAGTCTAATGTCATGAACTTTTCCTTTATGTTTTCTTCTAAGAGTTAGTAGTTTTAGCTTCTAGTTTTAGGTCTTGGTTACATTTTGAGGTTTTTTTGGGAGATGTTTGTGTTAAGGATCCAGCTTCATTCTTTTCAGTGTGGATATCCAGTTTTCCCAGCATCATTTCTTGAAAAGGCCGCTCTTTCCCCCCTTGAATAGTCTTGGCATTTGGTCAAAAATTATTTGACCCACATGTGTGTGAGGGTTGGTCTTCAAGCTCGTCATTCTGTTGCACTAGTCTGTATGTCTTTTTTTTTTTTAAAGATTTTATTTATTTAAGAGAGAGAATGAAGGAGATAAGGAGAGCACGGGGGAGAGGGAGAAGGAGAAGCAAGCTCCCTGCTGAGCAGGGAGCCCAACATGGGGCTCCATCCCAGGACCCTGAGATCATGACCTGAGCCAAAGGCAGATGCTGAACTGACTGAGCCACTCAAGTGCCCCTATATGGCTGTCCTTATACTAGGATATCTCTGTTTGGATTACTGTAGCTTTGTAATAAGCATTGAAATTAGTAAGTGTGAGCCTTCCATCATGGTTCTTTTTATTTGTTTATTTGTTTGTTTATTTATCTTTGAAAGATTTTATTTTTAAATAATATCTACAACCAACATCGGGCTTGAACTCACAACCCATGAGGTCAAGGGTTGCACGCTCCACTGACAGAGCTTGCTGGGCTCCCCTGGTTCTTCTTTTTACAGATATTTGTTTGTTTGTTTGTTTGTTTATTTTTGGAGGGGTTATTCTGAATCCCCTTAGATTCCACACAAGTTTTAGGAAGGGCCTTTCTCTTTCTGCAAAAAAAATGTTGCTGGGATTTTGATAGAATTGCACTGGACCTGTAGATAGCTTGGAGGGTAGTATTGTCATGTTCACGATATCCGGTGTTCTGATCCATGAATATGTGGTGCTTTTTCATCTCTTTCTGTCATCTTGAATTTTTTTTTTAAAAGATTTTATTTATTTATTTGACAGAAATCACAAGTAGGCAGAGAGGTGTTCAGAGAGAGAGGAGGAAGCAGGCTCCCCACTGAGCAGAGAGCCCCATGCAGGGCTTAATCCCAGGACCCTGAGATCATGACCTGAGCGGAAGGCTGAGGCTTTAACCCACTGAGCCACTCTGGCGCCCCTCTTGAATTTCTCTCAGTGATGTTTTGTAGTTTTCAGTGTAGTTTTTCTGCTTATTGCCTCAGTTAATTTCTAAGTGTTTTATGCTTTTTGATGCTATGGTAAATGGAATTGTTTTCTTAATTTCCTTAGCAAATTGTTCGTTGTTAGCATGTAGAAATGCAACTGATTTTTCTGTGTTGATTTTGTACCTTGCAGCATTATTGACTTGGCTAATTACTGCTCACAGGTTCTGTGGAATCTTCAGGCTTTCCTATGTATATGAACATGTCACTTGCAAACATAATTTTACTGCTTCCTTTCCAATTTGGATGCCTTTTATTTCTTGTGTAGTAGTTCTGGCTAGATCATCAAATACTGTGTTGAATAGAAGTAGTGAAAGTGGGATCCATGTATTGTTGTTGATCTTAAGCGAAAGCTTTTAGTCTTTGTGGAGTATGGGGTTACCTGTTTTTCATATGTGACCTTTATTATGTTGAAGTTTCCTTCCATTCTTTGTTGATTGTTTTTTGGTTTGGTTTGGTTTGATCATGAAAAGGTGTTGAAGTTTGTCACATGCTTTTTCTGCATCTGTGGAGATGATCACGTGTTTTGTTTTCTATGTTGAACCATCTTCCGTACCAAAATGAAATCTCACTGAGGCATCTTGTGTAATCTTTTTACTATGCTACTGAATTTGGCTTGCTAGCATTTTGTTGAGGATTTTTTTGTTGATAATTAAAAGGGATATTGCTCTGTGCTTTCCTTGTCTTTATCTGTCTTCAGCATCATGGGAGCCTACTGGCCCCGTGGGATGAGCTAAAGAAAGTGCTCTCTTCATTTGTTGAAAGACTTTGAGAAGGGTTGATGTTAATTCTTCTTTAAAAGTTAAATAGAATTCACTAGTGAAGCCATCTGGGTGTCCTTAGTGAGACATCTATTCCGGTTTTCTATTCATGCAGTCTTGGAAGGTTATGTGTTTCTAGGATTCTCTCCATTTCATCTAGCTAACCCTAATTTGTTGGCATTCAAATGCTCATAGCACTCTTTGATTGATTATCCTTTTTATTTCTGTAAAATTGGTAGTGATGACTCCTTTTTATTTCAGTAGTTTGTACCTCTTTTCATAGTTGGTCTAGCTAACAGTTGGTCAATATTGATATTTTGAGGGAACCAACTTTTGGTTTTGTTGATATTTCTCTGTTGGTTTTCTGTTCTCTATTTATATCTACTATGATCTTTATAATTTCCGCCTTCTGTTATCTTTGGGTTTAGTTTGCTATACTTTTCCTGTTTCCTTTTATGGTGTAAAATTAGCTTGTTGGTTCGAGATCTTTTTTAATGCAAGTGTATACAGCTTTAAATGTCCCTTTTAGCATTGCTTTCCTCTGCATAGTATAAGTTTTGGTACATTTTGTTCTCATTTTCACTTGTTTGGAAGTATTTTCTAATTTCTCTTGTGATGATTTCTCCTTTGGAGCAACCCCTTGGTTATTTGACAGTGGTGTTTCATTTTCACGTATTTTTGAATTTGCTAGTCTTCTTCTGTTACTGATTTCTAGTTCCATTTCATTCTGATCAGAAAAGATAGTTTGTATAATTTTAACTATTTAAAAATTTTTTTTAAAGATTTATTTATTTATTTATTTGACACAGAGAGAGAGAGATCACAAGTAGGCAGAGAGGCAGGCAGAGAGAGAGAAGAAGGGAAGCAGGCTCCCCGCTGAGCTGAGAGCCCCATGTGGGGCTCAATCCACGACCCTGGGATCATGACCTGAGCCGAAGGCAGAGGCTTTAACCCACTGAACCACCCATGCGCCCCTTAACTGTTTTAAATTTATTCTGACTTATTTTGTGGCCTAGATATGGTCTGTCCTGGGGAGTTTTTCATGCAACCTTAAAGAAAATGTATCCTACTGTGTTGGTTGGAGTGTTATGTCTGTTAGTTCGAATTGGTTTATAGTATTGCTCAGTTCCTGTTTCCTTGTTGATCTTTTGTCTTATTCTTTCCATTATTGAAAGTGGGATATTGAAGTCTTCAACTATTATTGTAGAACTGTTTCTTTCATTTCTGTCAGCACTTGCTTCATATGTTTTGGAGCTCTGAAGTTTTGTGCATGCGTATTTTTAATTGTTATGGTTTCTTGGTGAATTGACCCTTTTGTCCATATGCAGTGTCCTTGTAATTTTTTTTTTTTTTTGACATAATGTCTACTCTGATGTCACTATAGTCATTACATCTCTCTTTGGATTACTGTTTTCATTTGCATATCTTTTCTGTCCTTTCACTTTCCAGCCTCACTGTCTTTTTTAGGTATGAAGTGAGTTTTCTGTAAACAGGGTATAGTTGGGTCCCCCCCCTTTTTTTTTTTAATTCTTACTGCCAGTCTGTGTCTTTTAATTGCAGAGTCAAATCCATTTGCATTTAAAGTGGTTACTGGTAGGGAAGGACTTTTGACATTTTTGTTTAGTTTTGTTCTCTGTATTCTTCTTAGCATTTTTGATCCTTGTTTCCTCCATTACTGCCTACCTTGGTGTTCTGTTGATTAATAGCATGTTTTGATACCCTCATTTTCTTTTCTGTGTAATCTATAGATTTTTTTTCCTCTGTGGTTAGTATGGGGATTACATAGAATACTCTGCGATTGAAATAATCTGATTTGAATGATACTGGTTTGTCAGTGGCATACAAAAACTCTACTGGTATACAGCTCCTCCCCTCCTCTTGTTATCAATGTCAGCAATTCTATCTTTATGCATCATGCAGTACAAAATGTGGAATCATAGGTGCATTTTTTAATTGGAGAAAACAAAAAAGTGAGTTTATATTACTACCAGTATTTGTATTTTACTTTGAAACTTTATATTTCATATGGCTTTGAGTTACTCTCTAGTGACCTTTCATTTCCTCTTGAAGAATTCCCTTTAGGATTTCTTGTTCGGCAGGTCTGGTGCTAATGAACTCTCAGCTTTTTATCTGGTAATGTCTAAGGACAGTTTTGCCAGGTAGAGTTCTCGGTTGACAATTTTTTCTTTCAGTGCTTTAAATATATCATTCCACTGCTTTCTGGCCTCCAAGGTTTCTTCTGAGTAATCAGCTGATACTCCTTTAGAGGAGTTCTTATGTGAGATGAGTTGCTTTTTTTTGGGCTGCTTTCAGTATTCTCTTTTTCTTTGTCTTTCATGGGTTTGATTTAAATAAGTCTCAGTGTGGGTGTCTTGGGTTTATACTACTTGGGGTTTATTGAGCTTCAAGTCTTCCGTCAAACTTGGGAAGGTTTTGGTCATTACTTTGTCAAATAGCCTCTCTGATTCTTTGTTCTGCCTCCTCAGTTTGATTTTGAACTTGTCTCATGATATTTTCAATTTGGCTGTTGTATTTTTTTCACTTCTAGAATTCTTGTTCCTTTTTATAATTTCTCCTTGTTGACATCATTTTGCTTATACAGTCTACCCTGAATAACACAGATTGGAACTGCGTGGGTTCAGTATACATACATTTTTTTCTTATAGTCCAGTACTATACATATAGTGTCTTTACGATTTTCTTTCTTTTTTTTTTTTTAAGATTTTATTTATTTATTTGACAGAGAGAGATCACAAGTAGGCAGAGAGGCAGGCAGAGAGAGAGGAGGAAGCAGGCTCCCTGCTGAGCAGAGAGCCCGATGTGGGACTCGATCCCAGGACCCTGAGATCATGACCTGAGCCGAAGGCAGCGGCCTAACCCACTGAGCCACCCAGGCGCCCCTACGATTTTCTTAATATTTTCCTTTTCCTAGCTTGCTTTGTTGTAAGAATACAACATATAAAACATACAACTTATCAAACTGTTAATGGACTGTTTGTGTTATTGGTAAGGCTTCTAGTCAATAGTAAGCTAATTAGTTAAGTTTTGGGGAGTCAAAAGTTACATGTGGGTTTTCAGCTATATGGAGGGGTGGTCAGTGCCCTCAACCCGTGGTGTTAAGGATTAACTGTGTATCCTTTTCCCAATTTACTTTAGTTTTCCTTTTGTTCTCTGCGCATATTGAAGGCAGTTGTCCTCTGTCTAGTAAATCCACAGTCTGTGCTACCTCACGCATGTTCTCTGTCAGTTTGTTTTGTTCCTTTGAGTGGGCCAGTTTTTTCTATTTCTTTGTCTTTGATCTTCTGTGGAAGAGTGGGTGTTGGAGGAAACAGCCACCTTTTCTAGTCTTCACAGACTGGCTTTATGCCAGGGAAGTCATTCATTGATTAGCTGGGCATGCCCTGAGCCTGGAAGCTTAAAGTCTTGTCAGATCTTTGCTGAGCAGGTGTCTGGCCTGGCCTGGCCTGGTGTGAGGGTTGCCTAGTTCCCTGATGGGACACAGCTGCTTTGGAATGCCTTGGTTTCCCACAGAGTGTTACCCAAGCTTCTCCTTGGGGCTTTGGGTGGTCTACTGTACTTCCCCATGCATAAACTCTTCATCTCAGGTCTGTAGTCACCTGCAGGTCCGTAGTCACCTGCAGCTTTCACGAGCAATGGCTGGAGCTTTTCCTGGCAGGAGACTGAGTTAGGTGAGAGAGGGACCAGTCTCTTCAGGCAGTCCCCGATTGGGTACAGTGTTGTGGTGAGTGTTGTAAGGAGCTGCATTCTGCCTACGATTTGCAGTGTTTAGTAAGTCACTTGCCTACTTTTACATATTTATAGGCCAATTTGAATAGTAGGATAGTAAGTTTTTTAACTGTTATAATGAGTTTAGGTGTTTTTAAAAAAAATTTAGATGAAATTCATGTAACATAAAATTAACCCTTTTATTTATTACTTATTTATTTTTAAAGATTTTATCTATTCATTTGACAGAGATCACAAGTAGGCAGGCAGGCAGAGAGAGAGGGAGAGGGGGAGAAGCAGGCTCCCTGCTGAGCAGAGAGCCCGACACAGAACTCGATCCCAGGACTCTGGGATCATGACCTGAGCCGAAGGCAGTGGCCTAATCCACTGAGCCACCCAGGCACCCCTTATTTATTTTTTAAAAAGATTATTTATTTGACAGAGAATGAGAGAGTGAGAGAGAGTACAAGCAGTGGAAGTGGCAGAGGAAGAAGCAGGCTCCCCATTAGCAGGGAGCCTGATGTGGGGCTTGAGCTCAGGACCCCAGGATCATGACCTGAGCCAAAGGTAGGTGCTCAACCGACTGAGCCTCCCAGTCTCCCCAAATTAATCATTTTAAAGTGAACAATTCATGGGACTTTTGGGTCTGGCTCTGCTTGCTTATTAGTATAATGCTTTGCAGGTTGAGCTACATCATAGCATGAATCAGTAGTACTTCATCCTTTTAATAGCTGAATAAGAACCCACTGTATATTGTATATACTACAGCCTCTTATCCACTCATTCATGATGGATCTTTTGGCTGTTATAAGTAGTCCTGCTGTTAACATGCATGTACATGTATCTGAAACACCTGTTTTTGCAGTTCTTTTAGTTACCTAAGAATGAAAGTGCTGGGTCAGATAGGAATTCTGTGTTTGACTTGTTGAAGAATCATCAAAATGTTTCCCATCGTGACTGAACCATTACATTCCCACTACCTATGTATGAGTGTTCTGGCTTCTCTACATCTTCTCCAACACTTCTTCTCTATGATTTTTGGACTCTAGAGGATGTGAAGTGGTATTTTGTATTTTTGGTTTGTACTTCCCTAATGACTGATGATGTTGAACATTTTCTCTTGTATTGCTGTTCATTTGTATATATAGTTTTTGGCGGGGGGAGAAATATGTGTCAAGTTCTACATGCATGTTTTGATTGGATGGTGTCTGTTGTTGCATCATAGGGGATCTTCGTATATTCAGAGTGCTGGGTCCTTATCACTTAGGTGTCCTGCAGCTCTTTTTTCTCCCATTCTGTAGGTTGCCTTTCACTTTCTTGATAATGTCCTTTGATGAAGAGATGTTTTCAGTTTTGATGAGGTCCGGTTTAATCAGTTTTTTGTTGCTCATGCTTCTTGGCCAAAAAGTTTAAGCTTTTTGATTGAATTTAAACACAAATGCTAATTAGTGGGTAGTTATTTTATTGAAAAATAGCATTTGCCTGAATGTCGTTTGTAGGGGTATGAGCAAGCTGTGTGCCCTTGAGTAAGTAGGCTCAGGTTTGCTCCCTTTTGAGAGGAGGTGCTCCAGCTGATGGAGGAGATCTCCTTGTACTCCTCGACATTGACTCCTGGACCCTGGATCCTCTTAGCTATAAATAAAAGCTCATATGCTCCATCACTCTGAGTTGAACCATATTTTCTGGAGGTTTTCAAATCTCACTGCATATACTTCTAAAAAAGTAACTCCCCTGCTTTAGATGTACATGACCACGTTGGTGTTTTGAGACTTCAGGCCCACTTGTCTGCTCCCCGGTTCTGTATCAGGGTGCTTGTCTTGTCACGTGCCGCCATTGCTGAGTGTCCCCATAATGGACAGCTAAGCTGCTAGCGGAGAAGCAACCTTGTCTTTCATTACTTAGGCAGACTGAAGACTTTAAATACGTTTTAAGCCTTTTCTGTGTTCCCTTTTTAGTGACTTTTCTTTGTTTTACCTATTTTATCTGTGTGACTTGGAATACTTCATTTTGCAAAAGCTTTTCAGTACCAGTAATTTGCCTATTTGTGGCATATCTTTTTTCCCAAGGTTTTTTTTTTTTTTTTTTCCTCCCCTAAATTTGTCGTCTTTTAAGGTGTTTAGAACTGGTAAGCGGTCCGTGATACTACTGTTTTCCATTCTGATCTCCTTTATGTGGGTGCTTAAAGTCTTCCTCATGCCGGGACCAGCTGTATATTCACATCAATTATAATCTGTCCTGTGGTTTGTTTACCTTTGAACTCTTTCATCTTCTGATTCTCTTCTGATTCATAGATAGTATCAGGTGAGAAGAAAAATGGACTCTTGAATTCACCTCAAATAGGCAGTTTTGCCGGCATCCTTTATTGACTTACCGACATCTCTTCCCATAGATTTGTGGTGTTTGTCCTATCAGATTTTCATGATATGTACTAGGATCCATTTCTAGGCAGTCTGTATGTTCCACTGTTTCTACGTCATTTTCTTTTTGACTAAGGCTTAATTTACATACGGTAGAAGTCATCCTTTTTAGTGTTCAGTCCTATGAGCTTTTTGTGTAATCACTGTCACAGTTGATTTTATCACTGCTCCAAAATACCCTCTGACCTCAAGTGTCAGGCAACCATTGACGTGTTCTGTCTCTCTAGTTTTGCCTTTTCTGACATGTCCCGAAGTGGAATCAGATAACATGTAGCCTTTTTTCACTAGGCCTCATGCATTTGCGATATATCCATGTAAGTGTGTCTGTCAGTAATTTAGTCTTTTTTATTGCCGGCAGGAGTCAGTGATGTGGATGAACCATGTTTTGTTTATGCATTCCCTAGCTGATTTGGATCGTTTCTGGGTTTGGGAATAAAATTGCTAATGATAGTGGTTTTTTTTTTGTGAACCTAAGTTTTCATTTCATCCTGGATCATGTGGTAAGAGTATGTTTAACCTGATGAGAAGCTCCCAAATTGTTTTCTAGTGTGGTCCTACCATTTTGCGTTTCCACCAACCGTTTAGGAGAGTGTCAGTTGCTCCAGATCTTTGCCAGGCAGTACTTGGTATTGTCCTGTTTTCTTAAGCCATGCTATATAGGTAGATAATTGCGTCTCATTGTAGTTTAAAATTTGCATTTCCCTAAGGGCTGTGGATGTCCGACCTCTGTTCATGTGCTTATCTGCTAGTCCTAGGTCTTTGGCAAATTGTCTGCCTGCATCTTTTGCCCATGTTTAAATTGTGTTCTTCTCTTAAGGAGTTTTGAGGTTCTTTATATATTTTGGGTATAGGTTCTTTATCAGGTGTATGGTTTGTGGGTGTTTTCTCCCAATCTGTTGTTTTTTCTTGTCATTCTATTTGAAGTGTTTTTTGAAAGGCAGAATTTTTAAATTTTGATTGTCTAATTTATAAATTTTTAAAATCTGTATTCTGCTTCTGGTGTTGTGAACCTAAGGTCACAAAGATTTTCTCCTAGAAGTTTTAGATTTTTAGATTTTATATTTAGGTCTGCTCTCTTCTGTGTTAGTTTTTGTAAATGGTGTAAGGTATGGGTGTGTCCTGTGGATCTACCAGTTTAACCGTAAGGGATTTAAAGAAATGACAGTGTTTGTGATAGAAAATAATGCAAAACAGCAGTGTTTGTGGAGGGTTGAAGGAATGCTTTCCTGTGTGTAAAATGTTCTTTTGCAGATGCAAGAGAGTACACCCTGCAAATTCTGCTTTCCTTGCTATCAAAATTGCTTTCAAAACACTTACTAAGGAAAATGCAGTAGTATGCACAGATTTCTTTTGTGCAGTTCCTTAGGGCTACAAATGGAACTTGTTTCCAGGTGAAACATACACAGTGTTGCTGGAATAAGAAACATTTCCTGAAGCTTTATCAAAATCAGCTCTGGAATTAGCCTTTAAGAAGAATCTGTCGCTTTCCTTCAAAAACTAGTAGCTGATAAATATGTGCCTTCCAGCTGGGAGGTGGTATTTCTCAGTCTAGGAAGAATACATTTGTAGGTCATTGAGGTACAGAAAAGCCTTAATTAAAAAAATATACTTAATTTTAAAAATACAAAGTTTTAGATTAACGATATGCTCATTTGTTTTCAAGAGTGTATACTTGATTGAAAAGCAGTTGGCGGTTTGAGGCTTTTTATGGCTTATTAGTTGTGTTTTGTTTTGTTTTTTTTTTTTAATTGAATTTCAATTAGGGTTAGGCTAAGGTCGTTAAAGAGAGCTCTAGAGCATGGCTTAGTGTTCCTCAAGAAATGCTAGAAGGGCACCGAATAACTACAAAGCAAGCAGCAGTTGGGCAGGATTGATTTTTATTAGTGGAGCTTAGTTGGGAGAGAACAGAGCTGGATTTTAAACCAATTAAGGTTGTGCAGACAGCTCTGTCTCCCAGACTTGCAGTTAATTTCTGGGCTTCAGAGCCCAGGTTCCGGGGTTCAGGGTGCGGTGCTGCCAGGCATGAAGGCTGAAGCCTGGACTTGCGGGGGCGGGGGGAGTGATGTTTTTGAACCTGCCTTAGGATGAAGCGCTGGGTTCTTAAACCACATACCCCTCAGGTAGAA
This sequence comes from Mustela nigripes, assembly GCF_022355385.1. NCBI lineage: Eukaryota > Metazoa > Chordata > Mammalia > Carnivora > Mustelidae > Mustela > Mustela nigripes. The sequence continues at coordinate 53,129,993 of NC_081560.1, forward strand.
GTGGATGGAGGTCTAGAGGTGCTCTGGAGTTTGAGAAAAGATTGCATTCATTTAAGGAGAGAAGATTTTCTTTGTTAGTGTGTACAAATGCAACAAATTTCTGTGTATTGACTTCTTAGCCTGCCGCTTTGCTGAATTCCTGTATGAGTTCTAACAATTTTGGGGTGGAGTCTTTTGGGTTTTCCACAGAGTCATGTCATGTCATCTGTGAAGAGTGAAAGTAGCGTGTGACTTCTTTTTTGCCAATTTGGATGCCTTTTATTTCTTTTCGTTGTGTGATTGCTGAGGCTAGGACTTGTAGAACTGTGTTGAACAGCAGTGGTGATAGTGGACATCCCTGCCATGTTCCTGACCTTAGGGGAAGAGCTCTCAGTTTTTCCCTCTGTTGAGAATGATATTTTGTATATGGCCTTTATGATGTTGAGGTATGTTCCCTCTACCCCTACACTGTGGAGCGTTTTTATCAAGAAAGGATGCTGTATTTTGTCAAATGCATTTTTGGGGTCTATTAAGAGGATCATACGGTTCTTGTGCTTTCTTTGATTAATGTGGTGAATCACATTGATTGATTTGTGGATGTTGAACCACCTTGGCAGCCCAGGAATAAATCCCACTTGTTTATAGCAGCAGTAGCCAAAATATGCTAAGAGTCCAGATGTTCATTGACAGGTGGATGGATAAGGAAGAAGTGATGTATGTGTGTGTGTGTGTGTGTGTGTGTGTACATACATACATACATACAGTGTACATACACACATACATACAGTGGAATATTCAACATATTCTCTCTCTCTCTGTACACACACACACACACACACACACACAAACAGTGGACTGTTACTCAACCATCAAAAAGAATGAAATCTTACCGTTGGCATTGCTGTGGGTGGAACTAGAGGGTATTTTGCTAAGCATGGAGTACGTCAGAGAAAACAAATACCCTATGATTTCAATCCTATGTGAAATTTAAGAAACAAAACAGATGAACACAGGGGAAGGGAAGAAAAAATAAGACAAAAACAGAAAGGGAGGCAAACCATAAGAGATGCTTAACTATAGGGAACAAACCAAGGGCTGCTGGAGGGGGGTGGGGGGGGGCATGGGGTAATTGGGCATTAAGGAGGGCCCAGATGTCATGAGCACTGAGTGAGATATATAACTGTGAGTCACTGAATTCTAGCCCTAAAACTTAATAATACACCGTATCTTAACTAACTTGAATTTAAATAAAAATTTTTTTAAAAAGGAAGGTTTTCTCTACACTTTTAGATTGTCTTCCAAAGTTGGTCTTTTATTGCTGAATTTTAAAAAAATGTGGTAAGGTACACATAACATGAAATTTATTCTTTTAATAATTTTTAAGTAGCGTTAAACACATTTAAATTGTTGTTGGGCAAGTAATCTCCAGAAGGTTTTCATTTTGTAAAACTGAAATCCTGTACCCATGAAACAACCGCTCCCCTCCCCCGCCCTGGCAGCCTCCCCTTTACTTCCTGTATTTGTGACTCGGACCGGTCCCATGAGGTTTCTCCTGTGAGTGGAATCAAAATATTTGTCTTTTTGTGGCTGGCTTACTTTACTAGCATAACGCCCTCAAGTTTCATTCATGTTATAGCGTGTGACGGGATTTCCTTCCTTTTCTTTTTGAGTTAGTTAACACTGCTCATCAATTAATCAGATGTTGATTAAGTACCTCTAAGTACATAAGACTCTTCTTGGTGCTTGAGGGCCTAGTATGGTGGGTGGGGGGAGATGCCAGAGAGCTCAAGAGTCTGCTCTGAGAGTTAAGTGTCCATTTAGGAGGTTCAGATAAGCCCTTGAAGAGCTGGTGTCAAGCAGGAAAAAGGTCACACCGCGCAGGACGGGAGCAGAAAGTGGGCCTACACCCCTGCTCTGTGTGAGTGTATGTTCTGCAGACGGGTGTCAGCGTCTCACCGGGGAGCTTGCTACAGCTGTAGAACCTCAGGCTCTCCCCCCAACAGACTGTTTCACACCGGTTCTTTTGTTTATCTGTTTGTTTTAATGTTGTGGCGGTGTAATTGACCTCTGGCATATTAGTTGCGGGATTCGATATTTGTAGAATTTGCTTCCTGAGACTGAATAATACTTCATCATACGTGTCTATGAATTTTGTCTGTCCATTCTTCCATGGATAGACACATGGGTTGCTTCCCCTTTGTGGCTGTTGAATATAGTGCTTCTGTCAACAACAGAAGGGCCATTTTTTAATTAATGAATTGATTTTTCTGTTCCAGTCCGTGGAAGGGAAACTTTATTGAGGTGTCAGGGCCGTGGGGCAAAGGCAGAGCCTGGGGCATGGCCTTATGTGACCTTCTTGGGGCACAGTTGTTGGGGTTGTGCATTTCCTGCAGCTACTGGCTGTGCAGGGGTGCAGGTGAGCAGGGCACTTGGCGGCAGACCTTCACCACCCTGCAGTCATAGTGCCAAGTGTGTGTGAGGGCTCTCTCTGGACATTGTGGACACCTTCCAGCTGTTCGCCTGCAGAAATCAGATGCTGCTGGTCAGGCAGGAGGCCCTCCTTGACCTTGGTCTTGGCTTTGACATTCTCCTTTTGACATGTGTCCCTGGGCTCAGCCTCAGGGTGAGGGTCTTGTCCATCAGGGTCTCCACCAGGTTCTGCCTCTCTTTGTCTGTGGGGTCTATGCCATTGCCAAACCGGTTGCTCAGCTTCCTTGTTGTAGAGAACAACAGGGTGGCCGCGCTCCTTTTAATGTGAAGTTTTTCTTTTTACTTAGTTTTCTTAGCACTCCAGTGTCTACTGCTGTTCATACCAGACACGAGCAGATAGACTGTTGGTCATATTTGAAATCTGGCATTTAAAACGTCCTCTGGGTTCTGCATGGCCCCAGGACTGCTGCTGTGCACTGTCGCTGGATGAGTGTGAGGTCCAGCGGGGATGAAGCCGATGTTCTACGACTGGAAGATGTCTCAGCAAGACATCTGGCTTCTCGGGGGAGGAGGGGGCTGAAGGGGGAGCCCACGGGACCCCCATTTCTACACGTCATGATCTTGTCCTGGAGAGTGGCCTCCACTTTTGGACCTGTGTCTTGAGCTCACCAGTGCGCCCCAGCCCGTGGTGGCTTACCCTGAGCTGCTGCCTTTCCATCTTCCTGTTTAGCCCTCAGAACTGCTGACCTTCCATCTCTGCTCCCGAGATGAGCTCTGAGGTCGTGTTTAGGGCCTGCAGGTGATCTGTGGTCCTTTGCGAAGGAGGAGCTTTTGGGGACTGCTTTGTTCATGAATATTCTGATATGGGCCATCTCTCCCGTACAGGGATGGTATAACGTGCCCCTCTTCCCCCCGCACACCTTCCCTAGGAAACGGATGACAAGGGCAGATGCATGTCTGGTGATCAGCCTGGGTTATTGAGAACCTGCTTTAGGCCAGGCCCCATGTTAGATGCTGGGGATTCCATCCTCGTTCCTGTGTCCTTGGAGGAGATTTGGCTCCTGGTCCCTCCTTGACCTCTTGGTGAGTGGACAAGGATAGAGTGGACAGAGGTAGCAAGTGTATGTGAAGGAAATAGAATAAATGTGTGTACTTGAAAAAATTATGACTCCTTAAATAGTCTTTGCACTTTCAGAAGGGAGTTGCCCAGTGGATCCCCAGTGATCTGCACAGGGAAATGCCAACTCCTGGGGCGTAATGTATTGTCATGTTCTGAACTGCTCATGCATTAGGAGGATGCCCCCATGAATCTTTTAGCAGATGCGTTGTGTGGATATCTTGATTTGTCAGCTCTGTTGAACAGTGTCTTGCATTGAAGACCCTTGAATATCTTTTTTTTTTTTTTTTTTAATTTGAGGATTTTTATTTTATGTACAGTGAGCTGGCATTAAGGTAGGTATTTTGGTTATCTGCAGGTAGGTATCTTGGATGACCCATTCAAGGAAGTTCACTCAATCCAACTTAATGAAGCCTATATCCTTCGCATACTGACGGAAACACTGGCGGCACATATTGAGGCCGTATTTCCGGATCAGACGGTGCCGGTTTGAGCAGACGCGGCAAGAACAAGAACCCTGGCCAAATTTCCTCGGATGGCTCCAGTAGAGCTGCTGGTGACCCATCTTGCTCTCTCGGATGCAACGAGGCAAAAGGGACCCTTGAATATCTTATGGAGATTTTTCTGAATCTTGGGGCTTGTGCCTGAAACTCTTCTCTTAATGCCTCGTGAAGGAAGTTAGACAGCAAGAAACAGAGCCCTGTGTGCCCCGAGAATGCATACTCGTTTTTTTCCAGAGTGTGTTCCTTGCTTTTGTTCCTCATTGGTAATCACAGCTGACCGTCCTCCCCACCCCCACCCCCCCGCCCCCACCCCTGCCTTGGTACCTGTGGCGCAGACTCCGGAGCAGACGCAGACCTGGATGACTTGGGGGGGGGTACGGGGGTGAGGACAGGCCTGCTGCAGCTGTACCCATGCTGATGTATTTGCCACTGGACCCGGTTTCTTCATGGTGCCAAACTCTCCGTCCTTCCAGGTGCTTCATTAAATCATGACAGGGTGTGCTCATCCTCCTTTAACCGTTTTAGGTTAAAGCAAGCTTCTGGGCCAGCGGAGCTTTCTGATTCATAGAATGGTGGTTAAGTCGAGAAGAAGATGACAGAAACCAATCTGGGCCCATGTCTCTGGCTGCCAATGCGGGGATGGGACTCCAGCACTCTCACGTACACTGGAACACACCCTTAAACAAGGACTATCTAGGTTTCTCTTGTTACGAGTATTATTTTGGTTTCATGATGAAACAACTAGAAAGTATCTTTGAAAAGATGGGGCGCCTGGGTGGCTCAGTTGGTTGGGCAGCTGCCTTCGGCTCGGGTCATGATTCCAGGGTCCTGGGATCGAGCCCCACATCGGGCTCCCTGCTCAGCAGATAGCCTGCTTCTCTCTCTCCCCCTCTCCCTGCCGCTCTGCTTACTTGTGCTCTCTCTCTAGCTCTCTGTCAAATAAACAAATAAAATATTAAAAAAAAAAAAAAGAAAAGATAAGGATGTGAAATACTGCAAATTGACTTCCTTATGAGAAGTTTAAACCATTTAAGACTTCATTAGGAGCTTCTCAGCATAAATGGGGCAGGGTTTTGTTTTGTTTGGTTTTCCTTACTGTTACTGGAACTTTACTTCTGTGTCTGACCTTTTTTCCCAAGAGGTGACTTCATTAGATGGTGGGAAAGCATGTGTGTTAATCCTCTGACACCATTAAATTTGGCATATTCAACTTCTGGATTTGTGTTCTCTGCACACCGAATGTGAAACTTCCTTCAATTAAGCCATTGATCTCATCACTTTTTGAACAAGAAGATTAAAATTATGACAAAAGTAAGATTAGAGAACAGTGATTTCTTCAATAAACCTAACTGTAAAATTAATTCAATGCACAGAAAAAAATTCAAGGACTTGAAGTAACTTCCAAATGTACCTCTCTGTGTGCTAGTGTGACACGGTGTGGTCTAGGAGGACAGAATTATTGTTGTAATAATTCTAGGTGGCAGTTTCACATAAAAATGTCTTATTGCAGTCGAGGCATCTGGGTGGCTCAGTCAGTTCAGCGTCCAGCTCTTCATTTTGGCTCAGTCATGATCTCAGGGTCGTGAGACTGAGCCTGCTTATGGTTCTCTCTCTCCCTCTTCCCCTGCCCCTCATCTTCCTCTCTCTTAAAAAAAAAAATGTCTCGTAGCAGTAAAAATTATTATATTAAAATCTCAGCCCTTGAGGACACCTCTTTAATATTCACATGATGAAATGGGAAGTATAGATAGAGTACCTGTACATCCCCGAGAAAGTGATTGTCAGGTTATCTCAGGGCAAAGATCTAGGAAATAATGGGAATATATCCCAAGGATAGAAAGAACTACAAAAGAACTCCCCCCACTGAGTCCTCTTTAATTCCTTTTGTGGAAGTGATTTCCGTTAACAGTTGGACACAGACGTCATTTGTGCCTTTATGTGTGTGAATGTACAAGGAAAAATGTGCATTCAGGTGTTTTGGTGCTTTCTGCCACTGTTTGTTTTTTAATTAACATATATTATTTGCCCCAGGGCTACAGATCTGTGAATCATCAGGGTTACACAATTCACAGCACTCATCATAGCACATACCCTACCCAGTGTCCATAACTCAGCGACCCCCACACCCCAGCAACCCTGTTTGTTTTGTGAGATTAAGAGTCTCTTAGGGACACCTAGGTTCTTTCCATAGTTTGGCTATTGTGGGCATGGCTTCTATAAACATTTGGGTGCACGTGCCCCTTCGGATCACTATGTTCGTATCTTTAGAGTAAATACCCAGGGTCATAGGGTAGCTCTATTTTCAACTTTCTGAGGAACCTCCATACTGTTTTCCAGAGTAGCTGCACCAGCTTGCATTCCCACCAACAGTGTAGGAGGGTTCCCCTTTCTCCGCATCCTCGCCAACATCTGTTGTTTCCTGATGGGTTAATTTTAGTCATTGTGACTGGTGTGAGGTGGTATTTCATTGTGGTTTTGATTTGTTTTTCCCTGATGCTGAGTGATGCGGAGCACTTTTTCATGTGTCTCTTGGCCACTTGGATGTCTTTGCTGAAATGTCTGTTGGTGTCTTCTGCCCATTTCTTTTTTTTTTTTTTTAAAGATTTTATTTATTTATTTATTTGACAGGTAGAGATCACAAGTAGGCAGAGAGGCAGGCAGAGAGAGAGAGAGAGGGGGGGAAGCAGGCTCCCACTGAGCAGAGAGCCCGATGTGGGGCTCAATCCCAGGACCCCAAGATCATGACCTGAGCCGAAGGCAGCGGCCTAACCCACTGAGCCACCCAGGCGCCCCTCTGCCTATTTCTTGATTGGATTATTTGTTCTTTGGGTGTTGAATTTGATAAGAACTATGAAAGAGGGGCGCCTGGGTGGCTCAGTGGGTTAAGCCGCTGCCTT